>NC_084576.2:26380000-26437500 GCF_033978685.3 Nerophis lumbriciformis
TGATGTCTCCAAGGTACGGAAAACAGTCGAAAAAACGGAAAATAACAGAGCTGATTTGACTCGGTATTTGAGAAAATGGCGGATTGCTTCCTGATGTGACGTCACGTCCGAGAGCGAATATTAGAAAGGCGTTTAATTCGCCAAAATTCACCCATTTAGAGTTCGGAAATCGGTTAAAAAAATATATGGTCTTTTTTCTGCAACATCAAGGTATATATAGACGCTTACATAGGTCTGGTGATAATGTTCCCCTTTAAAGCATTACATGGATTAAATTTTTTAAGATGTCAATAAACTTTCTCAATCAATCAATCAATAGTAAAATATGACTTTTAGTCATTAGTATGTTTGTACGTTAGGATGCATTACAGCAGGTGTGTCCAAAGTCCTCATCCTTTATTGGCTCTGTGGTATATTGTAAACACAAAATTAAACGCAACCTTACATTAAAACGATTACTGTACAAAAACAACTTGTTTTGGCTCCTTCAGCACAAAGTTGAGTTGAATATACAGGACTGTCTCAGAAAATTTGAATATTGTGATAAAGTTCTTTATTTTCTGTAATGCAATTAAAAAAACCCAAAAATGTCATACATTCTGGATTCATTACACATCAACTGAAATATTGCAAGCCTTTTATTATTTTAATATTGCTGATTATGGCATACAGCTTAAGAAAACTCAAAAATCGTATCTAAAAAAATTGGAATATTTCCTCAGACCAAGTAAAAAAAAAAAAAGGTTTAAAACAGCAAAACAAAATCAAACAATTAATTAATGCACTCAGTACTTGGTTGGTAATCCTTTTGCACGGATTACTGCATCAAGGCATGGCATGGAGGCAATATGATGATTTCATTTTCCAGCATGATCTGGCACCTGCCCACAGTGCCAAAACCACCAGTAACTGGTGTACTGACCATGGCATTACTGTCCTCGTTTGGCCTGCCAACTCCCCTGAACTGAACCCCATAGAGAATTTGTGGGGTATTGTGAAGAAGAAACTGAAAGACACCAGACCCAATAATACAAATGAGCTATTGAAGCATCCTGGGCATCCATAAAACCTCAGCAATGCCACAGGCTGATTGCCTCCATGCCACGCCGCATTGATGCAGTAATCCCAACCAAGTACTGAGTGCATTAATTGACATTTTCAAATGTTTGATTTTGTTTTGCTGTTATAAATCTGTTTTTTTTACTTGGTCTGAGGAAATATTATAATTTTTTGAGATATGATTTTTGAGTTTTCTTAAGCTGTATGCCATAATCAGCAATATTAAAATAATAAAAGGCTTGCAATATTTCAGTTGATGTGTAATGAATCCAGAATGTATGACATTTTTGTTTTTTTAATTGCATTACAGAAAATAAAGAACTTTATCACAATATTCTAATTTTCTGAGACAGTCCTGTATTTAGGTACATTTTGTTTGTTTTGTTTAATTAAAATGTTATTGACATCCAGCATCCACTATCTATTGTCTGCCCTAAATTTCAAAATATTTTTTGGTTTATATCCCAACGTTGCCACCCCTCCCACCCCAAAAAACAGAAAAACGGCAAGAAAACAAAACAATAATAATGTTTACAAACAAATAAATTAAAAAAAAAAAATTATAATAACAATAATAATAATAAAAAATAAAATAATATAAACAGATAGGAAAAAATATATATATATATACAGACATATGGGGAGTAATCTTTTTTTTAAACAGTACAATCACTAATCCGAGAAAATAAAATCAGGCTTATAGGGCGTGACATAATTGACCCAGTTTTCCCAGTACGAAGTACATTTCTCCAATTTATAATTAATAAAAGCCGTTATCTTCTCCATTTTATAAATGTCCATTGTGATTTCTATCCATTGCTTCAAAGTTTGTCCCTCCTGTAATATCCATTTCCCGGTAATGGTCTTTTTACAAGCCACTAGTAGGATATTCATTAAGTCTTTTATCTTTTTTCAGCCAATCCTGAGGTACATGTCCAAAAAACAAGAGTCTTACTTTCAAGGAGTACTTGACATTTGAAAATGAGGTACATTTTGCAAAGTAGGTCAAAATGTTAGGTAGATTTTGACCTACTTTGCATTGTTTTTAGCCTTTAATGAAGCACACAAAACAGACAAAATGGCCCAGTGTAATTTGTGTTCTGTATCGGACCGCTGCATTACAGCTTTGTTTTAAGTCTCGTCTTAAAAAACACTTTTATTCTGTGGCTTTTAAATCGGTGTGAGTCTTGTGGTCCTCTGTGTCTTTTGTTGTTTTATTATGGGCCTGTTACAATGCAAGCAGCCCATATTATTATTGTTCATACTTCACAGTTTATTATTTTTCATCTTATTATAGTTCCGCACGTTTCTCTTGCGTCCACTACGAGACGAACCGGCCAACGAACCCCCTCATATGTTATACCGTTCGGAAAGGTCTCATTCGCGCCGATGGCGGAAATCTAAAATTGGGAACATTTCATGTTACCATGGCAACACTTTTCACGAACAAAAAAAAAATGGGCCAATTGAATGGGTACGCACCTTTTGTCTAATACAATACGAACCGGCCAACGAACCCCCACATATGTTATACCGTCGGAGAGGTCTCGTTTGCGCCGATGGGCGTGCTTTAAATTGGGAACATTTCAAGTTACCATGGCGACGCTAGTCACGAATAAACAAAAAAAAATGGGCCAATTGAATGGGTACGCATCTTTTGTCTAACACAAGACGTACCGGCAAACGAACCCCCACATATGTTGTACCGTCGGAAAGGTCTTGTTTGCGCCGATGGGCGTATTTTAAATTGGGAACATTTCAAGTTACCATGGCAACACTTCACGAGCAAAAAAAAAAAATGGGTCAATTGAATGGGTACGCACATTTTGTCTAATACAATGCGAACCGGCCAACGAACCCCCACATATGTTATACCGTCGGAAAGGTCTTGTTTGCGCCGATGGCCGTATTTTAAATTGGGAGCATTTCAAGTTACCATGGCGAGGCTAGTCACGAATAAACAAACAAAAATGGGCCAATTGAATGGGTACGCACCTTTTTATAATGGCGAATATATCCAGCAGAACTCTCCGACCTGCGAGATCACCTCCTCTTGTAGCTCAGCCATACTTTCACGTAGTTCGGTGCTTAACGTCTCATTTTGTTCACACACTTGCCTACTTTAACCCTGGCTAAAACGTTTTGACGTCCAATGTTTGGTTTTGGCTGAATGGCCATCGGAGTGAGGCGAGCGCCATCGGCCTGGCCTGCCTCCATTAAAGCGGATGGCCTTCACTCTAATTTACTAGAGCGTAGAAACCCTGAAAATTTGCTTTTCTTTTCTTTTCTTCACGGCCACTTCTCGGCACCATCTTCAAAGCACGGCGGCTTCCGCAGTGCAAAAACTGAAATCTAAGTAAGATTAAATATCTCAAATAAGGGTGATATTTGCTTATTTTCTGTCTGATAAGATAATTCTTCTCACTAAGCAGATTTTATGTTAGAGTGTTTTACTTGTTTTAAGGGTTTTGGTCCTAAATGATCTCAGTAAGATATTACAGCTTGTTGCTGAGATTTGATGACCAATATTGAGTAAAACATGCTTGAAACTAGAATATCAACTGTTGCAAAGCTGTGTCATCAACACTCACAAGTATAAAACTACTTTTTTAAAGTAATCATTTTTTACATCGAGCATGAAAAAAAAAATCATGACTTTGACAAAATTGTGTCTCATATTAAAACAGATGACAGCCAAATGGACTTTGCTGTTTTATTTTCAATGAAACAATAGAAAATACGTACTTATATAGTATTACAGTTGTTATTAGTGAGAATATACTTATTTTAAGGTATTTTTGGGTTCATTGAGGTTAGCTAATTTTACTTGTTTTGGAAGTTTTCTTGTTCTATTGGCAGATAATTTTGCTTAGTCCAAATAAAATACCCCAAATTTTTGTATTTTTTTTTCTTGTTTTTTTTGCTTTTTGCAGTGCGGCGACCCCCGGCCAGAGGTCCAGGGCTCAGATATTCTAGTTCTATTTTATTGATGTATTTTTATTATATTATTATTTGTTTGTTTATTGTGAACTTGTTTCATTTGAAATGCTTGTCATTTGATTACTTTTATTGTTTCTTTTTTATGTGCAGCACTCTGGAGACAGTTTTGTTGTTAATAGTGATGTATACATAAAGGATTGGATTGGATTTACCTTGGTGCCAAAGGCATCTTCTACAAACCCCGTTTCCATATGAGTTGGGAAATTGTGTTAGATGTAAATATAAACGGAATACAATGATTTGCAAATCATTTTCAACCCATATTCAATTGAATGCACTACAAAGACAAGATATTTAATGTTCAAACTCATAAACTTTTTTTTTTTTTTTGCAAATAATAATTAACTTAAAATTTCATGGCTGCAACATGTGCCAAAGTAGTTGGGAAAGGGCATGTTCACCACTGTGTTACATGGCTTTTCCTTTTAACAACACTCAATAAACGTTTGGGAACTGAGGAGACACATTTTTGAAGCTTCTCAGGTGGAATTCTTTCCCATTCTTGCTTGATGTACAGCTTAAGTTGTTCAACAGTCCGGGGGTCTCCGTTGTGGTATTTTAGGCTTCATAATGCACCACACATTTTCAATGGGAGACAGGTCTGGACTACAGGCAGGCCAGTCGAGTACCCGCACTCTTTTACTATGAAGCCACGTTGATGTAGCGCGTGGCTTGACATTGTCTTGCTGAAATAAGCAGGGGCGTCCATGGTAACGTTGCTTGGATGGCAACATATGTTGCTCCAAAACCTGTATGTACCTTTCAGCATTAATGGCGCCTTCACAGATGTGTAAGTTACCCATGCCTTGGGCACTAATACACCCCTATACCATCACAGATGCTGGCTTTTCAACTTTGCGCCTATAACAATCCGGATGGTTCTTTTCCTCTTTGGTCCGGAGGACACGACGTCCACAGTTTCCAAAAACAATTTGAAATGTGGACTCGTCAGACCACAGAACACTTTTCCACTTTGTATTAGTCCATCTTAGATGAGCTCAGGCCCAGCAAAGCTGACAGCGTTTTTGGGTGTTGTTGATAAACTGTTTTTGCCTTGCATAGGAGAGTTTTAACTTGCACTTACAGATGTAGTGACCAACTGTAGTTACTGACAGTGGGTTTCTGAAGTGTTCCTGAGCCCATGTGGTGATATCCTTTACACACTGATGTCGCTTGTTGATGCAGTACAGCCTGAGGGATGGAAGGTCACGGGCTTACGTGCTTACGTGCTTACGTGCAGTGATTTCTCCAGATTCTCTGAACCCTTTGATGATATTATGGACCGTAGATGGTGAAATCCCTAAATTCCTTGCAATAGCTGGTTGAGAAATGTTTTTCTTAAACTGTTCAACAATTTGCTCACGCATTTGTTGACAAAGTGGTGACCCTCGCCCCATCCTTGTTTGTGAATGACTGAGCATTTCATGGAATCTACCGGTACTTTTATACCCAATCATGGCACCCACCTGTTCCCAATTTGCCTATTCACCTGTGGGATGTTCCAAATAAGTGTTTGATGAGCATTCCTCAACTTTATCAGTATTTATTGCCACCTTTCCCAACTTCTTTGTCACGTGTTGCTGGCATCAAATTCTAAAGTTAAAGATTATTTGCAAAAAAAAAAAAATGTTTATCAGTTTGAACATCAAATATGTTGTCTTTGTAGCATATTCAACTGAATATGGGTTGAAAATGATTTGCAAATCATTGTATTCCGTTTATATTTACATCTAACACAATTTCCCAACTCATATGGAAACGGGGTTTGTACATCGAAATATGTCAATATTTTGGTCCTGAATTAACACTCATCCCAATATCTTTTGTTTTTCTCTCTCCAGATTTTCCTCTTCCAGATCCTGCGAGGCTTGGCCTACTGTCACCGGCGGAAAGTTCTCCATCGAGACCTGAAGCCCCAAAATCTACTCATCAACGACCGGGGGGAGCTCAAACTGGCCGACTTTGGTAAACGCAACACGTTCAGTGTGTCACGAGGACAGTTAAGCGTATCAAATAGAAAAAAACCAAAAAGGCAAATACACTAGTACCGTATTTTCCGCACCATAAGCCGCCCTGGGTTATAAGCAGCGCCTTCAATGAACGGCATATTTCAAAACTTTGTCCACCTATAAGCCGCCCCGTGTTATAAGCCGCATCTAACTGCGCTAAAGGAATGTCAAAAAAACAGTCAGATAGGTCAGTCAAACTTTAATAATATATTAAAAACCAGCGTGATGTGGGCGCGCATGGAGTCGTATATCAACATGGACGGAGCTGCGTGAAAAAAGCCACCCGGCCTCTTCGCGTAAACTTACCTTAACCACTCGCTCATCTTTTCTTCATCCATCCGTCCCTTCGAGTTAGCTTTTATGATGACGCCGGCTGGAAAGGTCTTTTTTGGCAAGGTCTTCCTTTTGAATATCACCATGGGTGGAAGTTTCTGGCCAGCTTTTCTTGAAAGTCTTTAGGCAGTTGCTGTGAAATAGTAATCCGTGTGCGGATGGAGAGATTGCGTCTTTTCATGAACCGGAAACCTGTCGCTTAGTAGGAGCCATTTTGTGGTCTTTACAGATGTAAACACACAAAGGAAATGAAACGTAATATCCGCGCGCTTCTTCTTCTTCTTCTACGCGGGCGGGTGGTTGCTTACAGTAGAAGAAGAAGTGCTTCCTGTTCTATGGGGGCGGGTGCTTACCTTGGCGGTTGCTTGCGTAGAAGAAGAAGCACTTCCTCTTCTACGGGGAAAAAAGATGGCGGCTGTTTACCGTAGTTGCGAGACCGAAACTTTATGAAAATGAATCTTTATATTAATCCATATATAAAGCGCACCGGGTTATAAGCCGCACTGTCAGCTTTTGAGTAAATTTGTGTTTTTTAGGTGCGGCTAATAGTGCGGAAAATACGGTACCTCAATTTACAAGCTTAATTTGGTCTGGGACAGAGCTCTTAACTCATTTATGATAGATCCACTATGGACTGGACTCTCACACTATTATGTTAGATCCACTATGGACTGGACTCTCACACTATTATGTTAGATCCACTATGGACTGGACTCTCACACTATTGTGTTAGATCCACTATGGACTGGACTCTCACACTATTATGTTAGATCTACTATGGACTGGACTCTCACACTATTATGTTAGATCCACTATGGACTGGACTCTCACACTATTATGCTAGATCCACTATGGACTGGACTCTCACAATATTATGCGAGATCCACTATGGACTGGACTCTCACAATATTATGCTAGATCCACTATGGACTGGACTCTCACACTATTATGTTAGATCCACTATGGACTGGACTCTCACACTATTGTGTTAGATCCACTATGGACTGGACTCTCACACTATTATGCTAGATCCACTATGGACTGCACTCTCACACTATTATGCTAGATCCACTATGGACTGGACTCTCACACTATTATGTTAGATCCACTATGGACTGGACTCCCACAATATTATGCTAGATCCACTATGGACTGCACTCTCACACTATTATGTTAGATCCACTATGGACTGGACTCTCACAATATTATGCTAGATCCACTATGGACTGGACTCTCACACTATTATGTTAGATCCACTATGGACTGGACTCTCACACTATTGTGTTAGATCCACTATGGACTGGACTCTCACACTATTATGTTAGATCCACTATGGACTGGACTCTCACACTATTATGTTAGATCCACTATGGACTGGACTCCCACAATATTATGCTAGATCCACTATGGACTGGACTCTCACACTATTATGCTAGATCCACTATGGACTGGACTCTTACAATATTATGCTAGATCCACTATGGACTGGACTCTCACTATTATGTTAGATCCACTATGGACTGGACTCTCACACTATTATGTTAGATCCACTATGGACTGGACTCTCACACTATTATGTTAGATCCACTATGGACTGGACTCTCACAATATTATGCTAGATCCACTATGGACTGGACTCTCACAATATTATGCTAGATCCACTATGGACTGGACTCTCACACTATTATGCTAGATCCACTATGGACTAGACTCTCACACTATTATGTTAGATCCGCTATGGACTGGACTCACAATATTATGCTAGATCCACTATGGACTGGACTCTCACAATATTATGCTAGATCCACTATGGACTGGACTCTCACTATTATGTTAGATCCACTATGGACTGGACTCTCACACTATTATGTTAGATCCACCATGGACTGGACTCTCACACTATTATGTTAGATCCACTATGGACTGGACTCTCACACTATTATGTTAGATCCACTATGGACTGGACTCTCACTATTATGTTAGATCCACTATGGACTGGACTCTCACACTATTATGTTAGATCCACTATGGACTGGACTCTCACTATTATGTTAGATCCACTATGGACTGGATTCTCACTATTATGTTAGATCCACTATGGATTGGACTCTCACTATTATGTTGGATCCACTATGGACTGGACTCTCACTATTATGTTGGATCCACTATGGACTGGACTCTCACACTATTATGTTGGATCCACTATGGACTGGACTGTCACACTATTATGTTAGATCCACTATGGACTAGACTCTCACCCTATTATGCTAGATCCACTATGGACTGGACTCTCACTATTATGTTAGATCCACTATGGACTGGACTCTCACAATATTATGCTAGATCCACTATGGACTGGACTCTCACACTATTATGTTAGATCCACTATGAACTGGACTCTCACACTATTATGCTAGATCCACTATGGACTGGACTCTCACAATATTATGCTAGATCCACTATGGACTGGACTCTCACAATATTATGCTAGATCCACTATGGACTGGACTCTCACAACATTATGCTAGATCCACTCGACGTCCATTGCACCGGTCGCCCAGGGGGTGGGGGGCGTCCCCACATCTGCGGTCCCCTCCAAGGTTTCTCATTCTCATCCCATTGGGTTGAGTTTTTCCTTGCCCTGATGTGGGATCTGAGCCGAGGATGTCGTTGTGGCTTGTGCAGCCTTTTGAGACACTTGTGATTTAGGGCTATATAAGCAAACATTGATTGATTGATTGAGTTCATCCTCCGTATATTCAGCTTCAAAAAGATAAGGCCGTGAATCCTCATTTGATAAAAAAAAAAAAACATTGATTGATACTATTACACAACTTGATTAGTTTCTCTTCCTATTAAAACATTGCTAACTTGGTGCAAAACAACAAACTATCAGTAATTGTTGAAGACATGAGAGGTTTAGATAAACTCTGCTTCTTCTTCGCCTTTTTTGAAAGTGTTGATTTGTGTCGACGCAAACGTGAATGTCACTGAAAGCATCGCCGTAAGTTACATGGCGGGACGTCTGGACTGATGATGTCACTTCCTGCTCCTTAGGCCTGGCGAGGGCCAAGTCGGTGCCCACGAAGACGTACTCCAACGAGGTGGTCACGCTGTGGTATCGGCCCCCCGACGTGCTGCTGGGATCGTCCGAGTACTCCACGCAGATAGACATGTGGTGAGTGGGCCACACTCCCCGATTAGTCGGTCGTACCTTCTGCTGCAAGACGTCCACGCGCATATTAAATAGGTGGAAATGACACACGCCTCCTCGTGTCCCCTTGTCAGGGGCGTGGGCTGCATATTCTACGAGATGGCCGCAGGCCGGCCCCTGTTCCCGGGCTCCACGGTGGAGGATGAGCTGCACCTCATCTTCAGACTGCTAGGTCAGTGCTGCCCCCTGCTGGCTGGCATTACAACACGCAGGCTCGCTCTTTAATCGCATTAACGCAGCAGCACGGGAGAAGCCTCCGAGCTGCTTCTGCCAATAAAGCCTCCATTCCCTCGGTGTGTGTCCCCCCCCCCCCACACAGGCACTCCCACAGAGGACAGCTGGCCCGGGATATCCTCCATAGAGGAGTTCAAGTCCCACAAGTTCCCAAAGTACAAGACACAGCCGCTTATTAACCACGCCCCCAGGTAAAGTCACGCTTGTATACTGCACCTTCTTTTTTTTGGAATGTTGCCTATCGTTCACAATCTTTATGAAAGATATGACGGCGGATGGATTTAAAAAAAATAAAAATTAATATTAATATTTTAAAAAATGCGATCAAAAGTCCGCTTACAATGGAGCTCCCTGTTTCTGGCTATAGAGCCCCTAAAAAACATCCAAACACCTCCATTAGTGTTTTATATACATGATGTAAGTACCCGTATTTTTCGGACTATAAGTCGCAGTTTTTTTTCATAGTTTGGCCGGGCTCCAGTGCGACTTATATATGTTTCTTTCCTTTTTTATTATGCATTTTGGGCAGGTGGGACTTATATTCCGGTGCGACTTATACTCCGAAAAATACGGTATATATGTAATGTAGTAGCATTCATAATAACATGTAATATATACATGATGTAAGTATATATGTAATGTAGTAACATTTATATATTATGATGTAAGTATATATGTAATGTAGTAACATTTATAATAACATGTAATATATACATGATGTAAGTATATATGTAATGTAGTAACATTCATAATAACATGTAATATATACATGATGTAAGTATATATGTAATGTAGTAACATTCATAATAACATGTAATATATACATGATGTAAGTATATATGTAATGTAGTAACATTTATATATTATGATGTAAGTATATATGTAATGTTGTAACATTTATAATATGTAATATATACATGATGTAAGTATATATGTAATGTAGTAACATTTATATATTATGATGTAAGTATATATGTAATGTTGTAACATTTATAATATGTAATATATACATGATGTAAGTATATATGTAATGTAGTAACATTTATATATTATGATGTAAGTATATATGTAATGTTGTAACATTTATAATATGTAATATATACATGATGTAAGTATATATGTAATGTAGTAACATTTATATATTATGATGTAAGTATATATGTAATGTTGTAACATTTATAATATGTAATATATACATGATGTAAGTATATATGTAATGTAGTAACATTTATAATATGTAATATATACATGATGTAAGTATATATATTTGGCCCTGCGATGAGGTAGCGACTTGTCCAGGGTGTACCCCGCCTTCCGCCCGATTGTAGCTGAGATAGGCTCCAGCGCCCCCCGCGACCCCAAAAGGGAATAATAAGCGGTAGAAAATGGATGGATGGATGGATATACAGGTAAAAGCCAGTAAATTAGAATATTTTGAAAAACTTGATTTATTTCAGTAATTGCATTCAAAAGGTGTAACTTGTACATTATATTTATTCATTGCACACAGACTGATGCATTCAAATGTTTATTTCATTTAATTTTGATGATTTGAAGTGGCAACAAATGAAAATTCAAAATTCTGTGTGTCACAAAATTAGAATATTACTTAAGGCTAATACAAAAAAGGGATTTTTAGAAATGTTGGCCAACTGAAAAGTATGAAAATGAAAAATATGAGCATGTACAATACTCAATACTTGGTTGGAGCTCCTTTTGCCTCAATTACTGCGTTAATGCGGCGTGGCATGGAGTCGATGAGTTTCTGGCACTGTTCAGGTGTTATGAGAGCCCAGGTTGCTCTGATAGTGGCCTTCAACTCTTCTGCGTTTTTGGGTCTGGCATTCTGCATCTTCCTTTTCACAATACCCCACAGATTTTCTATGGGGCTAAGGTCAGGGGAGTTGGCGGGCCAATTTAGAACAGAAATACCATGGTCCGTAAACCAGGCACGGGTAGATTTTGCGCTGTGTGCAGGCGCCAAGTCCTGTTGGAACTTGAAATCTCCATCTCCATAGAGCAGGTCAGCAGCAGGAAGCATGAAGTGCTCTAAAACTTGCTGGTAGACGGCTGCGTTGACCCTGGATCTCAGGAAACAGAGTGGACCGACACCAGCAGGTGACATGGCACCCCAAACCATCACTGATGGTGGAAACTTTACACTAGACTTCAGGCAACTGCTGACCTGCTCTATGGAGATGGAGATTTCAAGTTCCAACAGGACTTGGCGCCTGCACACAGCGCAAAATCTACCCGTGCCTGGTTTACGGAACATGTTATTTCTGTTCTAAATTGGCCCGCCAAATCCCCTGACCTTAGCCCCATAGAAAATCTGTGGGGTATTGTGAAAAGGAAGATGCAGAATGCCAGACCCAAAAACGCAGAAGAGTTGAAGGCCACTATCAGAGCAACCTGGGCTCTCATAACACCTGAGCAGTGCCAGAAACTCATCGACTCCATGCCACGCCGCATTAACGCAGTAATTGAGGCAAAAGGAGCTCCAACCAAGTATTGAGTATTGTACATGCTCATATTTTTCATTTTCATACTTTTCAGTTGGCCAACATTTCTAAAAATCCCTTTTTTGTATTAGCCTTAAGTAATATTCTAATTTTGTGACACACGGAATGTTGGATTTTCATTTGTTGCCACTTCAAATCATCAAAATTAAATGAAATAAACATTTGAATGCATCAGTCTGTGTGCAATGAATAAATATAATGTACAAGTTACACCTTTTGAATGCAATTACTGAAATAAATCAAGTTTTTCAAAATATTCTAATTTACTGGCTTTTACCTGTATATAAAATGTAGTAACATTGATAACATGTAATATATACATGATGTAAGTATATATGTAATGTAGTAACATTCATAATAACATGTAATATTTATGTACTTTGATCATTTTAAGCATTAATTTCAAAAACACGTCACATTTGCTTTTTTTTTGTCTTCATCACTGATTATTACTCACTGCAGACTTTATGAGAGCCAACAAACATAATAAAACACCACTTACTGTACAAGGTCTGCTGTCATTAGGATGCTGACTGCGAGGATGTTCACATATTACCATTTAGATTAAGTTAAAGTTAAAGTAAGTAAATGTTAAAGTAAATAATTCCCGAGCATGGCCAACGCTGCTGCTCACTGCTCCCCTCACCTTCTAGGGGGTGAACATGGGGATGGGTCAAATGCAGAGGACACATTTTTACCACACCTAGTGTATGTGTGACTATCATTGGTACATTATAGGTACATAGTGGGTACATAGTAGGTACATAGTGGGTACATTAGAGGTACATAGTGGGTACATTATAGGTACATAGTGGGTACATAATGAGTACATAGTGGGTACATTACAGGTACATAGTGGGTACATTATAGCTACATAGTGGGTACATAATGGGTACATTATAGGTACATAATGGGTACATAATGAGTACATCATAGGTACATTATAGGTACATAATGGGTACAATGTAGGTACATTATAGGTACATAATGGGTACATTATAGGTACATAATGGGTACATTACAGGTACATAATGGGTACATTACAGGTACATAATGGGTACATTATAGGTACATAATGGGTACATTATAGTTACATAATGGGTACATTATAGGTACATTGTTGGTACATCATTGGTACATAATGGGTACTTTATGGTACATAATGGGTACATTATAGGTACATAATGAGTACATTATATGTACATAATGGGTACATAAGTACATAATGGGTACATTATAGGTGCACTATGGGTACATTATAGGTACATTATAGGTACATAATGGGTACATTATTGGGTACATTAGAAGTATAGGTACCGGTATATTATGGGTACATTATAGGTACCGGTACACAATGGGTACAATATAGGTACACAATGGGTACAATATAGGTACATAATGAGTACATTATAGGTAGATTAAAGTTACATAATGGGTACATTATAGGTACATATTGAGTACATTATAGGTACATAATGGGTACAATATAGGTATATTATAGGTACATAATGGGTACATTATAGGTACATAATGAGTACATTATAGGTACATAATGGGTACATTATAGGTATATAATGGGTACACTATCAGTACATAATGAGTACATAATGGGTACATAATGAGTACATAATGTGTACAATATAGGTACCGGTACATGAGTATATTATAGGTACATAATGGGTACACTATCGGTACATAATGAGTACATAATGGGTACATTATAGGTACATAATGGGTACATTATAGGTACATTGTAGGTACATAATGGGTACAATATAGGTACATAATGAGTATATTATAGGTACATAATGGGTACATAATGGGTACATAGTGGGTACATTATAGGTACATAGTGGGTACATTGTGGGTATAATAGTTGTTTTGTAGGTCAAGGCTCCGTGGAGTCAACCATTGCTGGTGTTAAGTGAGATGTGTGCTGTGTGTGTCACTTCCTGTAAGGAAATCCTGTGGAATAGTTGAGTGTGTTTCCTTCCTGGAACTCGCCAGCGTCTGTGACTCACCTCGCCTCTACTGACCCCCCTTCCCCCCATCTGTCTCCCTCTTCCTCGCTCTGCAGATTGGACACGGACGGCATCGACCTGCTGACGTCCTTCCTCAAGGTGAGTCTCGCCCAAATCCACGCAGGGTTTTGTTTACACTGCGACGGTCACACTCCAGACCATTAAAATAATAATAATAATAATAAATGGTTTTTTTCGTCAGTTCGAGTCCAAAAAGAGGATCTCTGCCGACGAAGCGATGAGGCAGCCGTACTTCAGGAGCATGGGGCCTCGCGTGCGCTCCCTGCCAGAGAGTGAGTAAGAAAATGGCTGTGCAGCGCTGGCAGACATAAAACACAACACTTGTGCTCCGGCAGACATCTCCATCTTCACGCTGAAGGAGGTCCAGCTGCAGAGAGACCCGGGCTGCAGGAACTCCTCGTACCCAGAGTCAGGTGATGCCGACACCCCCCCCCCCCCCCCCTCCCCCACCAACTGTGTCGTTGATTGCGTTAACGGCGTGCCCTTCCGTTACAGGCAACGGGAAGAGCCGAAGACAAAGCATGCTGTTTTAGACTTTTTTTTTTTATTGGAAATGTGAGCTGTACAGTGACATCGCTGGATCAGTAACCAGGAGATGGAGCATCTTCACCCCCCCTTCCCAAGCAACCCCTCCCTTCCAGCAGGTTTGGCCTCCACATGGCCCGACAGACATTTCTACACCATATTTATTAAGAATGTGCTGCTAAGATCCGACTACTGTTCTAGAATCCTAACTGGCCTCAGTCACTTTATCAAGAACATGCAATGTGTATAGATTTGTAATCTTTTGAAGTGGTGACATTTTTTTTGTTGTTGTTGTTGTTGTTTCTTTTTAAACTCCACAGATGTTTTCATTGCAGCTTGAGAGAGTGAGAGAGAGGGAGAAAAAAAAAAAAAAAGGTTTGGACTTTTTGTTGGCAAGAGAAGCTTCGATGGTGACGGACGTGGGCGTATCATTCCAGGGCATTAAACACTCAGAGGTACACCTTCATGGTTATTCTCACAGTGGAAATATTTCAGCCAACATGCTTCTTCTCTGCGCATTTTTTTTTTTTTTGTACCTTTTTAAAAAACCGCATGGCTGCCATGTTGTTGCAAGGAACTCCTGTTCAGGGAGCCCCGCCCCCTTTTGTGAACTCCACCCCCTTCGATCTATTTAACAGTGTTTTTTTGTATGATATTCTCCTCATTTGTGGATTGTTGTTACCAACATTGCAGATTCCCTCCCGTCAGATTTTTTTTTTCTTCTTCCCAGAGCAAAGATTAAAAATCTAAAGTTTAAACAAAGTTTTCACCTCCAGGCATGTGATTTGAACTCAATGAAAAAGACGAGGGGGGGGGAATATAAAGAGTAGAAATAATGAACAAAATGTCAGCAATGAAAATGAAAAGTAGCATTTAGACCAGGGGTACTCAAACTCATTTTAGACCGGGGGCCACATGGAGAAAAATCTACTCCCGAGTGGGCCGGACCGGTAAAATCACGGCACGATAACTTCAAAATAAAGACAACTTCAGATTGTTTTCTTTGTTTAAAAACAATACAAGAACATTCTGAAATTGTACAAATCATAATGTTGTTTTTTTTTTTTTACAATTAAAGTTAAAGTACCAATGATTGTCACACACACACGAGGTGTGGCGAAATTATTCTCTGCATTTGACCCATCTCCCTTGATCACCCCCTGGGAGGTGAGGGGAGCAGTGAGCAGCAGCGGTGGCCGCGCCCGGGAATCATTTTTGGTGATTCAACCCCCAATTCCAACCCTTGATGCTGAGTGCCAAGCAGGGAGGTAATGGCTCCCATTTTTATAGTCTTCGGTATGACTCGGCCGGGGTTTGAACTCACGGGCACTACCTGTTGCGGTTAATAGTGTATATACTTTATTTGTCGTTATTTATATTTTCTGAACAAATTTCGTGATAATGTTCATCAGTCAACTCATTGGTGTTAATTTTCAATCTATCAAGATAAAAAAAATTATATAAAAATCAAATTAGAGTATGTAATTTGATCGTTTTCTTCGACTGATGTACTAACATCATGTGGTTTATTTTATACGTATTTTTCGGAATATAAGTCGCACCGGCCGAAAATGCATAATAAAGAAGGAAAAAAACATATATAAGTCGCACTGGAGTATAAGTCGCATTTTTTGGGGAAATGTATTTGATAAAAGCCAACACCAAGAATAGACATTTGAAAGGCAATTTAAAATGAATAAAGAATAGTGAACAACAGGCTGAATAAGTGTACGTTATATGAGGCATAAATAACCAACTGGTATGTTAACGTAACATATTATGGTAAGAGTCATTCAAATAACTATATCATATAGAACATGCTATACGTTTACCAAACAATCTGTCACTCCTAATCGCTAAATCCCATGAAATCTTATACGTCTAATCTCTTACGTGAATGAGCTAAATAATATTATTTGATATTTTACGCTAATGTGTTAATAATTTCACACATAAGTCGCTCCTGAGCATAAGTCGCACCCCCGGCCAAACTATGAAAAAAACTGCGACTTATAGTCCGAAAAATACGGTACTCCCAAATGGGCCGGACTGGTAAAATCACGGCACGATAACTTATAAATAAAGACAACTTCAGATTTTCTTTCTTTATAAAAAATAGAACAAGAACATTCTGAAATTGTACAAATCATAATGTTGTTGTTTTTTTTTGTTTTTTTTACAATTACCTGTCGCGGTTAATAACATATGTACTTTATTTCTCTTAATTTATATTTTATGAACAAATGATGTGATAATGTCAACTCATTGGTGTTAATTTTCAATCTATCAAGATAAAAAAATTACCGGTATATAAAAATCAAATTACAGGACGTTATTTATGTAATTTGATAGGGGTGTAACGGTACACAAAAAATTTCGGTTCGATACGTACCTCGGTTTAGAGGTCACGAAAGAAAACAACAAAATATAAATTTTGGGGTTATTTATTTACCAAATTTGCAAAATCTTCCACCAAAAATATTTTTCTTAGTGGAATATTTGATGTGAAGTAATGGGAACCTTGGATAGGTCAATAATTCATAATAACATTGATTTTGAGTCAACATTATGTTTTGAGCAATGACAGTTTGAAAGAAAAAAAAAAACAGCTTTGTTTTATTAGTCAACATTGCAACTTTTTCTAAATTACATTTCACCTTTAAGCTTTTTTTATTTCACTTTTGTTATGTTTTTGTTTATTTTAATAGTATTTTTAGAATGTGCCGTGGGCCTTTAAAACATTAGCTGTGGGCCGCAAATGGCACACTTTTGACACCCCTGCTATAGATAATAAAAAATTAAACCTGATAAATCTATGGATAAAAAGCAGAGCCTGGCGACGCATGCGCGTTTATCATAACTCTCTCTCTCTCTCTCTGTCTCTGCCCCTCCCTCACCAATGCTGCTGCACGCACAATTAGTTTTGTTTTCAACCCCTTCTTAACCCTGAACGTACATTGAAAATACACGCAACCCTAACTCAAAATGCCGGACATTTGAGGCATTTAAGAAACTCCGCCCTGACAGCTCCGCAAAAGAGGACATGTCCGGTGAAAAGAGGACGTATGGTCATTCTATCATAGCCCGTTAGCTGCTAGCATGCCGTGTGTTGTGCCTCGGTGTGGATTGTTTACACAACGTGCGTTACGCTACTTAATATGTCCGTGTGGAAACTCGTTCGGTACACCTCCGAACTGAACCGAAATCCCCGTACCGAAACGGTTCAATACAAATACATGTACCGTTACACCCCTATAATGTGATCATTTTCTCCGACTGATGTACTAACATCATGTGGTTTATTTTGTACATATGTAGCATCTTCTACAAAGATACAAAGAATTGCTATTGCGACATCCAGTGGACACATTTAGAACAGCTGTTTTTTTTCATAAAAAAATTTCAGGGTTATTTTTATACTCATCCCGCGGGCCGGATAAAACCTGTTCGCGAGCCTGATCCGGCCCTTGGGCCGTACGTTTGACACCCCTGATTTAGACTATACTGTAGCAAACATGTCTGCCACAATCATGTGTGTTCTTAAATGTGTATTCCACCTCTTCCATTTTTGATATGGGCTTACATGGTAAACAAGTCAAAAAAAATGTTTTATCCAGGCGCATACATTTGTCCAAATGTGGCCAAGGAGACGCATCGTGGGTTTCCTGGATGTCGTCTACATCGCTGAAAGAAACATCTACCGTATTTTTCGGAGTGTAAGTCGCTCCGGAGTATAAGTCGCACCGGCCGAAAATGCACAATAAAGAAGGAAAAAAAACATATATAAGTCGCACTGGAGTATAAGTCACATTTTTTGGGGAAATGTATTTGATAAAAGCCAACACCAAGAATAGACATTTGAAAGGCAATTTAAAATTAAAGCTGCAAGCAGCATTGGTCGGGCCCGCGTATTTGGCAGGTGCTAGTCCTAAATGTCCCAATACTTTTGACCAGTGATAGTCATAAGTGTCCCAATACTTTTGTCTACTTTTAGTCTGAAGTGTCCCAAGACTTTTGTCTAGTGTACCTACCTTGTCTGCATTGTGTGGGCACGTTGGTGCTTCCTGCTTTTAAGCAGCCATCTTAAAAAAACAGCAGCGCAGCAGCATCAGCGCAGCGGGTCTTTGAAGGGTCATAAAATCAAAACCGGAGCAGTTAGAAAAAAAGCGCTTCTGTCCTTTTAATCACAAGGGTTCAATCTCTCTCCTGTGTTAGTTTGAAGGCGAAACGACAAACGCGCTCAGAGGAGATCGTTTTTGAAGGAAGGTGACCGGTTTTTACAAAAAATTTGTTTTGAAGAGGGAATAGCAAACTTCCTGTTGATTTTTGCTGAGGGTTGTCAATCTATGAAATGTAGGTCTAAGTGAGACCTACATAGAGGTTTTTGTTTCATGTCTCTCCGACTTTCCCAGTGGGAGTTACAGGCAGTTTTGTCATTTTTTTTCTTCCGAGGAGCAGTTTTTTCTGCGTTTTATAAAAAAATTGCGGTAGAGCACAATTTTTAGATTTGGGGTTAGGTTTTTTCATTAGATCACAGTTTTAGCCAGTCCTGATGTGTGTGTTCAGTTTGGTGAGTTTTGAAGCATGTTAAGGGGGTCAAATTAGAGCTCAAAGAGGCAAAAGTGACTGTTTTTAGTACTTTTTTGTCTTGAAGGGGGAATTGCCAACTTCCTGTTGATTTTTGCCCGAGGATGTACAATTATGAAAGGTAGGTGTAAGTCAGACCTACATAGGTTTTTGTTTCTCCGACCTTCCTAGTGGGAGTTACAGGCAGTCTAGTTTTTTTTTTCCTAGGGGGCGCTAGAGCGCAATTAAGTTTTGTGGTTCGTTTTTTTTTTTAAAAAGGCAATTTTCGCAAGTCCTGATGTGTGGGTAAAATATGGTGAGTTTTGAAGCATGTTAAGTGGGTCAAATTACAGTTTATTGTGGGTGCGGAAGAATAATAAAGAATAATAAAACCTTACAAATTCAATAGGTCCTTATGTCCCATTGCGTAAGGACTCCCTTTGGGAGTCCTTATACAATGGGCCATGCGGGCCCTAATAAATAAAGAATAGTGAACAACAGGCTGAATAAGTGTACGTTATATGAGGCATAAATAACCAACTGGTATGTTAACGTAACATATTATGGTAAGAGTCATTCAAATAACTATAACATATAGAACATGCTATACGTTTACCAAACAATCTGTCACTCCTAATCGCTAAATCCCATGAAATCTTATACGTCTAGTCTCTTACGTGAATGAGATAAATAATATTATTTGATATTTTACGGTAATGTGTTAATCATTTCACACATAAGTCGCTACTGAGTATAAGTCGCACCCCCAGCCAAACTATGCAAAAATCTGCGACTTATAGTCTGAAAAATACGGTAAGAGAATCCCTCTGCCATCTTCCACTACTTTTTTTTAAGATATAAACCGCTTGAATATTCCCTCTTCTCTTCTCCGACTCTCTCGTCGTCATTTCGGATGTTTGTTTTGATTTCCCTTCCTGGTTCCATGACCCGCCCTATCTTGCCTCTGATTGGCCTGTCCCTAATGTTTTGCCCTAATCTTAACCAATCGTGACTCATCATAGTAAACAACCAACCAATCATGGATGTTTCCCATATACCGTATTTTCCGGATTATAAGGCGCACTGCCGATGAATGGTCTATTTTTTAAATCATTTTATCATATTTAAGGCGCACCGGATTATAAGGCGCATTAAAGGGGGCATGTTTCTATAATTTTTTTCTAAATTTAAAAGACTTCCTTGTGGTCTATTATCTAATAGTGGTTCTTTGGTCAAAACGTTGCATAGATGATGTTTTACACATCATCTTCAAGTCACTTCCAGATGCGCCGTTTTGTGGGCGGGTCTTATTTACGTGGCTCACCTTCGGCAGCGTCTTCTCCCCGCCATCTTTGTTGTAGCGGTGTAGCGTGCAAGGACGGGAGTGGAAGGAGTGTCAAAAGATGGCGCTAACTGTTTTAATGACATTCAGACTTTACTTCAATCCATAACGGAGCAGCATCTCCTCATCCGGAAACAACACCCGAAATGTGGCCCGTGAAAAAACGTACGACCGGAACTCTCGAAGAACTAAAGTTCCTTGGTTGAATAATGTAAACTCCCTACACCGGTATGTTTTAGCGCTTTCATGGCGAGTTTACTGACAGATATAAGTAAGAACTTTACACTACTTTATATTAGAAATGGCAACAGCGGAGGATGAATGTCCCATAACAAGAAGATAGAGAAAAAGAAGAAGCTTATCGACTACAAAGGCGGAGGCGCGCAATTTTTCAGGATTTATGCAGATCCCAAATACAGATCAGCAGGTACCAGAAGGTAAGAAAAGTTGCTTTTGCATAATATTGCGAAACAAAACGGCAGATAATATGTCTTACCTTATACACACACCATTATAATACTCCTATGATGAAGCCCAGTACAATCCATCAAGTGGTGCGGCTTCACAGCTTACCAAAGTCCTGCTAAAACATTTTGATAGATTTTTGTGTGCCGTGTGTAACGTTCTATATTTTCAATGGAACATATAAAATGTTGGTGTTTACTTGAGTCATATTGCCATCGTAGTGCAGTCTACACGTATGTCTTATGTTTGACTGCCATCTACCGGTCACACTTGTCATTACACCATGTACCAAATAAAATAGCTTCAAGGTGGGTAAGCGCACCCAAACTTATTCCTTACATTAGGTGCACCGGGTTACAAGACACACTGTCGAGTCTTTTTGGGGGTAGAGGGGGAGGATTTTAGGTGCGACTTATAGTCCGGATAATACGGTAGTTTGTCCCCTGCCTGTGGAGTTGTTTCGCTATTTCGCTTCGATTTTTAAGTTAATCATTTTTAACGGAAAACTGTAGTTTTTACCAAAAACCATACTCATTACGGGAAAACTGTGGTTGGTGGCAGGTATGGCAAAGAGACGGATCAAGATTTTAACACACATTGTAGGTCGGAATGAACGAAGAAAAACAGAAAATATTTATACTTTTAGAGCAAACCTGGGCATTCGGCAGCCCGCGGGCCACATCCGGCCCTGTACGGCCAATCATAAATTACAAAATAAATCTAAAAAAGTATCTGTCGAGTGTGCAATACAACGGTGCTGCTTTTGTTTTGAAAAGTGCTATTTGTATTACTTCCGTGTGGACGTATGCTTGTGCACGATTTTGAGTGAATGTGAACAGCGGCAATCACAAATTACAAAATAAATTTAAAAAACATCTATGTCATGCGTGCAATACAACTGTGCTGCTTTTATTTTGAAAAGTGTTATTTATGGGCGTATGTCCGTGTGAAACCCGTGAGTGAAGGTGCACAGCGACAAGTGACGCACGGTTTACGCCTGAGACACTATAAAGAGAAAAGTTGATGACGAATGGCGTGTTTTCAACAAGACATGGACTGCTAAGTATTTCTTTACAGAAATTAAAGGTAAAGCCGTGTGCTTAATTTGTGGTACACAGGTTGCTGTGTTTAAAGAATATCATTTGAATCGCCACTACACGACGAAGCACGAGGAAAAATACCGGAATCTGTCTGATGAAGTGCGCCCAAAGGAGGCTGATGCGTTGATGGTAAAACTGCAAACCCAACAAGGACTTTTTGCCAAATTTCACACCCCCAGAGATGCAGCCGTCACGACAAGTTTCGTCATTTCTCACAAAATCGCCAGAAAAAGTAAGGCGTTTTCTGACGGAGAGTTTATTAAGGAGTGCTTATTGGACTCTGTTGCGCTGATATGCCCGGAGAAGAGGGGCGCATTTGAGAACGTGTCACTCTCCCGACGCACTGTAACAAGGCGGGTTGAGACCATCGCTGGAAACTCGGAGCTTCAGCTGAAGAACAGAACGGCCGCCTTTGACTGTTTTTCGCCGGCTTTGGGTGAGAGCTGCGATGTACGTGAACACCGCCCAGCTGCTCATCTTCTTACGTGGGATAACTGCAGACTTTCAAATCACGGAGGAGCTGGCAGCCGACAACCACAGGTAATGACTTGTTCACATTGGTAAATGCGTGTTTTTGGACATGTTAGGACTGAAATGGGACAAGCTGGCAGATGGTTGTCCAAATCTGACGGGGGAAAATGTTGGACTTTTAAAGAGGATGCGGGATAAAGTGACAGAAATTGACATTTTTGCATTGTATTATACATCAGGAAGTGTTGTGTAAGACAGTGTTAAAAATAAAACCATCAAAAGCAATCTGCTTTTGTATAAAGTTAGGTTAAATGAAATTATTATTATTATTATTTATCTTACGGTATATCAAAAATAATTTGAGCAAAATTTGATTGAAATATTGTCAGTGTGGCCCTCCAGCAGTGCTCAACCTGCCAACTTTTGAAATCAGAAAAACCTAGTAGCCAGGGTCCAGGGGCTGCAGGGTCCAGGTGCCGCAGGCCCCAGTAGGTCCAGGACAAAGTCAGGTTCACCCCCCGACGCAAAATGATTATTAGCATTCAGACAGGTTAAAATGTTGCTAAAACCATCACTTTTCTATCAGTCACAGTGACTTTTCAAAACAAAAATATTACAGCAAAAATCATATGGGTTGATTGACATGTTTATTCTGTAAGCTAACTTCAATAGTTTGAAATTATTTTGTGAAAAATTGGTGTCATTATTAACTTTCTGTCCAAGCTTGTATAATCTACTGCCTTGTTCAATTGTAAAAAATATTCTGTGCCTAAAATTCACATTTCTATCACAATTATCATACTGTAAACATGGTAAGCTAACTTCATTCAAATTAATAGTCCTGTCAATAGCATGGAATTACAATTCAAATGTAGTTTTTTTGTAAGCCTTTCAAAAGAATTCAAAATATGGAAAATTTATTTAAGCCATCAGACACTTGAAAAGTGGCACATCACATCTCTAATGTAATCATTTTAACTTTTCAACAGAAATAGCACTGCAAAAATATTAAGGACATACTTCTGTATTTTGGTAGTTATGCTGTCAACATTTAACAAGATTTCTTCAACTTGGACTTGAAAGCATAAATAGTATAAACACTTTTAACAGTATAACAGTACTAAACAATTCCAATAGATAACATTGGTGTCATTACCTTTTTGTTTGCTCAATTATTGCCTCCGTAAATAAAACTTCGGCATTTATCACATCCAAAGAATCTGTTTGGGCGACGAAAAACGTTGAAAGTTTTCCACTTGTATCGCTAGCAACGGCATTAGACTTGTGTTTTTTTGTCCCAACGTGGTCTTTTACATCGCTAATTCCTCCGTGTCCGATCGAAAAATCTTGTCTGCACAAGGTGCAATTCGCGTAGTTTTCACCCTTTTTGGAACGGATAATTATTCCTGCATAGGCTTTTGAATATTCTTCACGGAATGACTGCAGTTTTCTTTTCGGTTTAAGACTCGTTTGCGATTTTTTCTCCGGCTGATTCCATGATCGTTCGCTCGTTTGGAAACAATGGCAACTGGTGCCTCGTGCTTGGCAGCGGTGCTATAAATAGCCTCGCGCATGGCATTCGGAATGGCTCGATAGGAAGTTACGGGAAGCAGTGTCGATTGTCATTGTTGTTACGCGATTCCGTGAATAAAACTTTAAAAAAAAAAAAAAAAATTTTAATTAATGAAAAACCGTATTTTTTATCACTGCAACCGTAACCCGGAATAGGTTGATGAAAACCGTACTAATTACGGGAAAACCGGAGTAGTTGGCAGGTATGAGTGCTCAGGTTGCTCGTGCGGCCCCCGGTAAAAATTAATTGCCCACCCCTGTTTTAGAGAGATTTAAAAAAAAGACTGATTTCCTCGTTAAAAATGCATTCAATGCTTTTATTGAAAATGAATGACATTCATCACAATACAAAATTGTACAGAATACATACTGTATACCACGTCCAGTATAAAATAAAACAAAAAAAGAAAGTACTAAAAAAGGGTTTTCATTGAATTGGAAATATTTAGGAGGGGGAGGAAGGGTAGGAGACAGAAGAATAAGGCACAGCCGGTACTATCTGAGAAGCATAGTGCATATGTTACATACCAAAGGTCAGGAAAGTGAAGAAGAAGAAGAAGAAGGTTATGAATGAGCGTCTCGCTGGAGGTCAGCAGCGAGCTGTGCCTCCACAAATATGGCTTTCCACCGAGTGCTTTCCGACCGCTGCAACCCAAGTGCAAAAACTAGACAAAATGAGGTCACCGAGTGTCCCAGGAGGAGCCGTGAGATATGGACCAAGACTTCCTGGATCAGGATTTGTGGGCGCCGGGCAACAGGAGCGAGGAGGAGGAGGAGGGTGTTCCTTCCAGGCTTGGCAGGGGGACAGGCATGTGTCCGTTGATTAGGCTGGGGAACTGCACAGGAAGAGAAAAGGTGGCCCCAGAGTTAGCAACGGGTGGGGGGGCGGAAGCTCTGCGAAAGGCCGCTTTTTCCGGCGAGGAACCGCGAGCATTGTCACCGCTCGCGCTTCCTGTTATTCGTTTTCATTGTGCCTCTCTTCCTGTTCGTCTCTGTCCCCCCCTCGCAAGAAATCCGGTCCGGGGCGTGGCCCAGGCGAAAGCGCGCGACGAGTGAGGAGCCGCGCTCAAAAACCGGTTCACCCTGTTCGGGCCTGTTCGGCTCCCCCGGGCTCAAACAGGAAGTATTCACAGGATTTCCTCTCGCTCTGCTGCTCTGAAACCGGACACCCCATCACCCCCCCACCCCCCGGACCCGCTCGCCGAGTCTGATTAGTCGCACAACAAAAACATCTTTCGTCCACAGTTTGCCGATGATGAATATTCATGTCAGCAAATATCTGCCAAAAGTCGTCCGGTTCAGTGAGAATCTACAAACCCCGTTTCCATATGAGTTGGGAAATTGTGTTAGATGTAAATATAATGATTTCCTTTTCAACCCATATTCAGTTGAATGCACTACAAAGACAACATATTTGATGTTCAAACTCATAAATTTATTTATTTCTTGCAAATAATAATTAACTTGGAATTTCATGGCTGCAACACGTGACAAAGTAGTTGGGAAAGGGCATGTTCACCACTGTGTTACATGCAGAGGTGGGTAGTAACGCGCTACATTTACTCCGTTACATCTACTTGAGTAACTTTTGGGATAAATTGTACTTCTAAGAGTAGTTTTAATGCAACATACTTTTACTTTTACTTAAGTATATTTATAGAGAAGGAACGCTACTTTTACTCCGCTACTTTTATCTACATTCAGCTCGCTACTCGCTACTAATTTTTATCGATCTGTTAATGCACGCTTTGTTTGTTTTGGTCTGTCAGACAGACCTTCAAAGTGCCTGCCTTACTGGTGACGTTTCACTTCGTTCCACCAATCAGATGCAGTCACTGGTGACGTTGGACCAATCAAACAGAGCCAGGTGGTCACATGACCTGACTTAAACAAGTTGAAAAACTTATTGGGGTGTTACCATTTAGTGGTCAATTGTACGGAATGTGTACTATACTGTGCAATCTAATAATAAAAGTTCCAATTAATCAATCAAAAGTGTGAAGGAAAAAAGATACTTTTTTATTTCAACCGTACATCCCGTCAAAAGCCTGTCTTCACAATAAAAGTGCCGCTCCATCGCGCCTGCGCTTTCAAAACAAGAGTCACCGAAAGCCAGCGCAAACAAGCTAGCAAGCTAAGGAGTTTGACGCCAATATATTTCTTGTAAAGTGTATAAAAACGAATATGGAAGCTGGACAAATAAGATGCCAAAAACCCACCACTTTCATATGGTATTAGACAGAAAGGAGGAACTTTTCTTCTCCTCCATTTGAAAACGTGGACGTTATCATCACTACTGTCTGATTACAATCAACGCAAGTCATCAGAATCAGGTAATACACCAACTTATATTCTAGTCTTCATGAAAGAAAGGAATCTATATGTTAAACATGCATGTATATTCATTAAAACACCTTTAACATGTAAACAAAAACAGCAAAATAAATACATATAAATTATATACTGTATATATCAATGTATATGTATGTATGTATGTATATATATATATATATATACAGTATATATATATATATATATATATATATATATATATATATATATATATATATATATATATATATATATATGATATGAGTGTGTATGTTACTCATCAGTTACTCAGTACTTGAGTAGTTTTTTCACAACATACTTTTTACTTTTACTCAAGTAAATATTTGGGTGACTATTCCTTACTTTTACTTGAGTAATAAATCTCTAAAGTAACAGTACTCTTACTTGAGTACAATTTCTGGCTACTCTACCCACCTCTGGTTACATGGCCTTTCCTTTTAACAACACTCTGTAAACGTTTGGGAACTGAGGAGACACATTTTTGAAGCTTCTCAGGTGTCCGGAATCAGCACCTCCAAGTCCCGAGTCCATGGTTCTCGCCCGGAAAAGGGTGGAGTGCCATCTCCGGGTTGGGGAGGAGACCCTGCCCCAAGTGGAGGAGTTCAAGTACCTCGGAGTCTTGTTCACGAGTGAGGGAAGAGTGGATGGTGAGATCGACAGTGCGGCGTCTTCAGTAATGCGGACGCTGTATCGATCCGTTGTGGTGAAGAAGGAGCTGAGCTGGAAGGCAAAGCTCTCAATTTACCGGTCGATCTACGTTCCCATCCTCACCTATGGTCATGAGCTTTGGGTTATGACCGAAAGGACAAGATCACGGGTACAAGCGGCCGAAATGAGTTTCCTCCGCCGGGTGGCGGGGCTCTCCCTTAGAGATAGGGTGAGAAGCTCTGTCATCCGGGGGGAGCTCAAAGTAAAGCCGCTGCTCCTCCACATGGAGAGGAGTGAGATGAGGTGGTTCGGGCATCTGGTCAGGATGCCACGCGAACGCCTCCCTAGGGAGGTGTTTAGGGCACGGGGAAGACCCAGGACACGTTGGGAAGACTATGTCTCCCGGCTGGCCTGGGAACAACTCGGGATAAAAGAGCTGGACGAAGTAGCTGGGGAGAGGAAAGTCTGGACTTCCCTGCTTAGGCTGCTTCCCCCGCGACCCGACTTCGGATAAGCGGAAGAAGATGGATGGATGGATGGAGGTGGAATTATTTCCCATTCTTGCTTGATGTACAGCTTAAGTTGTTCAACAGTCCGGGGATCTCCGTTGTGGTATTTTAGGCTTCATAATGCGCCACACATTTTCAATGGGAGACAGGTCTGGACTACAGGCAGGCCAGTCTAGTACCCGCACTCTTTAACTATGAAGCCACGCTGTTGTAACACGTGGCTTGGCATTGTCT
The DNA here is from genome assembly GCF_033978685.3 of Nerophis lumbriciformis. Taxonomy (NCBI): domain Eukaryota; kingdom Metazoa; phylum Chordata; class Actinopteri; order Syngnathiformes; family Syngnathidae; genus Nerophis; species Nerophis lumbriciformis. The sequence continues at coordinate 26,408,198 of NC_084576.2, forward strand.
TGCTGAAATAAGCAGGGGCGTCCATGATAAGGTTGCTTGGATGGCAACATATGTTGCTCCAAAACCTGTATGTACCTTTCAGCATTAATGGTGCCTCCACAGATGTGTAAGTTACCCATGCCTTGGGCACTAATACACCCCCATACCATCACAGATGCTGGCTTTTTAACTTTGCGCCTATAACAATCCGGATGGTTCTTTTCCTCTTGACACGACGTCCACAGTTTCCAAAAACAATTTGAAATGTGGACTCGTCAGACCACAGAACACTTTTCCACTTTGTATCAGTCCATCTTAGATGAGCTCAGGCCCAGCGAAGCCGACGGCGTTTCTGGGTGTTGTTGATAAACGGTTTTCGCCTTGCATAGGAGAGTTTTAACTTGCACTTACAGATGGGGGCGGCATGGCGTAGTGGGTAGAGCAACCGTGCCAGAAACCTGAGGGTTGCAGGTTCGCTCCCCGCCTCTTACCATCCAAAAATCGCTGCCGTTGTGTCCTTGGGCGGGACACTTCACCCTTTGCCCCCGGTGTCACTCACATCGGTGAATTGAATGATGAATGATAGGTGGTGGTCGGATGGGCCGTTGGCGCAAATTGCAAACCACGCTTCCGTCAAGTCTACCCCAGGGCAGCTGTGGCTATGAAAGTAGCTTACCACCACCAGGTGTGAATGATTGATGTGTTCTACATGTAAAGCGACTTTGGGTACTTAGAAAAGCGCTATATAAATCCCAGTTATTATTATTATTAGATGTAGCGACCAACTGTAGTTACTGACAGTGGGTTCCTGAGCCCATGTGGTGATATCCTTTACACACGGATGTCGCTTGTTGATGCAGTACAGCCTGAGGGATCGAAGCTGCTTACGTGCAGTGATTTCTCCAGATTCTCTGAACCCTTTGATGATTTTACGGACCGTAGATGGTGAAATCCCTAAATTCCTTGCAATAGCTGGTTGAGAAAGGTTTTTCTTAAACTGTTCAACAATTTGCTCACGCATTTGTTGACAAAGTGGTGACCCTCGCCCCATCCTTGTTTGTGAATGACTGAGCATTTCATGGAATCTACTTTTATACCCAATCATGGCACCCACCTGTTCCCAATTTGCCTGTTCACCAGTGTTTGATGAGCATTCCTCAACTTTATCAGTCTTTTTTGCCACATTTCCCAACTTCTTTGTCACGTGTTGCTGGCATCAAATTCTAAAGTTAATGATTATTTGCAACAAAAAAAAAGTTTATGAGTTTGAACATCAAATATGTTGTCTTTGTAGCATATTCAACTGAATATGGGTTGAAAATGATTTGCAAATCATTGTATTCCGTTTATATTTACATCTAACACAATTTCCCAACTCATATAGAAACGGGGTTTGTAAGTACTCAGTGTGTGTGCGCTGTCGAACATGCTTGTAAAACCAGCAATGACACGACGTGGCGACGGGGCTAAGCCTTCTGGGTAACGTAGTATACAAACACTGACTTTATACTTGACATGTATCTAATAAATGAAGAACATATTTTCATGTGCAATGCTGACCTAGCAAAGAGGCAGCTTTTACATGTTAGAGATGTTGACGTGTGATGACACTCTCTCATGGTCCCAACAACAATTACCACTATAGGTCGTTCTCGACAGTTCACAGATGTTTTTAACGTGCGGGGGTAAATATGTTCTTCAATTTTTGTGGATATCCTGTCATTTTTGAGTAACAGTAAAAACGTTGATACATTCATAAAATCTTCGTTTGACTCAAAAGTTAGCCTCAAAACGTCGCAACTTGTGCTGAGATGTTTTTTTTTATTTTTTTTTGCTGATCAAATTAAAAAGACTAAAACTTTATTAAATGTTTTGGTGATCAACCAGACTCGATGTCACAGAAGTATGGAACCAGGGACAAGGAAATGTGTGATGATAGCCATAGAAAAGGACATGTGACCTAAGTACAAGCCCCAAAACCAGTGAAGTTGTCACGTTGTGTAAATGATAAATAAAAACAATGATGACAACTTATATTTATTTGAATAGACTGCAAAGACAAGATATTTAATGTTCGAACTAGTAAACTTTGTTATTTTTTGCCAATATTAGCTCATTTGAAATGTAATGCCTGCAACATGTTTCAAAAAAGCTGGCACAAGTGGCAAAAAAGACTGAGAAAGTTGAGGAATGCTCATCAAACACTTATTTGGAACATCCCACAGGTGAACAGGCTAATTGGGAACAGGTGGGTGCCATGATTGGGTATTAAAGCAGATTCCATGAAATGCTCAGTCATTCACAAACAAGGACGGGGCGAGGGTCACCACTTTGTCAACAAATGCGTGAGAAAATTGTTGAACAGTTTAAGAACAACATTTCTCAACCAGCTATTGCAAGGAATTTAGGGATTTCACCATCTACGGTCCGTAATATCATCAAAAGATTCAGAGAATCTGGAGAAATCCCTGCACGTAAGCGATGATATTACGGACCTTCCATCCCTCAGGCGGTACTGCATCAAAAGGGGTCATCAGTGTGTAAAGGATATCACCACATGGGCTCAGGAGCACTTTAGAAAACCACTGTCACTAACCACCATTCGTCGCTACATCTGTAAGTGCAAGTTAACACTCTACTATGCAAAGCCAAAGCCATTTATCAACAACACCCAGAAACGCCGCCCAAGCTCATCTAAGATGGACTGATGCAAAGTGGGAAAGTGTTCTGTGGTCTGACGAGTCCACGTTTGGAAACTGTGGACGTCATGTGTGCCGGAACAAAGAGGAAAAGAACCATCCAGGATTGTTATAGGCGCAAAGTGTAAAAGCCAGCATGTGTGATGGTATGGGGGTGTATTAGTGCCCAAGACATGGGTAACTTACACATCTGTGAAGGCACCATTAATGCTGAAAGGTACATACAGGTTTTGGAGCAACATATGGGACGGCGTGGCGCAGTGGAAGAGTGGCCGTGCGCGACCCGAGGGTCCCTGGTTCAATCCCCACCTAGTACCAACCTCGTCATGTCCGTTGTGTCCTGAGCAAGACACTTCACCCTTGCTCCTGATGGCTGCTGGTTAGCGCCTTGCATGGCAGCTCCCTCCATCAGTGTGTGAATGTGTGTGTGAATGGGTAAATGTGGAAGTAGTGTCAAAGCGCTTCGAGTACCTTGAAGGTAGAAAAGCGCTATACAAGTATAACCCATTTATCATTTATATGTTGCCATCCAAGCAACGTTAGCATGGACGCCCCTGCTTATTTCAGCAAGACGATGCCAAGCCACGTGTTACAACAGTGTGGCTTCATAGTAAAAGAGTGCGGGTACTAAACTGGCCCGCCTGCAGTCCAGACCTGTCTCCCATTGAAAATGTGTGGCGCATTATGAAGCCTAACGGAGACCCTCAGACTGTTGATCAACTTAAGCTGTACATCAAGCAAGAATGGGAAAGAATTCCACCTGAGAAGCTTAAAAAATGTGTCTCCTCAGTTCCCAAACGTTTACTGAGTGTTGTTAAAAGGAAAGGCCATGTAACACAGTGGTAAAAATGCCCCTGTGACAACTTTTTTGCCATGTGTTGCTGCCATTAAATTCTAAGTTAATGATTATTTGCACCAAAAAAATGGGAACATAAAATATCTTGTCTTTGCAGTCTACTCAATTGAATATAAGTTGAAAAGGATTTGCAAATTGTTTTTATTTACCATTTACACAACGTGACAAATTCACTGGTTTTGGGTTTTTGTACATGAGAAGCTATTTTTACACAGTTATGAGCGTTTTTAAATGACACTTAACTTGACCCTGGAACAGATCGATGATATTTCAAGGGAAGAATTGTTTCGAGAGCCAAACAAAATGGAGGATTTTCCAACCTTAGAAGTTCCTCTGTTGGTTTTATCATCAGGGCCCCGCCCACCTCCGGCAGACGCCCAACTCACTTCCTGCTTTGGCTTTTCAAAATACGAGTCAACAACGCCTGTTTGTTTTTCTTTTTTTTTCGTCTTCTGTGGCCTATTTTTTGTGTTTGCTTCTACCAAGTGCGTGCGTGCGTGCGCGGGTCTCACCTGGAACAAGGACCCGTGGCCCTGCAGCCGGGCCGGACTGAGCGGGGCCACGGGGCTGAGGCTGCTCCAGAAGTGGATGCCAGACAAGAGTGGACTGTGGGCCAGCAGCAGACCGGAGGGAGTCTGCAAAAAAAAAAAAGGAGGAGGAGGCGTCAAAAAGTGTGCGGAGAAGAGCTCCGAGGGCTTTTTGGGTAATGTGAAACATGCTGAAATGCAAAATGGACCCGCTTTTTTTTTTTTGGCGTTTGGAAAAACAAACTGGCGGCGCAGGAAGGAAGTCTGCGGTTTCTCCTCTGGAATACAGGGGTGACGTCGAAAGGGGTTGGGGGGGGTGGGTTGTTGTTGATGGGGTGGTGAGGAAGAGGGAGGGGGGGGGGGGGGGGGGGGCTAACATATGAAATCAATTTCTCTTTCTCTCCGGGTCTCCCTTCCCAACGTCCCCCCCACCCCGTGTCACCTCAAGAGAAGCCAGCCAGTGTTGCTCCCATTATTAATGGGATTATTGCAGCATGTGGCATCACTTAAGGGCCTCTTCCCGCCTCTCGCCGCCAGACATTTTCTGTGCAATGTGCGCGTAAACGTTTTGTTTTCATACCCCCGTCTCGTCGTCGTGATTTTATTTTAATTTTCCCCCCCCCAGATATGGGCCGACAAATATTTGACGAGTCATTAACGGTGCTGAAATGTTGTTGAGGTCCACAAAGGCATCACGAGGTGCCACCAGGTATTTATCAAAAAAAAAAAAAAAAAAAAGGTCCATCCTTCAACATGTTTATTAGTGCGGTTATATGCATTGCATCATACTGACAGTTGCTTTTTTTTTTTTTTTTTTTTTTTTTATGTTTATTATGTTTTTTTATGTTTATTTTATTATTTATTATTTTATGTTTATGTTTTTTATGTTTATTATTTATGTTTTTTTTATGTTTATTAGTGCGGTTATATGCATTGCATCATACCGACAGTTGCTTTTTTTTTTCTTTTTTTTTTTTTGGGTACAAGCTTTTAGAAACAAGCGTTTTGTACGCCGCTAAAAATAACTAATAATTTGCAAAAAAAAAAAAAAAAAGCGGAAGCGGAAGCGCCACATGTAGTGCGTCACGTTGTGTTTTTTAACGCCATACTGGGCATTTTGGGGGGCGGGGTTATCTAAAAGGGCGGAGCCAGACATGTTGGGGAGTGAATTCATCTGCAGGATACAAGACCGTGTTTGTATTTATTCATGTGTACTTTTATTGCATCTTTGGCTTAAATATTAAATGGGGGAAAAAATGACTAAAAATGTATGAATGAAAAGTGGCTCATTTTGAATATATATACAAAAAATTCCTTTTTGACATTTTTTTCTTTTTGTCCCACTTCAAATCGCTGCATTGAACGCATCATTCGGAACAGACATGATGCCAAATGACAACAAAAAAGAAAGATGAGGGTTGTCTGCATTTACTTCCCATCTTGGCCACTATTATTAACTAAGAGGAGAATGAGGGCAGTGAGAAAACAAAATAATTTTTAATATATATATATATATATATATATATACACAAAATTCCGTTTTTACGTTTTTTTCTTTTTCTCCCACTTCAAATCGCTGCATTGAACGCATCATTCGGAACAGACATGATGCCAAACGACAACAATAAATAAAGATGAGGGTTGTCTGCATTTACTTCCCATCTTGGCCATTATTATTAACTCAGAGGAGAATGAGGGAGGTGAGAAAACAAAATCATTTTGAATATATTTACACAACATTCTTATTTGACGTTTTTTTCTTTTTCTCCCACTTCAAATCGCTGCATTGAACGCATCATTCGGAACAGACATGATGCCAAATGACAACAATAAAGAAAGATGAGGGTTGTCTGCATTTACTTCCCATCTTGGCCACTATTATTATTAACTAAGAGGAGAATGAGGCCAGTGAGAAAACAAAATATTTTTTGATGTATATATATATACACAAAATTCCGTTTTGACGTTTTTTTCTATTTCTCCCACTTCAAATTGCTGCATTGAACGCATCATTCGGAACAGACATGATGCCAAACGACAACAAAAAAGAAAGATGAGGGTTGTCTGCATTTACTTCCCATCTTGGCTACTATTATTAACTAAGAGGAGAATGAGGGCAGTGAGAAAACTAAATAATTTTGAATATATTTACACAAAATTCCTTTTTGACTTTTAGCGGGTTTTTTCATTTTATCCCACTTTAAATCGCTACATTGAACGCATCACTCGAAAGACATGCTGTCAAAGGACAACAATAAAGAAAGATGAGGGTTGTCTGCATTTACTTCCCATCTTGGCCACTATCATTAACTAAGAGGAGAATGAGGGCAGTGAGAAAACTAAATCATTTTGAATATATTTACACAAAATTCCTTTTTGATTTTTTGGCGTTTTTTTATTTTTCTCCCACTTCAGATTTATGCATTGAACGCATCATTCGGACTGCTCCATGATGTCATAGGACAACAATAAAGAAAGATGAGGGTTGTCTGCATTTACTTCCCATCTTGGCCACTATTATTAACTAAGAGGAGAATGAGGGCAGTGAGAAAACTAAATCATTTTGAATATATTTACACAACATTCTTATTTGACGTTTTTTTCTTTTTGTCCCACTTCAAATCGCTGCATTGAACGCATCATTCGGAACAGACATGATGCCAAACGACAACAATAAAGAAAGATGAGGGTTGTCTGCATTTACTTCCCATCTTGGCTACTATTATTAACTAAGAGGAGAATGAGGGCAGTGAGAAAATTAAATACTTTTGAATATATTTACACAAAATTCCTTTTTGATATTTTGGCATTTTTTTATTTTTCTCCCACTTCAAATTTATGCATTGAACGCATCATTCGGACTGCTCCATGCTGTCAAACGACAACAATAAAGAAAGATGAGGGTTGTCTGCATTTACTTCCCATCTTGGCCACTATTATTAACTAAGAGGAGAATGAGGGAGGTGAGAAAACAAAATAATTTTGAATATATTTACACAACATTCTTATTTGACGTTTTTTTCTTTTTCTACCACTTCAAATCGCTGCATTGAACGCATCATTCGGAACAGACATGATGTCAAAGGACAACAATAAAGAAAGATGAGGGTTGTCTGCATTTACTTCCCATCTTGGCCACTATTATTAACTAAGAGGAGAATGAGGGCAGTGATGACACAAAATATTTTAGAATATAATTACACAAAATTCCTTTTTGGCGTTTTTTTCTTTTTCTCCCACTTCAAATCGCTGCATTGAACGCATCATGTGGAACAGACATGATGTCAAACGACAACAATAAAGAAAGATGAGGGTTGTCTGCATTTACTTCCCATCTTTGCCATTATTATTAACTAAGAGGAGAATGAGGGCAGTGAGAAAACTAAATCATTTTGAATATATTTACACAAAATTCCTTCTTTGACTTTTAGCCGTTTTTTCTTTTTATCCCACTTTAAATTGCTGCATTGAATGCATCATTCGGAACAAACATGATGTCATAGGACAACAATAAAGAAAGATGAGGGTTGTCTGCATTTACTTCCCATCTTGGCCACTATTATTAACTAAGAAGAGAATGAGGGCAGTGAGAAAACATAATAATTTTGAATATATTTACACAAAATTCCTTTTTGACGTTTTTTTCTTTTTCTCCCACTTCAAATTGCTGCATTGAACGCATCATTTGGAACAAACGTGATGTTAAATGACAACAATAAAGAAAGATGAGGGTTGTCTGCATTTACTTCCCATCTTGGCCACTATTATTAAGTAAGAAGAGAATGAGGGCAGTGAGAAAACCAAATCATTTTGAATATATATACACAAAATTCCGTTTTGGCGTTTTTTTCTTTTTCTCCCACTTCAAATTGCTGCATTGAACGCATCATTTGGAACAAACGTGATGTCAAATGACAACAATAAAGAAAGATGAGGGTTGTCTGCATTTACTTCCCATCTTGGCCACTATTATTAAGTAAGAAGAGAATGAGGGCAGTGAGAAAACCAAATCATTTTGAATATATATACACAAAATTCCGTTTTGGCGTTTTTTTCTTTTCCTCCTACTTCAAATCGCTGCATTGAACGCATCATTTGGAACAGACATGATGTCAAAGGACAACAATAAAGAAAGATGAGGGTTGTCTGCATTTACTTCCCATCTTGGCCACTATTATTAACTAAGAGGAGAATGAGGACAGTGAGAAAACAAAATAATTTTCTATATATTTACACAAAATTCCTTTTTTGAGGGTTATCTGCATTTACCTCCCATCTTGGCCACTATCATTAACTAAGAGGAGAATGAGGGCAGTGAGAAAACAAAATAAGTTTGAATATTTATTTTTGACGTTTTTTCTTTTTCTCCCACTGCAAATTGATGCATTGAACGCATCATTCGGAACAGACATGATGTCAAACGACAACAATAAAGAAAGATGAGGGTTGTCTGCATTTACTTCGCATCTTGGCCACTATTATTAACTCAGAGGAGAATGAGGGCAGTGAGAAAACAAAATAATTTTGAATATATTTACACAACATTTTTATTTAAATAATAAATGATAAATGGGTTGTACTTGTATAGCGCTTTTCTACCTTCAAGGTACTCAAAGCGCTTTGACACTACTTCCACATTTACCCATTCACACACACATTCACACACTGATGGAGGGAGCTGCCATGCAAATTTGACGTTTTTTTCTTTTTGTCCCACTTCAAATCGCTGCATTGAACGCATCATTCGGAACAGACATGCTGTCAAAGGACAACAATAAAGAAAGATGAGGGTTGTCTGCATTTACTTCCCATCTTGGCCACTATTATTTACTAAGAGGAGAATGAGGGCAGTGAGAAAACTAAATAATTTTGAATATATTTACACAAAATTCCTTTTTGACGTTTTTTTATTTTTCTCCCACTTCAAATTTATGCATTGAACGCATCATTCAGACTGCTCCATGCTGTCAGACAACAATAAAGAAAGATGAGGGTTGTCTGCATTTACTTCCCATCTTGGCCACTATTATTAACTAAGAGGAGAATGAGGGCAGTGAGAAAACTAAATAATTTTGAATATATTTACAAAACATTCCTTTTTGACGTTTTTTTCTTTTTCTCCCACTTCAAATCTCTGCATTGAACGCATCATTCGGAATGCTCCATGATGTCAAATGACAACAATAAAGAAAGATGAGGGTTGTCTGCATTTACTTCCCATCTTGGCCATTATTGTTAACTAAGAGGAGAATAAGGGCAGTGATGACACAAAATATTTTAGAATATAATTACACAAAATTCCTTTTTGGACATTTAGCCGTTTTTTCTTTTTATCCCACTTTAAATTGCTGCATTGAACGCATCACTCGGAACAGACATGATGCCAAATGACAACAATAAAGAAAGATGAGGGTTGTCTGCATTTACTTCCCATCTTGGCCACTAATAATAACTAAGAGGAGAATAAGGGCAGTGAAATAATAAAAATTATTTTGAATATAATTACACAAAATTCCTTTTTGGCGTTTGTTTCTTTTTCTCCCACTTCAAATCGCTGCATTGAACGCATCATTCGGAACAGACATGATGTCAAAGGACAACAATAAAGAAAGATGAGGGTTGTCTGCATTTACTTCCCATCTTGGCCACTATTTTTAAATAAGAGGAGAATGAGGGCAGTGAGAAAACAAAATAATTTTTAGTATATATATATATATATATATATATACACAAAATTCCTTTTTGACGTTTTTTTCTTTTTCTCCCACTTCAAATTGCTGCATTGAATGCATCATTCGGAACAGACATGTCAAAGGACAACAATTTACACAAAATTAGTTTTTGACGTTTTTTTTATTTTTCTCCCACTTCAAATTGCTGCATTGAACGCATCATTTAGAACAGACATGCTGCCAAATGACAACAATAAAGAAAGATGAGGGTTGTCTGCATTTACTTCCCATCTTTGCCACTATTATTAACTAAGAGGAGACTGAGGGAAATGAGAAAACAAAATAATTTTGAATATTTCTATTTGACACTTTATTCTTTTTCTCCCACTTCAAATTGCTGCATTGAACGCATCATTCAGAGCAGACATGCTGTCAAAGGACAACAATAAAGAAAGATGAGGGTTGTCTGCATTTACTTCTCATCTTTGCCATTATTGTTAACTAAGAGGAGAATAAGGGCAGTTAGAAAACAAAATAATTTTGAATATATACATACACAAAATTCTTTTTTTTACGTCTTTTTCTTTTTCTCCCACTTCAAATTGCTGCAGTGAACGCATCATTCGGAACATACATGCTGTCAAAGGACAACAATAAAGAAAGATGAGAGTTGTCTGCATTTACTTCCCATCTTGGCCACTATTATTAACTAAGAAGAGAATGAGGGCAGTGAGAAAACCAAATCATTTTGAATATATATACACAAAATTCCGTTTTGGCGTTTTTTTCTTTTCCTCCCACTTCAAATCGCTGCATTGAACGCATCATTTGGAACAGACATGATGTCAAAGGACAACAATAAAGAAAGATGAGGGTTGTCTGCATTTACTTCCCATCTTGGCCACTATTATTAACTAAGAGGAGAATGAGGGCAGAGAGAAAACAATCATTTTGAATATATATACACAAAATTCCTTTTTGACGTTTTTTTTCCCCCTCCCACTTCAAATTTCTGCATTGAACGCATCATTCGGACTGCTCCATGCTGCCAAACGACAACAATAAAGAAATATGAGGGTTGTCTGCATTTACTTTACATCTTGGCCACTATCATTAACTAAGAGGAGAACGAGGGCAGTGAGAAAACAAAATCATTTTGAATATTTCTTTTTGACGTTTTTTTTCTTTTTCTCCCACTGCAAATTGCTGCATTGAACGCATCATTCGGAACAGACATGCTGCCAAACGACAACAATAAAGAACGATGAGGGTTGTCTGTATTTACTTCCCAGCTTGGCCACTATTATTAACTAAGAGGAGAATGAGGGCAGTGAGAAAACAATCATTTTTAATATATATACACAAAATTCCGTTTTGGCGTTCTTTTCTTTTTCTCCCATTTCAAATTGCTGCATTGAACGCATCATTCGGACTGCTCCATGCTGCCAAACGACGACAATAAAGAAAGATGAGGGTTGTCTGCATTTACTTCCCATCTTGTGTTTAATTATGTTCATCTTCTTACGTTTTAATGTGTAAAGGTAAAAACAATTTTTTTTAATGAAACACGGATATTGGGCGCTTCACTTCCGGTTTACGTGCCGTGACGTGAGTTCACTTCCTGTTATTCCTTCGAGTATAGATCGATTGTAGGTTCGATATAAACGATTAAATAACTTACTTGCGCAGACAATAATTAATAATAATAATAATTAATACAAGTTTATATTGGGGTATGTTGGTTCTAAATGGGGAAAGACCTGAAAGTCTCTTGTAGTCATGCTAACATTTAAGCTAGCTAGCTTGCTTCTCCATTAAATGAGCAGTGTCATCGGTTTGTTAGTTTATTAAAGTGTTAAACACGGTTTAACTTACCGCGGTTTATCATTAATATTGTTTATTGTTACATCCCGAGTGACCAATACTGAATATATTTCCCCAAAATTCCCTGAACTTTGGGCGTCCCCCCCACTTTAAAATGTTACCGCAAAAAAACTTGCTGCATTGAACGCATCTTCGGACTGCTCCATGCTGCCAAACGACAACAATGGAGGAAGGTGAATATTGTCTATTATTACTTCTAATCATGGCCACTATTAACTAAGAGGGGAGTGAGGAAACAAAATACTTTTGAATATATTTACACAAAATTCCTTTTAGACTTTTTGGCAATTTTTATTTTTTATTTTTCCTTCCACTTCAAATCGCTGCATTGAACGCATCATTCGGAACAAACATGATGTCAAACGACAACAATAAAGAAAGATGAGGGTTGTCTGCATTTACTTCCCATCTTGTGTTTAATTATGTTCATCTTCTTAAGTTTTAATGTGTAAAGGTAAAAGTTTTTTTTTTTTTTAATGAAACACGGATATTGGGCGTTTCACTTCCGGTTTACGTGCCGTGACGTGAGTTCACTTCCTGTTATTCCTTCGAGTATAGATCGATTGTAGGTTCGATGTAAACGATTAAATAACTTACTTGCGCAGACAATAATTAATAATAATAATAATTAATACAAGTTTATATTGGGGTATGTTGGTTCTAAATGGGGAAAGACCTGAAAGTCTCTTGTAGTCATGCTAACATTTAAGCTTGCTTCTCCATTAAATGAGCAGTGTCATCGGTTTGTTAGTTTATTAAAGTGTTAAACACGGTTTAATTTACAGCGGTTTATCATTAATATTGTTTATTGTTACATCCCGAGTGACAAATACTGAATGTAATTCAACAAAATTCCATGAATTTTGGGCGTTTTGTCCCCCCCACTTTTAAAATGTTACCGCAAAAACAATGACAGTTTTAAAGAAAAAAAAAAAACAGCTTTGTTTTATTAGTCAACATTGCAACTTTTTTGTAAATTACATTTCACCTTTAAGTTTTTTTATGTCACTTTTGTTATGTTTTTGTTTATTTTAATAGTATTTTTAGAATGTGCCGTGGGCCTTTAAAACATTAGTTGTGGGCCGCAAATGGCACACTTTCGACACCCCTGCTATAGATAATTTTAAAAAAAAATCAGATAAAACAATGGATAAAAAGCAGATCCTGGCGACGCATGCGCGTTTATCATAACTCTCTCTCTCTCTCTGTCTCTGCCCCTCCCTCACCAATGCTGCTACGCACACCTTCACAATTAGTTTTGTTTTTAACCCCTTCTTAACCCTGAACGTACATTGAAAATACACGCAACCCTAACTCAAAATGCCGGACATTTGAGGCATTTAAGAAGCTCCGCAAAAGAGGACATGTCCAGTGAAAAGAGGACGTATGGTCAGTCTAATATAACGCATTTAAAAATAATTAGTGTTATCTCTAATGACTGTCTCAGAAAGTACCCGCTCAATTGTGAGTGTCCGCTCACCTGTGCGGTGAAGAAGGCGGGAGTGAGCGATCCAGAGGGCAGCGCCGGACTGTTGAGGGCGATGGAGCCGATGTCGCTCCCCGCCAATAACAGGGACGGGGCGGAGATCTCCAGAGCTTTGGGTTTTTTGTTTTTAGGCGGGAGTCCGTCTCCATGGTTACTACAACTAGAAGAGGAGGAGCTGCTGCTTCTTCCTCCTCCACCGCCACTGGTGCTGCTCCTCTTTTCAGGAGCATGGCGGGCTCGCTCCCGGTGCCCGGAGGAGAGGTTAAGGGGCTGGGCACCCTGCTCAGAGTCCTCCTCCTCCTCCTCCGACGCCTCTTCCTCCTCATCGTCGTCATCATGATGGACGGCGGAGCTCCATCTTTGGCCCGCCTGCTTGTTCGGGGAGGCGGGGGAGCGAGGAGGCCGCATGGGCGCTCTGGCGGCGGAGATGTAGGCGTCAGTGGGCGAGCTCCCGTCGTTGGCGCCGAATCGGATCACGGAGCGCGGCTCCTCCTGGCGCTCGCACCGCAGCGCCCGCAGCAGCTCGGGCTGGTTGTGGAGGGAGGCGATGCTGAAGGACGAGTACAGCCCCGAGCGGAGGTAGTCGTTTCGGTTCTGCTGCATCCCCAACACAGCCAGCGTCCTCCTCTGCACCTCCTCCCCGTCTTCCTCCTCCTCTTCCTCCTCCACGTCCAGCTCGGGGGCCTCTCCTTCCTGCAGGGGGAACCTTCCGGAAGCCAAGCCCATCTCCACCATCTGGGGGTCCATCTTCAGGATCTCGGGGAAGGAGACAAACTTGTAGACAAACTTCTGGCCGATCACCTTCTTGATGATGTTCTGTCAGGTAGAAGACATCACTTTTACTCACTTTATTTACACAAGTTTTGAAATTTGGGAGAGACAAGTACCGTATTTTTCATATAGAACATGCTATACGTTTACCAAACAATCTGTCACTCCTAATCGCTAAATCCCATGAAATCTTATACGTCTAGTCCAGGGGTCAGCAACCCGCGGCTCCGGAGCCGCATGCGGCTCTTTGATCAGTCTGATGCGGCTCAGCTGCATATCTGCCAACCCTCACGATTTTTCCGGGAGACTCCTGAATTTCAGTGCATCTCCCGGGGCAACCATTCTCAGATTTTCACCCGTACAACGATATTGAGGCCGTGCCGTGATGGCTCTGCCTTTAGCGTCCTCTACGACCTGTCGTCGCGTCCGCTTTTTCACCATCCTAACTGCGTTAGTCTAAAGTTGTATGCGGCTTCTGCATACACAGGTAAATGACTGCAAGGCATACTTGATCAACACTCATACAGGTCACACTGAGGGTGGCGATATAAACAACTTTAACACTGTTACAAATATGCGCCACACTGTGAACCCACACCAAACAAGAATGAACAACACATTTTGGGAGAACATCCGCACCGTAACACAACATAAACACGACAGAACAAATACCCAGAATCCCTTGCAGCTCAAACCCTTCCGGGCTAATTATTAGTAGATTGCACAGTACAGTACATATTCCGTACAATTGACCACTAAATGGTAACACCCGAATACGTTTTTCAACTTGTTTAAGTCGGGGGTCCGCGTAAATCAATTCATGGGAGTTAAAAATGTTTTGTTGCGTGCAGAAATTTTATTTCATTTTCTCTGCAGTCGTTCATTGATTTCATAAATGTAACCCATAATAGTTTGTTTATACATAGCACAAAGCAAAAAAAAAACTTTATATGCAATGTTATTTCATTTTAAATTTCAAAAGAGTTTTGTGGCTCCCATTGTTTTCTTTAATTTGTAAAACGGGTCAAAATGGCTCTTTGAGTGGTAAAGGTTGCCGACCCCTGGTCTAGTCTCTTACGTGAATGAGCTAAATAATATTATTTGATATTTTACGCTAATGTGTTAATAATTTCACACATAAGTCGCTCCTGAGTATAAGTCGCACCCCCGGCCAAACTATGAAAAAAACTGCGACTTATAGTCCGAAAAATACGGTAATAATGTTTTATAATCATGCTGTATGAAAATGTCATCCTCAGGAACACTAAACCAGATTTTGTTTTTGTAAAAAAATATATTAGTTTTAACTAAGGATGGGTACCATACAGAATCACAGTACTATTAATGCCAGGATAACAAATGTTTCACTTTTCAAGAAAATTTATTTTCTCTTTTACCAATATTTGAAACACGTAAACAAAGTACCGTATTTTTCGGACTATAAGTCGCAGTTTTTTTCATAGTTTGGCCGGGGGTGCGACTTATACTCAGGAGCGACTTATGTGTGAAATTATTAACACATTAGCGTAAAATATCAAATAATATTATTTATCTCATTCACGTAAGAGACTAGACGTATAAGATTTCATGGGATTTAGCGATTAGGAGTGACAGATTGTTTGGTAAACGTATAGCATGTTCTATATGTTATAGTTATTTGAATGACTCTTACCATAATATGTTACGTTAACATACCAGTTGGTTATTTATGCCTCATATAACGTACACTTATTCAGCCTGTTGTTCACTATTCTTTATTTATTTTAAAGAGCCTTTCAAATGTCTATTCTTGGTGTTGGCTTTTATCAAATACATTTCCCCCAAAAATGCGACTTATACTCCAGTGCGACTTATATATGTTTTTTCCTTCTTTATTATGCATTTTCGGCCGGTGCGACTTATACTGCGAAAAATACGGTATATAAAATATATTACATATTGTTATGAAGGTGTCTGTTACTACATTATATATATATACTTGCAGTGTGTATATTGTACACATTACATATTGTTATGAAAGTGTCTGTTACTACATTATATATACAGTATACTTGCAGTGTGTATATTATACATATTACATATCGTTATGAAGGTGTCTGTTACTACATTATATATATACTTGCAGTGTGTATATTGTACATATTACATATTGTTATGAAAGTGTCTGTTACTACATTATATATACAGTATACTTGCAGTGTGTATATTATACATATTACATATCGTTATGAAGGTGTCTGTTACTACATTATATATATATACTTGCAGTGTGTATATTGTACACATTACATATTGTTATGAAAGTGTCTGTTACTACATTATATATACAGTATACTTGCAGTGTGTATATTATACATATTACATATCGTTATGAAGGTGTCTGTTACTACATTATATATATACTTGCAGTGTGTATATTGTACATATTACATATTGTTATGAAGGTGTCTGTTACTACATTATATATATACTTGCAGTGTGTATATTGTACATATATATTGTTATGAAGGTTTCTGTTACTACATTATATATATACTTGCAGTGTGTATATAAAATATATTACATATTGTTATGAAGGTGTCTGTTACAACAGTATATATATATATATATATACACATGTATATATGTATATACATACATACATATATATATACATATATATATACATACATATATACATACATATATACATACATATATATATGTATATATATATATATGTATGTATATATATATATATATATGTATGTATATATATATATATACATATATATATATATATATATATATATATATATATATATATATATATATACTTGCAGTGTGTATATTGTACATATTGCATATTGTTATGAATGTGTCTGTTCCTACATTATATATATACTTGCAGTGTGTATATAAAACATTGATGGAAGGCTACAACGGTGACTCATTAGCCGCCTTTAAAATCCAAAAAAAAAGATGTGTTTTCTTGTCTCTCATAATGATTGTAAACAAAAGGCAAAATTCCGAAAAAAAAGTGCAGTTCCCCTTTAACAGCATTCATGTAAGCGCTCATCATGCCACATTCACACATTGATGATTGTGAATGCTCATCTCTCGGCATTAACAAGAGAAGTTATTCATCCTTATTGTAATTCATGTGAACGTTTGTCTCTCTCCACAACCACAGTTCTTGGTGCTCCTTGGCATTATTAGTGCAAATGCTCGTTTCTCAGCATCACAGCATGAGGGCAAATTTCTTGTCTTTCAGCATTTTTGACGCACAAAAAGCATTGGTGTGAATGCTCGTATCTCAGCATTCACACACATCTGTTGACGCCATTTATCTTTTTTTCCCCTACAGCTTCACCATCAGTTTTGACGCACAATAGAAATATTGTGAGCGCTTGTTTCCCAGCATCACACTTTTTGACGTATTTGCGCTGCCTCTCAGCCTTTAAACTGTTGATGCAGACACGTCTGAGCATTCTACAAAGCCAGTGAAGTTGGCACTTTGTGTAAATGGTAAATAAAAACAGAATACAATGATTTGCAAATCCTTTTCAACTTATATTCAATTGAATAGACTGCAAATATAAGATATTTAATGTTCCAACGGAGAAACGTTGTTATTTTTTGCAAATATTAGCTCATTTGGAATTTGAGGCCTGCAACATGTTTCAAAAAAGCTTGCACAAGTGGCAAAAAAGACTGAGAAAGTTGAGAAATGCTCATCAAACACTTATTTGGAACATCCCACAGGTGAACATGCTAATTGGGAACAGGTGGATGCCATGATTGGGTGTAAAAGCAGCTTCCATGAAATGCTCAGTCGTTCACAAACAAGGATGGGGCGAGGGTCACCACTTTGTCAACAAATGCGTGAGCAAATTGTTTAAGAACAACATTTCTCAACCAGCAATTGCAAGGAATTTAGGGATTTCACCATCTATGGTCCGTAATATCATCAAAAGGTTCAGAGGATCTGGAGAAATCACTGCACGTAAGCGATGATATTACGGATCTTCGATCCCTCAGGCGGTACTGCATCAAAAAGCGACATCGGTGTGTAAAGGATATCACCACATGGGCTCAGGAACACTTCAGAAAACGACTGTCCGTAACTAAAGTTGGTCGCTACATCTGTAAGTGCAAGTTAAAACTCTACTATGCAAAGCGAAAGCCATTTATCAACAACACCCGGAAACGCCGCCGGCTCCGCTGGGCCCGAGCTCATCTAAGATGGACTGATGCAAAGTGGAAAAGTGTTCTGTGGTCTGACGAGTCCACATTTCAAATTGTTTTTGGAAACTGTGGACGTCAAAGGGGAAAAGAACCATCCGGACTGTTATAGGGGAAAAGTTGAAAAGCCAGCATCTGTGATGGTATGGGGGTGTATTAGTGCCCAAGGCATGGGTAACTTACACATCTGTGAAGGCACCATTAATGCTGAAAGGTACATACAGGTTTTGGAGCAACATATGTTGCCATCCAAGCAACGTTATCATGGACGCCCCTGCTTATTTCAGCAAGACAATGCCAAGCCACGTGTTACATCAACGTGGCTTCATAGTAAAAGAGTGCAGGTACTAGACTGGCCTGTCTGTAGTCCAGACCTGTCTCCCATTGAAAATGTGTGGCGCATTATGAAGCCTAAAAACCACAACGGAGACCCCCGGACTGTTGAACAACTTAAGCTGTACATCAAGCTTCAAAAATGTGTCTCCTCAGTTCCCAAACGTTTACTGAGTGTTGTTAAAAGGAAAGGCCATGTAACACAGTAGTAAAAATGCCCCTTTGACAACTTTTTTCCAATGTGTTGCTGCCATTAAATTCTAAGTTAATGACTATTTGCAAAAAAAAAAAAAAAAGAAGTTTCTCAGTGTGAACATTAAATATCTTGTCTTTGCAGTCTATTCAATTGATTATAAGTTGAAAAGGATTTGCAATAGTTGGTCTCAGCATCACTGTACATACATTTTTGATGGACGACAGGCTTGTTGTGCATCAAACATTCAGACTAATGCCGAGTGTGCATATTTGTTTTCCAGCAGTCAAACCATTTCTGGACTTCCTGTGAACGCTCGCCGTTTCTACTTGCAATTTTGCATTGACGTGAACGGCGCTCTCCCCATCAAGAAAGAGTAGAAACACAGCATTGCAACACGCTAAGAGGAAGTGGCGCCAAAAGCAGAAGAAGAAGAAGAAGAAGACGGTAGAGGCGAGTACCTTGTCGTAGTAGTAGCGCAGGGCTCGGCTCAGCTTGTCGTAGTTCATGTTGGTCTTGTTCTTGCGCAGCCCCCACAGCTTGGCCACCTCCTCCGACTTGAGGAGCTTGAACTCGCCGTCCGTGGACGTCCAGCAGATGAGGTGCTTGTGGCTCTGGTCCAGCAGCAGCTGCAGCAGGAACTGCCACAGGGTGATGGCGCTGTCCATCGCTGCAACGGTAGACACACTTCTTAGTCATGACCCCCCCCAGATGTGTCCACATTGGACTCAATGTCGTGGCGAGGAGCGCGGGGAGGGAGGGGCCTGTTTGAGCCGGACCATGTGCCGGGAGGATGATGAATAGAAGTGTGTGTGTGTGTGTGTGTGTGTGTGCAAATGTGGCGGCGTGAGGAGGAGAGGAAAAACACACACGAGGAGGAACAACAGCTCAAGCCAGAAGTATGCTTGCGGTTCAACCTGGCCCACTCTCTCTCTCTCTCTCGCTCGCTCGCTCTCTCCACAGGAAGTGAAACGGGCGGCGGGGAGTGGGTTGTTCCTTTCATAGCGGAATGTGTGCACAGACACGCTCGATGGATCGCTTCTGTCGGCGAGATGCGGAAAGTGTCGGCATCGCAGACGGGAAGCGGGGGTTTTTTTTTGGTTTTTTTTCCACGTCCGCCATTGTGCAAAATGTCCTCTCGAGCGACGTTCTAACGCAGAGTTTTTCAACCTTTTTCATTTTTTTTCATCGAAAAAAATCCCGAGGCACACCACCAGTAGAAAACATTAAAAAATTAAAGTCAGCAGCCGTAAAAAGTCAAGTCATTCTCGCAATTGTTGGATATGAATTCAAACTAGAGATGTCCCATAATGGCTTTTTTGCCGATATTCCGATATTGTCCAACTCTTAATTACCGATACCGATATATAGAGTCGTGGAATTAACACATTATTATGTCTACTTTTGTTGTGATGCCCCACATCGGGAGGGTTGGCAAGTATGTTTATGGCAGTCACACTGTAACAACTACTACCACTACTACGGGGGAATAGTGAATAATTCAGTTCATTGATAATCATGTAATCCGACAACATGCTGTTTGTGGACAAGGAGAGATCAAAGCACATTCAATCACTTTATAACTTGGGCTAATTCAACAGAGGCTAGTTCCACATGTTTTGTTGACATTACAGTTCTAATCATATACTGAAACCAAACACATGCCACAGACTTGAAAATAATTAGGTGAGTTGAAATAACTTGGTCCTTGCACCTTCTTTCCGTTCATTCTAAAACACAAATCAAAAAACAAACTTAGGGCCGTTTTTTTCGATTTTTACTACCGTATTTTTCTGAGTATAAGTCGCACCGGCCAAGAATGCATAATAAAGAAGGAAAAAAACATATATAAGTCGCATTTTTGGGGGAAATTTATTCGATAAAAGCCAACACCAAAAATAGACATTTGAAAGGCAATTTAAAATAAATAAAGAATAGTGAACAACAGGCTGAATAAGTGTACGTTATATGAGGCATAAATAACCAACTGAGAAGGTGCCTGGTATGTTAACGCATACTTGCCAACCCTCCCGAATTTTCCGGGAGACTCCCGAAATTCAGCGCCTTTCCCGAAAACCTCCCGGGACAAATATTCTCCCGAAAATCTCCCGCTTTTCAGCCGGAGCTGGAGGCCACGCCCCCTCCAGCTCCATGCAGACCTGAGTGAGGACAGCCTTTTTTCACGACGGGAGGACAACAGGGTGACAAGAACTAAATCATCCAGACGAGAGATAAATAGTATTATTAAGTTTATCTTACCTAAAAATAAATATACCTATTAATAAAAAAAAATAAAAAAATGTACTATATTTTGCTAAAAACATCAAAATTAATTGTGTTTTTATTTGTATTTTTTCTGACTCCTTATTACATCCAGCCATAGAATTATACATCAAAACAAACATATTTGAAATAATTAATTTTAAATGATCATAATAATTCATTTAAAATGACCATATTTATTTATTAAAATAATTGCTTGTTTATCAACAACTTTAGCATTTTATTCATTACATTTTGAAGCTCTCAGAAACCAAGTTATGTTAAATTCCTTAAGATTTATTTATGCAAGTTTGAAGTATCAATTATCTAAACACAGTTTTGTTTGCATATTTTCAGGATGTAGAATGGTGAATTCTAGCTGTCAATATACTCCTCCCCTCTTAACCACGCCCCCGCCCCACCCCCGACCACGCCCCACGCCCCCCACCTCCCGAAATCGGAGGTCTCAAGGTTGGCAAGTATGTGTTAACGTAACATATTATGGTGAGAGTCATTCAAATAACTATAACATATAGAACATGCTATACGTTTACCAAACAATCTGTCTTATTATCTGTCAATTATGATCTCTTGAACGCATCATAATTAAATTATCCCCTCAACTCCCCCCAAAATGGATTAACTCGCTGGAATAAAAAAGACAATATAACATACATCCATAAACGTGGACGCATGTGAAAAAGTGCAATATATTTATCTGTACAATAATCTATTTATTTATTTATATATATTTATTTATTTTATATTTATATATTATTTATATATATTTATTTATTTATATATGTACATTATTGCTTTTTTATCCTGCACTACCATGAGCTTATGTAACGAAATTTCGTTCTTATCTGTGCTGTAAAGTTCAAATTTGAATGACAATAAAAAGGAAGTCTAACTCTAAGTCACTCCTAATCGCTAAATCCCATGAAATCTTATACGTCTAGTCCAGGGGTCGGCAACCCAAAATGTTGAAAGAGCCATATTGGACCAAAAATACAAAAAGAAATCTGTCTGGAGCCGCAAAAAATTTAAAGCCGTATTACATACATGTCATGAGATATAAATTGAATCAAGAAGACTTAAAGGAAACTAAATGACCTCGAATATAGCTATAAATGAGGCATAATGATGCAATATGTACATATAGCTATCCTAAATAGCATGTTAGCATCGATTAGCTTGCAGTCATGCAGTGACCAAATATGTCTGATTAGCACTCCACACAAGTCAATAACATCAACAAAACTCACCTTTCATGCACTACGTTAAAGGTTTTGTGGACAAAATGAGACAGAAAAAGAAGTGGCATAAAACATGTCCTAGAAAGTCGGAGAAAGTTATACATGTAAACAAACTATGGTGAGTTCAAAGACCGCCAAAATTAGTAGGACAAAACGGCGCTCGCCAAATACTCGAATCAGTGAAGCATGTTTAATATAAACAGTGTGCTTTGTAACAATTAGGGAGGCTTGTGTCATGTTTGTCCTCCTACAGAAACCATATTAAAACAAAAAATAGATTTTTTCTTTTCTTTTTCCATTTTTCATACATTTTTTAAAAAGCTACAGAGAGCCACTAGGGCGGCGCTAAAGAGCCGCATGCGGCTCTAGAGCCGCGGGTTGCCGACCCCTGGTATAGTCTCTTACGGGAATGAGCTAAATAATATTATTTGATATTTTACGGTAATGTGTTAATAATTTCACACATAAGTCGCTCCTGAGTATAAGTCGCACCCAAACCATGAAATAACTGCGACTTATAGTCCGAAAAATACGGTATATATGGCAGATTTGAAAAAAACAAAACAAAAGAGGTCAGTAAAATATTGCCATGAAATTTGATTTTCCAGATAAACACAAAAATCCAATTCATATTTATCCAAAATGCAAAAAAAAGCATCTGTGTGATGACAAATTGAACCGGAAGCAGTATTTTAGCTTTTCTTTCGCATTTAGCACGTCTTTAGCATAACGCTAACATCTCTGTTCAGCAGGAGTCCTGTTGTCGGTTTAAAAAGAGTGTTATGAAATAGTTTGTTTTGAGAAATAAAAATGGAAACAATGGCCCAAAATTTGTTTTTTGATTTGCATTTGAGAATTTGAAATCGAATGAACCCCCCAGTTCAAAAATCCCATCTGTGCCCCGATTTAGATCATATGTTTGGTGTTGGTAGATAACTTCTCAGTTTGGAGCCGTGACACCGAGGTCATGTCCTCCGTATTTATTTTTGGACAAAAAAACACGTACGTGGATCCATGTATGATGTAATTATTTTGTTTTTCTTCAGTCAATAGGCTAACTCAGCATGCTATTAAAATGTGAGCGTAATGTTAGCAGGTAGCTAACATAGCTATGCTAGTTTTACTTAAATTTGTGTTCTCTTTTCCCTTTTATTTATAAATGATGGAAATAGTATTCACATTTGCCAACTACTGATGAAATAGGGGATGTAATTGATCGTTCTGTTTTTTTTTCAGCCAGTTGGCTAACTTAGCATGTAGCTCACATAGCTATGCTAGTGTTGCTAACGTTTGTTTCCTTCAGTCCTTTTTAATTTTACAGGGTTTAATATGTTTACTCACAGTAAAATAATGGAAATATTATTATCTTTGCTTGCTATCTGTTGGAAATATAAGTTAGAATTTTTTCTCTTCAGCTAATTTGCTAACCTAGCATGCCATTAAATTGTGAGTTTAATGTTAGCATGTCGCTCAATGTTTGTGTTCCCTTTTCAATGTAACAAAGGATTTTTTATTTTTACTCAAAAGGAGAATAATTGAATTATTATTTAAATGTATTCATGCTATTAAAAATGTGAGCGTAATGTTAGCATGTAGCTAACATAGCTATGTTAGTGTTGCTAATGTTTATGTACTCCAGGTCCCTTTTTAATCAGACTCCAGTGTAAACGCATACAGGCCCCAATGTGGCCCCGACGTCACTTACATGCGCAGTGCGATAAAGTAAAAACTAAAGGAAGTTGACCGGGAGGAAGTCACTATTACTACAAAATAAAATAAAAAGTCGCCACCCTGTAAAAATTTTTTTTGTTTTTTAGATGAAAGTAAAGTATGATGAATAGGATTTCACATTTTAACTCACTAGAATTAAAACTAATCTTTTCCAGAGTCAAATTGCAGCGTAAAAAAGCCATTATCTCCAGATTTTGTGAGAATAGAAATGCTATTCTTGTGGTTTGTCGTTGTCTTTGGCTTTTATTTTTTGGTTTGTTTTTTCGCAATGTGTTACTTACGAATGGCAATTGACCGAAATCCCAAAGAACAGTTTTGGAAAGTAAATAGAATTAGTCTGTTACAGGGTCAAGCTGTTGCCACCATAAAACATAGTACACTGTAGACCAGGTTTAAGTAAACATCACTGTCATGCAAGTGTAAAAATAAGTTAACTGCGGTAACGCTGTACAAAAGTATTGGCACTCAGAAGTTTTGTGGACATTGAAATGTGTGTTTTCCTGCAAATGTAGATCAAATTTAGATTCTTACATGAGCATTAAAAGGTGGCCGGAGCTTTACTGTTTGGCTATTTGTCACTAACGATTTAGTTTGAAACACGTTTAAAATGTACAAAACCAGTGAAGTTGGTTACCCGCACTCTTTTACTATGAAGCCACGCTGTTGTAACACTAGGCTTGGCATCGTCTTGCCGAAATAAGCAGGGGCGTCCATAATAACGTTCCTTGGATGACAACATATGTTGCTCAAAAACCTGTATGTACCTTTCAGCATTAATGGTGCCTTCACAGATGTGTAAGTGAGCCATGCCTTGGGCACTAATACACCCCCATACCATCACAGATGCTGGCTTTTCAACTTTGCGCCTAGAACAGTCTGGATGGTTCTTTTCCTCTTTGTCCCGGAAGACATGACGTCCACAGTTTCCAAAAACAATTTGAAATGTGGACTCGTCAGATCACAACACTTTTCCACTTTGCATCAGTCCATCTTAGGCGAACTCGGGCCCAGCGAAGCCGGCAGCGTTTTTGGGTGTTGTTGATAAATGGCTTTCGCTCTGCATAGTAGAGTTTTGGCTTGCACTTACAGATGTAGCGACTGATATTGGTTTTCTGAAGTATTCCTGAGCCCATGTGGTGATATCATTTACACACTGATGTCACTTTTTGATGCAGTACCGCCTGATGGATCCAGGTTGAAAAGGATTTGCAAATTTTGTTGTTATTTACAATTAACACAACGTGCCAACTTCACTGGTTTTGGGTTTTGTATATTAAAAACATATTTCATTCGATTGTAAATAACCACTGAGGAAGCAGACATCTTTGTCAGTTTCCTCGTCACGCCCCTGTGTTGTCGACAGGTGTGTGTTGCTAACAACGTGACAACGTCTCTGCCCGGAGAGGAGAGAGGGTGGCGTCGCCGGCTTGAACTCGTTTCCGCCGCACGGCATGTGAAACTACAAAGCTGTCAAAGTCAGGACTTCCTGCTATTCTGCTACCAAGGACAAATGGCCAGCAGCGGGGATCCCACAGCAGGGGAGCACTTCCCTCGACCCGCCGCACTTCCCACAACAACCCCACTCAGGGAGCAGTAAAGGATGAGGGTCTCAGCCATAAACTAAATTGTGAGTCCAAGCATCTCAAAGTAAGAGGAGGGGATGCATATTTTATATATATTCATATATATATATATATGTATATATATATATATATTCATATATATATATATATATATATATATATATATGAATATATATAAAATATGCATCCCCTCCTCTTACTTTGAGATGCTTGGACTCATATATTCTCATTGACAATAATTGTCTTATTTTATTTTAATTAATACATATTTTTACCTTCCAAAAAGATTTCATTTTTTTATTAATAAATTGTATATATATTATTTATATACATCAAATGTGTATATATACATATACTTGATATATATGCATTCTCATTTACATTAATTGTCATTTTCTTTCTTTCTTTTTACTAAAAATTACATATTTTTACCTTCCAAAACATTTGTTACATTTTAATTATATATATATATATATATATATATATATATATATATATATATATATATATATATATATATATATATATATAATAATAAAACACACATTTTTTTTAATTAATATAAATATATATTAATATAAAATATATGTTTAATTTTTTATTTTATATATATATATATATATATATATATATATATATATATATATATATATATATAAATAAAAAAATTAAACGTATTTTTTGGAAGGTAAAAATAAGTAATTTTTAGTTTTAAAAAAGAAAAGAAAATGACAATTATTGTCAATGAGAATATATATATATATACATACATACATACATACATACATACGTACGTATGTATGTATGTGTATATATATATGCATTACATGCATTCTCATTGACAATTTTTGTCAATGAGAATGCATGTAATGCATATATATATATATATATATATATATATGTATGTATATATATATATATATACACATACATACATACATATATATATATATATATATAAACATATATATGTGTATATATATATATGCATGTAATGCATATATATATATATATATATATATGCATTACATGCATTCTCATTGACAAAAATTGTCAATGAGAATGCATGTAATGCGTATATATATATATATATATATATATATATATATATATATATATATATATATGCATTACATGTATTCTCATTGACAATAATTGTCATTTTCTTTTCTTTTTTAAAACTAAAAATTACATATTTTTACCTTCCAAAAAATAATGTGACATCTTAAAAGGGGTCATACTATGATTTAAAATACTTCCTTGTGGTCTACATAACATGTAATGGTGGTTCTTTGGTCAAAATGTTGCATCGACACAACAGGATCCTTTTAGTCTTGGGGGATGCCACACAAACAAAAAATAATAGAACCATCGAGGTAGCAGAATTCGTTTATAAGAAGATTACACTTGTTAAAAGTCGTATCAAACTATGTACATGTTTTTTTTTTTAATTCAGAATTAATTAACTTTCTTCTTCACAATGATCGGAAGAGCCCACATCGAAGGATCTAAATGCGACGTGGCTATGAACACTAGTATCAAAACTAGACTACTCTCACAACAATACTATGGAATGATTGACACCAGAAGCCCAAAAAAACATGGATGGTTAATAATTAAGTATCCCGTTCTTCATCAGAAAAATAAATCGCTGATTTTTAGACTTGCAATCAGTGTGTGAATGTGGCCTACCGTATTTCCTTGAATTGCCGCCGGGTATATAGTATGCGCCTGCTGAGAATTACCGCCGGGTCAAACTCGTTTCGCAAAATAATTAGCGCATGCTTAGCATTACCGCTGGGTCAAATTCGTTTCGCAAAATATTATTTTTATTAGCGCATGTCTAGAATTTCCACCGGGTCAAACTCGTCACGTCACGAGTGACACTTCACCTGTCATCATTTTCAAAATGAAGGAGGCTGATTTCAGTCATTTAAAATCGCATAAAGGGAAGAAGATAAAGAGCTATTCAGTAGGATTTAAGGTCCAAGCTATTGAATATGCTAAAAAGAACTGTAAGCAGCTATGTTTTATTAATATACCGTAGCTGCGTGTGTCAAATATGAGTCATTAAATGACTCCCGCCTCCTGGTGGTAGAGGGCGCTAGTGATCCTTCTTGCGACTACTCGGCTGCAGAAGAAGTGACAACAAGCAGCAACAGTTAGCAGCGATCGTTTATTTTTTCCCTCTCGCTTGCACTTTTAACATGAAAATAAAACAACTTTCTAAACTGGACTTTCAATCGAAGCAGGAGGTAATAATTAAAGGAAGATCTCCATCGAGACAGAGAGACTTTTAAAACTGAAGAAAGATAAGGAAGACTTCTATAAACAAGTTATCGATGCATTTGTTCAGAAGGAGCTGCGCATGGACTTCATTTATAAGTAAATGTAACACCATAATAACGTTTTTTTAATTACCGTATTTTTCGGACTATAAGTCGCAGTTTTTTTTCATAGTTTGGCCGGGCTCCAGTGCGACTTATATATGTTTTTTTCCTTCTTTATTATGCATTTTCGGCAGGTGCGACTTATACTCCGGTGCGACTTATACTCCGAAAAATGCGGTAAATGTGCTTTTCATGATGGTATCCTTACATCACACACAAATTTATAAGTGCAGGCCTAAATTTACCGCATGCCTTTGGTAAGCGCCGGAGTGAGAAGAGGTTTTAAATTAATTACCGCCCCGGCACTAATTCAAGCAAATACGGTATACTGTAAAAAGCTTTGGGTATAGTAAAGCTCTCTACAAAATACAGATTACGTTTTACAGACCCTTTTCTGAGCACCAGTCTACTGACAGATACAAGTTCGAACTATAAGCTACATTGTATTAGAAATGGCAACAGCAGAGGATGCATGTGCTTGTACGAGCCAGTCTGCCCCACAACGAGAGGATAGTGAAAAAGAAGGAGCTTATTGACGACGGCGCGGAGTAGCGCAAAGCACTTTGGGTAAATCTCGACCATATATGGACATATGTGCTGATGTCACCAGTGGGGAAAACGTATGTACTGTTGGCGTAAATTCCAAACTGCTGGTTTGAAGGAAGTATGAAGGAAGGAAAGATTGTTTTATAAATAATAGACATTTTTGTTATTATCTAAAATATATAATTAGATTTAAGAAAATGTAATTCGGTTAAATTATTGTCATATTGTCTTTTCGAACAAAATAATTACGGCTTCAATAATTAATCGATTGATTAGAAAAAAAATTGTATTCATATTATGTTGCTTGAATTAATTAATAATTCATAAATAATTAAAATTGATGAAATCCAGACTGCAGTACGCAAACATAGTTTCCACATGAGAGGTGCATGGGTTCTGTTATTTGTATTTTTATTAATGCATGCACGTTAAAAGTGCCATTTTATAGTAGAACTGCATGTTTTAATGTATTCTAAATATTAAATAAACATAAATAAAAGTCTGCTTACAGCGGAGCCAATAGGAGTTTCACTATTCCGCCCATAAAATCCGATAAATAACCATTCAAAAAGCGCCAACAATACTCCATTTACATTTGGTGACTTGAATATGAACAAGTATTTGTGACATTGTTATTATAAGTGCTAACGCAGACAGAATATTTATAGCGGCGCCGTGATCACTTCCTGTGTGCCTATGTTTACATCATCGAGTGGTCTGCTGCTTCCTCGCTTCCCTACTCCCTGTAAAGTTATTCTTGATCATAAATTATGCATCTCACCTGGATAGTAGATGGCTGAGATTATAATCCGACAAGTTGGGACACTTTGACAGCCATGTTACTACATTACATATATACTTACATCATGTATATATTACATGTTATTATAAATGTTACTACATTACAT
>NC_084576.2:26440000-26520000 GCF_033978685.3 Nerophis lumbriciformis
TTTAGTGAGTCGTTTTCAAAAAAAATGTTGCTTATAAAAGCTATTCGCGTTGCGTTCAATGCCTCGAACAGAGTTTGGTTCCGAACACACAACTAACTCGTCGCCCAGAAGCAGGAATATGATTAAGTTTAAAAAAACACGAACTTTACCTGCGATCACTTCCGTGGCCTTTCTTCCCCGTCCGAGGAACTTTAGCGCGACGCTGGTGAGATTCCTTGTGTGTCCATGCTTGCTACAACACGGCTTGTGCTGCTCTTGAAATCGGATCCTGCCCTCTTTTTCTTTTTCGGAGCAGGAAGTCAGAAGCAGGCAGACGCAGAGCCGGCTCACTTCCTCTCGCCGACGATTCCCCAGGCGCTCTGCCGTCTGTGTAAACACACTTTTCCTCCCCTCCTCTGCCTACCCGCTGACGGACGGCAGTCGGCACACATGGCGAGCCAAAAAAAAAAAAATCCGACAGCCCCTGAACTGACATCATTGCTTCGGTGGCTGTAATGGTGCTTTCAGGAACATCTCGTTATTCAGCGTTACTTACAAAAACACGACGACATTTGTCCTGTTTTGTCGTCGTCGAGTCGTCAACATTTTTTGAAAACCCTTAAAGAAATATTTACCTACCATATATAACATAATTTAATATATATTACAAGTATTTAAGCATATATTTACATGATCTACAGCAGTGTTTTTCAACCACTGTAAAATATTGTCTGGTGTGCTGTGGGAAATTATGCAACTTCACCTAATTGGTCCCAAAAATATTTTTTTGCACATCAATAATTATAATAATGTGACGTTGTCTAGTGCCTGTGCTGTGTAGAGCTCGGCAGGGTAACCATGTAACACTCCATATCAGTAGGTGGCAGCAGGTAGCTCATCGCTTTGTAGAAGTCGGAACGCGTCAAGGATGGTTTGTCGTGATCCCAATATGCAGAGCACAGACAGCGTGCAGGTAAAAAGGTATGTAACGCTTAAACCTAAAATGAACAAAAGGAAAGTGCCACTAGGAAAAGGCACTGAAGCGTAGGGATGGCTATGCAAAACAAAAGTAAACCTGAACTGGCTGCAAAGTAAACGAAAACAGAATGCTGGACGACGGCAAAAACTTACAGCGTGTGGAGCAGAGACGGCGTCCACAAAGAACATCCCGTACGTCAGTGGTCCCCAACCTCTTTGTAGCTGCGGACCGGTCAACGCTTGAAAATTTGTCCCACGGAGCGGGGGGGTATTTTTGTTTTTTATTTATTTATTTATTTATTTTTCATAAAAAAATACAATCAGGTGTGCTTACGGACTGTATACCTGCAGACTGTATTGATCTATATTGATATATATTGTGTTTTTTGTGTTGAATTAATAACAACAACAACAAAAATACACAATTTTTTATTTTTTATTTTTTATTTTTTTTCTTGCGTGGCCCGGTACCAATCGGTTCGGTGGTTTGGGACCACTGCCGCACGTGACACGGCAATCAACAATGGCAATTGTCAACATCAATCAACATGGCAATCAACAATGTCCCCACAAAGAAGGATGGCGTACGCACAACTTAAGTAGTCTTGATTGCGAAAACAAAGCAGGTGCGCGGAATAGCACTCAAAGGAAGGCGTGAAGCTGCTACAGGAGAACGCCAACAAAACAGGAAGGGTCACCAAAATAACAGCGCGAGACAGAAACTAAAGCACTACACACAGGAAACAACAACAAACTCAAAATAAGACACGACGACCTGGTGGAGTTTAATTTTTTAACCTTTTCTGCTGGCGGCGTGCCTCCGTATTTTTTTAATGAAAAAAATGTGCCTTGGCTGAAAAACGCTGTGACTTATTTTTACTTTTTTAGTGTTGTCCTGTGTGTAGTGTTTTAGTTCTTCTCTTGCGCTCCTATTTTGGTGTTGATTGTCATGTACAGATGTACTTTGTGGACGCCGTCTGCGCCACACGCTGTAAGTCTTTGCTGTCGTCCAGCATTCTGTTTTTGTTTACTTTGCAGCCAGTTCAGTTTTAGCTTTGTTTAGCATAGCCTTCCCTAAGCTTTGATGCCTTTTCTTAGCGGCACTCCCCTTTTGTTTATTTTTGGTTTAAGCGTTAGATACTGTAGAGGTTGCCCTCCAGTGGGTTCTTCAGACCACCACACACTGCCAGGAGAGCCAGGAATTCCGGGTATAACACTGTTTTATTTTCATAAATAGTGCAAGTCTTTCTGCTTTTCAGCATGACGTCTTTTCCTTCTGCGTCTGCCCAGCAGCACCTCCAACTCCAACTACTCGTCTCATCACGGCTGCTGCTAATAAAGGCGACAGCTGATTAGATAACAAGGCCCACCTGGGCCATCTACGCACCTGTCCCTGTCTTCGAGGCCGGTCCTGGCAACACCCCATTCCGCGGCAGGCCCGCAGGCCACGCCCCCCCTCCACAGATACCTTTTTACCTGCAAACCATCATCGTCGTTCCCGACATCTACAAAGCAATTCGTTACCTGCTGCCACCTACTGATGTGGAAGAGTATTACACGGTTACTCTGCTGAGCTCTAGACAGCACCGACACTCAACAACGGCACATTTCAGGATTATAATTACTGGTTTGCAAAAAATATTTTCAACCCGATTAGGTGAAACCGTTACTCCAATACTGCTGGTGCCTTCAAGTGTGCCTGGTCAATCTCATTACCGTCACAAACTGGTTAACTTTACCTGCCTGTCTGTATTTGCGCCACAAAATACCTTTTTTAAACAAACATTTTAATAATAGTCTTCAATTCATGTAAAATGTGGCGGAATTAACTTCTACTGCCGTTTTACTTGTGTTTTGTTGTGTTCATATTCACAGTTTATCTTTAAATCAGTGGTTCTCTAAACGTTTTCACCAAGTACCATCTCAGAAAAAAGTTGGCTCTCCAAGTACCACTATAATTACAAAACCCAAAAGCAGTGAAGTTGGCACGTTGTGTAAATGGTGAATAAAAACAGAATACAATGATTTGCAAATCCTTTTCATCTTATAGTCAATTGAATAGACTGCAAAGACAAAATATTTAATGTTCAAACTGAGAAACAACTTTTTTTTTTTGCAAATAATTATTAACTTAGAATTGAATGGCAGCAACACATTGCAAAAAAGTTGTCACAGGGGCATTTTTACCACTGTGTTACATGGCCTTTCCTTTTAACAACACTCAGTAAACGTTTGGGAACTGAGGAGACACATTTTTGAAGCTTTTCAGGTGGAATTCTTTCCCATTCTTGCTTGATGTGCAGCTTAAGTTGTTCAACAGTCCGGGGTCTCCGTTGTGGTATTTTAGGCTTCATAATGCGCCACACATTTTCAATGGGAGACAGGTCTGGACTCCAGGCAGGCCAGTCTAGTACCCGCACTCTTTTACTATGAAGCCACGTTGATGTAACACGTGGCTTGGCATTGTCTTGCTGAAATAAGCAGGGGCGTCCATTTTAATGTTGCTTGGATGGCAACATATGTCGCTCCAAAACCTGTATGTACCTTTCAGCATTAATGGTGCCTTCACAGATGTGTAAGTTACCCATGCCTTGGGCACTAATACACCCCCATACCATCACAGATACTGGCTTTTACACTTTGCCCCGAGAACAATCCGGATGGTTCTTTTCCTCTTGACACGACGTCCACAGTTTCCAAAAACAATTTGAAATGTGGACTTGTCAGACCACAGAACACTTTTCCACTTTGCATCAGTCCATCTTAGATGAGCCCAGCGAAGCCGGCGGCGTTTCTTCGTGTTGTTGATAAATGGGTTTCGCTTTCCATAGTAGAGTTTTAGCTTGCACTTACAGATGTGGCGACAAACTGTAGTTACTGACAGTGGTTTTCTGAAGTGTTCCTGAGCCCATGTGGTGATATCCTTTACACACTTTTTGATGCAGTACTGACTGAGCGATCGAAGGCTTGTAATATCAACGCTTACGTGCAGTGATTTCTCCAGATTCTCAGTCTTTTTTGTCACTTGAGTCAGCTTTTTTGAAACATGTTGCAGGCATCACATTCCAAATGAGCTAATATTTGCACAAAAAAAAAAACCAAAGTTCTCCAGTTCGAACATTAAATATCTTGTCTTTGCAGTCTATTCAATTGAATATAAGTTGAAAAGGATTTGAAAATCATTGTATTCTGTTTTTATTTACCATTTACACAACGTGACAACTTCACTGGTTTTGGGTTTTGTACCAACATTAAAATACAGTAGCGTAGTAGGCAAAAGTAGTCAAAAAAAAACAAGGCAGACGTTTTATTTAATAAGTATATTTAAATTTTACACACAGGAACTATAGGGAAATAAAACACTGTACTTTAATCAAGTGATTATTTGGCGTGCCACTAGATGAAACCCACGTACCATTAGTGGTACATGTGCCACAGTTAGAGAACCACTGCCTTTAGTGACATCATTTGGGTCTGTGTGGCACCTTCAAGGACAATTCGTAGATCCAAGTATTTCCATTTCTGAACTGATTACAATTATTTTCATGTATGTTCCTTAGGTGTATATTTGTAGACCTATGTCAGAGAATATACATTCACATTTTAGCATGAGTTACCAAACTCTTTATTTTAAATTTAAACTGCCAGTTCCATTTCCAGTCTGGTGCATTCAGGAACAATCCGGGCTCCTCCACAAAAGCGCCAGAAGTTTTGCCACAAAGGATTTTCTGCATACCTGGTCTGATCTCTCTGACCCCGCCATCAAACCCAGCTCATCATCATGCAGGAGATGACCTCTTGACAGCTGAGCCTGTCTTTCAAACTGCAAAGATCTAAAAAAAAAACCTTTGTCCCTGAACTCACCATCCATCATTTCTAATGCTGCTGGCGATGCCTTCATGTTTGTATTCTGACGTGTTTATTGTAGTATAATATAGGTAATATAAAGTAGAATTTCTTGCTAAATACAATGGTACCTCAACTTAAGAGTGTTTTAAGATAAGAGCTGTCTCTCAGCTAAAAAATTTGAGTTACAAGCATCCCCACCATTAATTCTTTTTTCTATTATAAGTGGCCTAGTGGTTAGAGTGTCCGCCCTGAGATGGGTAGGTTGTGAGTTCAAACCCCGGCCGAGTCATACCAAAGACTATAAAAAAATGGGACCCATTACCCTCCTGCTTGGCACTCAGCATCAAGGGTTGGAATTGGGGGTTAAATCACCAAAAATGATTCCCGGGCGCGGCACCACTGCTGCTCACTGCTCCTCTCACCTCCCAGGGGGTGAACAAGGGGAAGAGTCGAATGCAGAGGACAAATGTCACCACACCTAGTGTGTGTGTGACCAGGGGCGCCGAAAAGGGGGGGTAAAGGAGACGGATTCTAGGGGCCCATGATGGAGGGGGGCCCAGAGAGGCCCCTAATGATGATGAAATTATAATACAGAAAAAATAATGACACTGTGTTGGGGGCCCTGTAAAGATTCTTTTCATGGGGCCCAAAATCCCTAGCGGCGCCCCTGTGTGTGACAATCATTAGTACTTTAACTTAACAACATTGCAATCAAAAACAATGCAATATACAAAAAAACCTAACCTTCAAAATAAACTATCCTATCACATAAGATACCTGTGATGAGGTGGCAACTTGTCCAGGGTGTACCCCGCCTTCCGCCCGAATGCAGTTGAGATAGGCTCCAGCACCCCCTTCCCGCGACCCCGAAAGGGACAAGCGGTAGGAAATGGATGGATGGATGCATCAATGGAGCTTACCATGAATTGATTAACGTGGACCCCGATTTAAACAAGTTGAAAAACTTATTTGGGTGTTACCATTTAGTGGTCAATTGTACGGAATATGTACTGTACTGTGCAATCTACTAATACAAGTTTCAATCAATCAATCAGCTTTGTGACAGAACCAATTGAGCCCGTAAGTTGCGGTAACACACTTGACTATGATGACGCAGGTCTGTAATTTCCGGCTGCAAGTGAAGGCAGCATTACAAAATGTTGTCATTATTTTGACATTTTTTGAACCGGATGTCACTGTTTCTAAATGCAAATTGGCACCTGATTGATGTCGAGTTTTATCATTTTGTGTCCAAATACACGCAGGAAGTTGAGATAGAACATAACGTTCAACGTTTTTTGTTTTTTTTTGGCACTTTTATCACAAAGGTGCATTCCGGTCACTATGTCCCAATGTGTTTGTGACCGAGCGACCCGCGGAGGGTCACGCCGCCGTTGAGGCGTGGCACCCGGCCGCCACGTCTGATTGGTCCCCCTCAACTCGCTGGTACTTTTTTGGGGGGGAAAGCCGCGACTTGGACTCCAGTTTTTGGTAGTGGAGTCTTGTCGCAACAACCATGCCTCGATTTACCGTCCACGTCCGAGATGAATGGCTGGCAGTGCCGTGCCGGGACCCCGCCAACACCATCCGGTGGCTGGGCCACGAAGCCCTCAAACGTTACATGAAGAACAAACCGGACGACGGGGGCATAAAAGCGCTGAAGGACATCCGCTTCGTGGCGCGCAGGTGCCAGGGCTTCGGTCTGCTGGACGCCGAGGACACCATCGATGATGTCCTGGAGGATAACGACTTTGTCGACCTGGGTGAGAAATATCAGCGTTCTTCCCAAAATAAAGTCAAGTATTAACATTCTTCTTCTTCTTCTCTCAGCCATTGAAGGAGACACCATGTCCCCGGACTTCATATCGTGTCAACCCGGAGTGTCCCACCTGTATCCTTAAAAACATATTAATCTTTTACGTAAGTTGCTCAAGCTGTGGCACGATCGTGCCATCGGTGGGACGTGGGCTCGAGCTCCTGGTACGCAGGAAAAATAACCCGACAATTTTATTATTTTACTCAACATTAATGAGGATTTGTTGATGTCCCCGCTTTAATAGTAAGAGAAAAGTTTAAAAAGTATATCGAAAATGTTATTGGAGTTTTTTAGCTTGCAGTTTTTCGGACTATAAGTCGCTCCGGAGTATAAGTCGCACCGGCCAAAAAAGGCATAATAAAGAAGGGAAAAAACATATATAACTCGCACTGGAGTATAAGTCGCATTTTTTGGGGACATTTATTTGATAAAACCCAACACCAAGAATAGACATTTGAAAGGCAATTTAAAATAAATTAAAGCTGCAAGCAGCGATGGACGGGAGGGACTTTGAGGGCTCATAAAATCCAAACCGGAGCAGTAATTAAAACTCTTTCATCAACTTTTAATTCCAAAGACATGCACCTGGGGATAGGTTGATTGGCAACACTAAAAATTGGCC
This sequence comes from Nerophis lumbriciformis, assembly GCF_033978685.3. Taxonomy (NCBI): domain Eukaryota; kingdom Metazoa; phylum Chordata; class Actinopteri; order Syngnathiformes; family Syngnathidae; genus Nerophis; species Nerophis lumbriciformis. The sequence goes on from NC_084576.2 coordinate 26,447,245, forward strand.
CTAGTGTGTGGATGTGAGTGTGAATGTTGTCTGTCTATCTGTGTTGGCCCTGCGATGAGGTGGCGACTTGTCCAGGGTGTACCCCGCTTCCCGCCCGATTGTAACTGAGATAGGCTCCAGCGCCCCCCGCGACCCCAAAGGGAATAAGCGGTAGAAAATGGATGGATGGATGGGTTCAATCTCTCTCCTGTGCTAATTTGAAGCCGACACGACAAACGCGCTCAGAGGAGATAATGTTTGAAAAAAGGTGACTGTTTTTACACAACTTTTGTTTTGAAGGGGGAATTGCAAACTTCCTGTTGATTTTTGCTGGGGGTTGTGAGTGTATGAAATGTAGGTCTAAGTGAGACCTACACAGAGGTTTTTGTTTCATGTCTCTACGACATTCCTACTGGGAGTTACAGGCAGTTTTGTCTGTGTTTTCTTCTTTATGTTGATTTAAAAAAAAACAAAAAAAAACGATACCGATAATAAAAAAAACGATACCGATAATTTTCGATATTACATTTTAACGCATTTATCGGCCGATAATATCGGCATGCCGATATCGGACATCTCTAATTTTTACAGTAGGATACAGAGACCACACAAATCCACTCTTCATTAGGTTAGGGTTATTAAAACTAAAAGACATTGTGGAATTGCATACTATATTAGTGATGTTCAAAGTTAGAAATAAAGTTCTTCTGAAGGACTTACAAAAGTTATTTGTGTTCACGTCTGAAGATGAGAACCACAGAAGGCCGTATGATTTTAAACATCCAAGAGTGCGAACAAATTTGAAGCAAATGTGCTTGTCTGTTGCTGGTGTGAAAGCATGGAATTCTCTAGACAAAGACTTAAAAAGTTGCAAGAATATCTTTGAAATTGAAAAGAGTTACAAAAAGAGACAACTGGAATTATATCAAACTGATTTTTGATTTTGATTGGACGTGTCATTTTGAAAATGCTTAAACGAAAATTAAAAGTATGTTGGTGTTTGTGGAGGGAACAGTGATAAAGTCATCTAAAATTATTTGTGTTAAAAAAGGGGGCAGATAAATATAAGAATAGTATTCTTCCATCTGCTCCTTTCTGATCATGGAAATGTATAAGAAACAAAAAAACAATGAAAGTGTCAACTGTATATGGCTTGTATATGCATTTTCATGAAACGAATAAAAAGAAATGATGAATAATGATGATGAACCACTAGACCACTGAGTAGTTTAGTAAAAGAAAAGTTTAAAAAGTATATCAGAAATGTTATTGGAGATTTTTAGCTTGCTTTATACAATGTAAACAGTTTTTTGGACTATAAGTCACTCCGGAGTATAAGTCGCACCGGCCGAAAATGCATAATAAAGAAGGAAAAAAACATATATAAGTCGCATTTTTGGGGGAAATTTATTTGATAAAACCCAACACCAAGAATAGACATTTGAAAGGCAATTTAAAATAAATTAAAGCTGCAAGCAGCGATGGACGGGACCGACTTTGAGAGCTCATAAAATCCAAACCGGAGCAGTAATTAAAACTCTTTCATCAACAACTTTTGTTTTGAAGGGGGAATTGCAAACTTCCTGTTGATTTTTGCTGGGGGTTGTCAGTGTATGAAATGTAGGTCTAAGTGAGACCTACATAGAGGTTTTTGTTTCATGTCTCTACGACATTCCTACTGGGAGTTACAGGCAGTTTTGTCTGTGTTTTCTTCCTAGGGGGCGCTAGAGCGCAATTTTGAGTTTTTTTTTTTTTTTGATTAGATCGCAATTTTCGCCAGTCCTGATGTGTGTGTCCAATTTGGTGAGTTTTGAAGCATGTTAAGGGGGTCAAATTACAGCTCAAAGAGGCGGCGGTATAATAATAAAACGCTAGAAATACAATAGGGTCCTCTGTCCCAAAGGGACTCGGTCCCTAATAAAAGAATAGTGAACAACAGGCTGAATAAGTGTACGTTATATGAGGCATAAATAACCAACTGAGAACGTGCCTGGTATGTTAAAGTAACATATTATGGTAAGAGTCATTCAAATAACTATAACATATAGAACATGCTATACGTTTACCAAACAATCTGTCACTCCTAATCGCTAAATCCCATTAAATCTTATACGTCTATCGCACCTATGAAACTATGAAAAAACTGCGACTTATAGTCCGAAAAATATGGTAAACATTGTTTAAAAAGTAGTTTTACTGTAAAAAAAAACAAAAAACTGGCAGCACAGTCGTCAAAATAAAATTGGTATAGTTTTTGAAATTTCAAAAAACAACTGTAGATTTTAACGGTTAAAAAAAAAAAGCTCAGTTGCCAGCGTTGTACTGTAAAAATAACGGTGGTATAGTCTTTCCAATTTACAGTAATGCACTGTACAAACAAGGGCCGTTGAATTTACAGTAAAAAACAAACTGGCAGCTACGTCGCCATAATTTTACCCTAAAAATAAAAGTGGGTTTAATTTACAGAAATCATCATGTACCTGGTTTAATAGTAGAAGAAAAGTTTTTAAAAAGTCTGTCGTAAATGTTATCGGAGTTTGTTATCTTGTTTGATACAATGTAAAAATTAAAAAAAAAGAAGTAGTTTTATGGTAAAAAACTGGCAGCACAGTCGTCGAAATTTGACAGAAAGAAAAACATTTGGTATAGTTTTGGAAATTTCAAAAAAACAACTGTAGATTTTAACGGTAAAAATAACTGTAAAAATAACGGTGGTATAGTCTTTCAAATTTACAGTAATGCACTGTACAAACAACGGCCGTAGAATTTACAGTAAAAAAAAAATGTATACACCATAATTTTACCCTAAAAATAAAAGTGGATTTAATTTACAAGAATCGTCATGTACCTGGTTAAATAGTAAAAGAAAAGTTTAAAAAAGTCTGTCGTAAATGTTATCGGAGTTTGTTAGCTTGTTTGATACAATGTAAAAAATTTTTTACGGTAAAAAAACTGGCAGCACAGTCGTCGAAATTTTACGAAAGAAAAAAATTTCACCTAAGTTTAACCTAAATTAACCTAAAAATAAAAGTGGGTTTAATTGACAGGAATTGTCAGAATTTAATTGTAAAAAATAAAAGTGGGATAATATTTGTAATTTACAGTAATGCACTTTAAAATCAACAACTGTAGATTTTACGGTAAAAAACTGGCAGCACAGACGTCGACATTTTACGGAAGAAATACAATTGATATAGTTTTTCAAATTTCAAAAAATACTGTAGATTTTAACGGTAAAATATTTTTTTTGACAGTACTGTACAAATAATGGTGGTATAGTCTTTTAAATTTACAGCAATTCACTGTAAAAACAAGAATTTACAGTAAAAAAAACTAGCAGCTACATCACCATAATTTTACCCTAAAAATAAAAGTGGTTTCAATTTACAGGAATCATCAGAATTTAACCGTAAAAAATAAAAGTGGGATAATATTTGTAATTTACAGTAATGCACTTTAAAATCAACAACTGTAGATTTTACGGTAAAAAACTGGCAGCACAGACGTCGAAATTTTACGGAAGAAATACAATTGATATAGTTTTTCAAATGTCAAAAAATACTGTAGATTTTAACGGTAAAATATTTTTTTTGACAGTACTGTACAAATAATGGTGGTATAGTCTTTTAAATTTACAGCAATTCACTGTAAAAACAAGAATTTACAGTAAAAAAAACTAGCAGCTACATCACCATAATTTTACCCTAAAAATAAAAGTGGTTTCAATTTACAGGAATCATCAGAATTTAACCGTAAAAAATAAAAGTGGGATAATATTTGTAATTTACAGTAATGCACTTTAAAATCAACAACTGTAGATTTTATGATAAAAAACTGGCAGCACAGACGTCGAAATTTTACGGAAGAAATACAATTGGTATAGTTTTTCAAATTACAGTAACGTACTGTAAAAACAATTGTAGATTTTAACGGTAAAAATAACTGTAAAAATAACGGTGGTATAGTCTTTTAAATTTACAGTAATGCACTGTACAAACAACGGCCGTAGAATTTACAGTAAAAAAAAAACTAGCAGCTACGTCGTCGTAATTTTACTCTAAAAATAATAGTGGTTTCAATCTACAGGAATCGTCAGAATTTAACCGTAAAAAACGAAAGTGGGATAATATTTGTAATTTACAGTAATGTACTTTAAAATCAACAACTGGAGAATTTATGGTAAAAAACTGGCACCATAATTTCATCGTAAGAATAATAGTGGTAGCATTTTCCCATTTACAGTAATGCACATACTAAAGGGACATGGGGGAATTTTAAATAATTGTATTTAAAAAAATTTTTTTTTTTTAGACATGTATCTCGTGCGCACGAGAAACTTTATAAAGTTATAAAAAAAAAATTAGAATTTTTTTTTTTTTAATTATTCAATTTTTTAATATATTTTTTTTATAATTTTATAAAAAATTTCTCGAGATAATTTCTCGTGCACATATGTCTAAAAAAAAAAAAAAAAAAAAAAAATTATGAACAGATTTTGGGACAAAAAATGCACACACTAAAAAATGCTGGGTTATTTGGATAACCCAATTTATGAGTTGCGAGTTTTGGATTACATTTTCGAGTTATTTTTATTAGGCGCAATCCATTTTTTGGGTTATAGGGGTATTATTTCAACTCAATTTCTGGATTTTCAAAATTATGACCCATTTTTGGGTTGTTTTTCAATGAGTAACGCATTTTTGGGTAAAAAGCTTTTTTTTTTTAAATTAAAAAATAACTTTTTTCTTGAAGGGAATTTTACCAGAGATTAATCTCACGAACATTATTTACAATCACACATCTTATGTACGTGAACATATTTGAGCATGCTGTGTAGGACTACTATGACCTTATGTGGCAATTCTTGTAAAAAAAAAAATGTCACTCATATCTTGCCTTTGAGTATATTTTAATGGAATAAAAATAATGTTGATCAGTAGTTGGGAAGGAGTAGGACAAACCAGCAGGAAAATGTATAATTTTTAACCAACCATTGGGTCAAGGAGTGCTAAATTGCGCAACCCAATAGTTGGGTTGGGAATAACCCAACATTGTAGTGAGCGTAACTCAGCTTTTGTGTTAAATAAATTCAACCCAATAGTTGGGTTATGAATCAACCAACATTGAGTCAGCATAACTCAACTTTCTCCTTCAACAATTTAAAAAAATTCCCGGATTTCCAAGAATTCCCAATTTTCAAAAATGTATGGTTTTCCCGAAATTCCTGGAATTCCTTAATACCATTTCTCAATTAAAAATGTTACTACTTCAACATGTCTCCACCCATTTGAAAAATTCCAACACCAACCATTTCAATTCATTCAGAACATTCAAGTCTTTTAACATTTTCCAAAAAATTCCCGCTTTTGCCAGAAATTCCTAAATTTCCATGAAATTCCCATTGGGACATTTTTCAAAGTTGCACATTTTTCATCCGATTCAAACCGTTCCAACTCCAAAATATTCAGCCTGTTCAAAATTCTGTGCTCTCCTTCAACAATTAAAAAAAAATCCCTGATTTCCGAGAATTCCCAGTTTTCTGGGACATTTTCCCCATACAAAATGAATTGTCCATTTTTTAAACTTCCACAATTCGCACATTTTTCAATCGATTCAAACCAAAAAGCAATACAACATAAATAGTTTTTGGGTATAATTTTACCAAAATAGTAAAACAATACATAAAAATATGAAAAAAAAAACTAAATAAATACGCAATAAACAAATAAAAGATAACTTATAACCATTGCTTTAACACCATTTTCCATTTGTCAACACCACGAGACTGTTGTCCTTGAACACATCACGCAAACATAGCACGGCAGCCTACAGAGAGCCTGGAGATGTGAGTCAAAACATTTACACATCGTTTTTTCCCTTTCTAACGCACTCTCATCCTGGACATTCAAACTATAATTTTTCCAAGTTCAAAAAAATTCCAGGAATTCTCTTTTTTTCAAACCCTTTTTTGACCCTTTTTTCTGGCGACTACTCCTTCCACATTTTTCAACCCACTTCAACCGTTCCACCGTCCAAACATTCCTCTTAGTCAGGACAAAAAAACCAAAGTTGTTTTTTGGACTGGAAAAATTCCCGGTTTTCCCGAAATTCCTGGAATTCCTTAAAACCATTTCTCAACTAAAATTGTTACTACTTCAACATTTCTTGACCCATTTGAAAAATTCCAACACCAACCATTTCAACTCATTCAGAACATTCAAGTCTTTTAACATTTTTCAAAAAATTCCCGCTTTTCCTACCGTAAATTTCCATGAAACTCCCATTGAAATGAATGGGACATTTTTCAAAGTTGCACATTTTTCATCCGATTCAAACCGTTCCAACTGCAAAATATTCAGCCTGTTCAAAATTCTGTGCTCTCCTTCAACAATTAAAAAAAATTCCCGGATTTCCAAGAATTCCCAGTTTTCTGTGACATTTTCCCCATACAAAATGAATTGTCCATTTTTTAAATTTCCACAATTCGCACATTTTTCAACCGATTCAAACCAAAAAGCAATACAACTTAAATAGTTTTTGGGTATAATTTTACCAAAATAGTAAAACAATACATAAAAATATGAAAAAAAAACTAAATAAATACGCAATAAACAAATAAAAGATAACTTGTAACCATTGCTTTAACACCATTTTCCATTTGTCAACACCTCAAGACTGTTGTCCTTGAACGCATCACGCAAACATAGCACGGCAGCCTACAGAGAGCCTGGAGATGTGAGTCAAAACATTCACACATCGTTTTTTTCCCTTTTTAACGCACTCTCATCCTGGACATTCAAACAATAATTTTTCCAAGTTCAAAAAAATTCCAGGAATTCTCTTTTTTTCAAACCCTTTTTTGACCCTTTTTTCTGGCGACTACTCCTTCCACATTTTTCAACCCACTTCAACCGTTCCACCGTCCAAACATTCCTCTTAGTCAGGACAAAAAAAACGAAGTTTCCCAAAATTCCTGGAATTCCTTAAAACCATTTCTCAACTAAAATTGTTACTACTTCAACATTTCTTGACCCATTTGAAAAATTCCAACACCAACCATTTCAACTCATTCAGAACATTCAAGTCTTTTAATATTTTTCAAAAAATTCCCGCTTTTCCCTAAATTTCCATGAAATTCCCATTGAAACGAATGGGACATTTTTCAAAGTTGCACATTTTTCATCCGATTCAAACCGTTCCAACTCCAAAATATTCAGCCTGTTCAAAATTCTGTGCTCTCTTTCAACAATTAAAAAAAATTCCCAGATTTCCAAGAATTCCCAGTTTTCTGGGACATTTTCCCCATACAAAATGAATCGTCCATTTTTTAAACTTCCACAATTCGAACATTTTTCAACCGATTCAAACCAAAAAGCAATACAACTTAAATAGTTTTTGGGTATAATTTTACCAAAATAGTAAAACAATACATAAAAATATGAAAAAAAACAACTAAATACGCAAATAAAAGATAACTTATAACCATTGCTTTAACACCATTTTCCATTTGTCAACACCCACGAGACTGTTGTCCTTGAACGCATTACGCAAACATAGCACGGCAGCCTACAGAGAGCCTGGAGATGTGAGTCGAAACATTTACACATAATTTTTTTATTTTCTTTCTAACGCACTCTCATCCTCCCGAATTGTTTTGTGCAGGACATTTATTTGGACGGCAACAGCCTGACATCCACAGAGCTGGTCGACCTCGGCAGAGGCCTCTACAGGATCAAGGTAACGCGCCGCACCATTGATGACTCGCCGATAACTAATCTTTGTTTGCCGCCTCACCTATCAGCTGACGGCGGAGGCCGAGAGGAAGGTTGTGCAAGCCCGGGAGCTTCTGGACACCATCGTGAAGGAAAACAGAGGTTGGTGTTTTGTCAACAAATTAGTTTGTGCCTGAACTCAATTTGTCTTTGTGTTTGGCAGTTGTGTACGGGATCACCACCGGTTTTGGCAAATTTGCTCGGACTGTCATCCCCGTCAGCAAACTGAAGTAAAATCATATTTAATGATCTACAGCGTCTTGTTCTTTGAGTGAAACATGTTCTCTGTGCCGCACAGAGAGCTTCAGGAGAACCTGGTGCGCTCACACTCGGCAGGTATAAACTAACTTCAACCGCAGTGTTCACCATTTTGATGCATGATTTTTGACAGCTACGTTTAATTGTGTGACTGTTCCAAAGCATTCAAACATATGGTTTTCTGCACCAAATTCACCTATTTATTATTATTATTGTGTGAATGCTTTGGAGCATATGGTTTTCTACACCAAATTCATCTATTTATTTATAATCATTGTGTGAATGCTCCAAAGCATTCACACATATGGTTTTCTACACCAAATTCATTTATTTATTATTATTATTGTGTGAATGCTCCAAAGCATTAACGCATATGGTTTTCTACACCAAATTCATCAATTTATTATTATTATTATTGTTTGAATGTGCCAAAGCATTCACACATATGGTTTTCTACACCAAATTCATCTATTTATTATTATGACTGTGTGAATGCTTTGGAGCATTCACACAGTAATAATAATAAATTATATGGTTTTCTAAACCAAATTCATCTATGTATTATTATTATTATTGTGTGAATGCTCCAAAGCATTAACACATATGGTTTTCTACACCAAATTCATGTATGTATTATTATTATTATTGTGTGAATGCTCCAAAGCATTCACACATATGGATTTCTACACCAAATTAATCTATTTATTATTATTACTGTGTGAATGCTTTGGAGCATTCACACAGTAATAATAATAAATAATATGGTTTTCGACACCAAATTCATCTATTTATTATTATTATTATTATTGTGTGAATGCTCCAATGCATTCACACATGGTTTTCTACACCAAATTCATCAATTTATTATTATTATTATTGTGTGAATGCGCCAAAGTATTCACACATATGGATTTCTACACCAAATTCATCTATTTATTATTATTACTGTGTGAATGCTTTGGAGCATTCACACAGTAATAATAATAAATAATATGGTTTTCTACACCAAATTAATCTATTTATTATTATTATTATTGTGTGAATGCTCCAAAGCATTAACACATATGGTTTTCTACACCAAATTCATCTATTTATTATTATTATTGTGTGAATGCTCCAAAGCATTAACACATATGGTTTTCTACACCAAATTCATCTATTTATTATTATTACTGTATGAATGCTCCAAAGCATTCACACATATGGATTTCTACACCACATTCATCTATTTATTATTATTACTGTGTGAATGCTCCAAAGCATTCACACATGGTTTTCTACACCAAATTTATCTATTTATTATTATTATTATTATTGTGTGAATGCTCCAAAGCATTAACACATATGGTTTTCTACACCCTGGACAAGTCGCCACCTCATCGCAGGGCCTGTCTGCTATCCTTCAACAATTTAAAAAAATTCCCGTATTTCCAAGAATTTCCAGTTTTCAGGGACATTTTCCCAATTCCAAAATAAATTATCCATCTTTTAAACTTCCACAATTCGCACATTTTTCAACCTATTCAAACCATTTTAACATCAACACATTCCACTCATCAAACTAACACTTTCCCAAATTCCAAACCTAATTCTGTTTTTCCTGGCAATTCAAACTCTTCAACATTGAAACCATTTCAACATTCAAACTATTCGTACATTCATTCTACATTTTGTCAGCATCTTTCTTTAATGCCACTGTTGTAATGAATTGCAACAATCTGGGCGTGGTGTAGGTGTGGGGAACCCGTTGAGCCCGGAGAGGACCCGCATGCTGCTGGCGCTAAGGATCAACGTTCTGGCCAAAGGGTACAGCGGCATCTCTCTGGAGACGCTTCACGCCATGATCCAGGCCTTCAACGGTGAGCTACGACGCTGCCGCACTCCTTGGAGGGTGTTTGCTAACATTACCCTGACACTCGCAGCTTCCTGCCTCTCGTACGTCCCCGAGAAAGGCACGGTGGGTGCCAGCGGGGACCTGGCGCCACTCTCCCACCTGGCCCTGGGGCTGATGGGCGAGGGCAAAATGTGGTCCCCGAAGAGCGGCTGGGCCGACGCCAAATATGTAAGATTTCCCCTCCGGCCGTGCCGGAGGTCCAACAGGAAAACATGTTTGAGTGTGATGACCCTCAACCGTTGACATGTTTTTCTGTGGTCACCAGGTCCTGGAGGCCCACGGGTTAAAGCCAATATCGCTCAAGCCCAAAGAGGTACTGTTTCAAAACAACAGCTCGCTTTCTATCGTATTTCATTTGTTTGCGCTCAAGAAAAGCAGCCAGAGTTCAATGGGATAGCGTTGCATCATCCATCCCCGCCAGTGTACACGGTGCAAATAGTACAAGGTGTTTTGTTTTCTATACACAGTCGCTTCTCAATTGCGACATTTGTGTAAATCAGGGGTGCCCACACCTTTTCAGCAGGGGAGCTACTTTTCAAATGACCAAGTCGAGGTGATCTACCTCATCTTCATATATATATATATATATATATATATATATATATATATATATATATATATATATATATATATATATATATATATATATATGTATGTATGTATGTATGTATGTATGTATGTATGTGTGGGAAAAAATCACAAGACTATTTCATCTCTACAGGCCTGTTTCATGAGGGGTTCCCTCAATCATCAGGAGATTTTAATAGAAGCATTCACATACCATGGTTTATATAGGGCACAGAGTGGGTAGGTACAGGCTGGCGTAGGGGCGTGGTGATTGGCTCATGTGTTACCGAGGAGGTGTTTCCGTCTGTGACGGCATGCTGATACAATTTCGCTGCGCTTGTTGAGGGATGACAGGTCTGGACGGTATATAATAAACAGTTTCTCTTTCAAGCATAGGTTGCATCTTTTATTACCACTATTGCAAGGTGTGCTGGATGCAAGACGGCTCACTTGCGGCAGTTGCAGCCTTTGTTGGTTTTGGAGTCGCTCTGTCCGTCTGCCCCCGGACAGAGCGACTCCAAAACCAACAAAGGCTGCAACTGCCGCAAGAAACCTGATTGCCCTCTCAACGGGGGGTGCTTACAAACATCAGTCGTTTACCAATCAAAGGTAACACGCAAGGACATTAACACATCCGACACATATGTAGGATTAACCGAGGGAGAGTTTAAAACCAGATGGAACAATCACAAGGCTTCTTTCAGGAACCAAAACCTGCGGAATACCACAGAACTCAGCAAACACATTTGGGACCTCAAAGACAATAATGTTGAATATTCAATAACATGGCAAATTCTTGCATCCAGCACACCTTACAATAGTGGTAATAAAAGATGCAACCTATGCTTGAAAGAGAAACTGTTTATTATATACCGTCCAGACCTGTCATCCCTCAACAAGCGCAGCGAAATTGTATCAGCATGCCGTCACAGACGGAAACACCTCCTCGGTAACACATGAGCCAATCACCACGCCCCTAGGCCAGCCTGTACCCACCCACTCTGTGCCCTATATAAACCATGGTATGTGAATGCTTCTATTAAAATCTCCTGATGATTGAGGGAACCCCTCATGAAACAGGCCTGTAGAGATGAAATAGTCTTGTGATTTTTTCCCACACATACATATATTGCGCTCTACCACGGTATCGAGCACTATTTTTTTTTGGATAATCTTATTAAGACATATATATACAGATATATATATATATATATATATATATATATATATATATATATATATATATATATATATATGTATGTATGTATGTATGTATGTATGTATGTATGTGTGTGTGTGTGTGTGTATATATATATATATATGTATGTATGTATGTATGTATGTATTTATGTATATATACAAACCCCATTTCCATATGAGTTGGAAAATTGTGTTAGATGTAAATATAAACGGAATACAATGATTTGCAAATCCTTTTCAACCCATATTCAGTTGAATATGCTACAAAGACAACATATTTGATGTTCTAACTGATAAACCTTTTTTTTTTGCAAATAATCATTAACTTTACAATTTGATGCCAGCAACACGTGACAAAGAAGTTGGGAAAGGTGGCAATAAATACTGATAAAGTTGAGGAATGCTCATCAAACACTTATTTGGAACATCCCACAGGTGTGCAGGCTAATTGGGAACAGGTGGGTGCCATGATTGGGTATAAAAACAGCTTCCCAAAAAATGCTCAGTCTTTCACAAGAAAGGATGGGGCGAGGTACACCCCTTTGTCCACAACTGCGTGAGCAAATAGTCAAACAGTTTAAGAACAACGTTTCTCAAAGTGCAATTGCAAGAAATTTAGGGATTTCAACATCTACGGTCCATAATATCATCAAAAGGTTCAGAGAATCTGGAGAAATCACTCTACGTAAGCGGCATGGCCGGAAACCAACATTGAATGACCGTGACCTTCGATCCCTCAGACGGCACTGTATCAAAAACCGACATCAATCTCTAAAGGATATTACCATATGGGCTCAGGAACACTTCAGAAAACCACTGTCGCTAAATACAGTTCGTCGCTACATCTGTAAGTGCAAGTGAAAGCTCTACTATGCAAAGCGAAAGCCATTTATCAACAACACCCAGAAACGCCGCCGGTTCTCTGGGCCCGAGATCATCTAAGATGGACTCATGCAAAGTGGAAAAGTGTTCTGTGGTCTGACGAGTCCACATTTCAAATAGTTTTTGGAAATATTCGACATCGTGTCATCCGGACCAAAGAGGAAGCGAACCATCCAGACTGTTATCGACGCAAAGTTGAAAAGCCAGCATCTGTGATGGTATGGGGGTGCATTAGTGGCCAAGGCATGGGTAACTTACACATCTGTGAAGGCACCATTAATGCTGAAAGGTACATACAGGTTTTGGAACAACATATGCTGCCATCTTTTTCATGGACGCCCCTGCTTATTCCAGCAAGACAATACCAAGCCACATTCAGCACCTGTTACAACAGCGTGGCTTCATAAAAAATGAGTGCGGGTACTTTCCTGGCCCGCCTGCAGTCCAGACCTGTCTCTCATCGAAAATGTGTGGCGCATTATGAAGCGTAAAATACGACAGCGGAGACCCCGGACTGTTGAACGACTGAAGCTCTACATAAAACAAGAATGGGAAATAATTCCACTTTCAAAGCTTCAACAATTAGTTTCCTCAGTTCCCAATCGTTTATTGAGTGTTGTTAAAAGAAAAGGTGATGTAACACAGTGGTGAACATGCCCTTTCCTAACTACTTAGGCACGTGTTGCAGCCATGAAATTCTAAGTTAATTATTATTTGCAAAAAAAAAATAAAGTTTATGAGTTTGAACATCAAATATCTTGTCTTTGTAGTGCATTCAACTGAATATGGGTTGAAAAGGATTTGCAAATCATTGTATTCCGTTTATGTTTACATCTTACACAATTTCCCAACTCATATGGAAACGGGATTTGTACGACACCTGTAAAGTGAAAACCATTTCCGGTGACTACCTCTTGAAGCTCATTGAGAGAATGCCAAGAGTGTGCAAAACAGCAATCAGAGCAAGCAGAGTAGAAACTAGAATATAAAACATATTTTCAGTTATTTCACCTCTTTTTTTGTTAAGTACATAACTCCACACGTGTTCATTCATAGTTTTGACTTTGATCACTGAAAACCGCGCCACTGAAACCGGATGTAAACAACACACACGCCATTCTCTTGAGCATTGTCAGCATGTCTGTGATGTGGACGTGATTTTTTTTATATATCATCGACAAGATGTGCAAATATTAAGAAGAGATGCTCACTGCAGCTTTTTTAGTCAGGGGACACGTAGGGACAGAAGTTAAGAGCCTCGAAACACGACTACATTTTATAACACCAGAAAAAGATGCTAGATTTGTTGCTAGTTGTTTTTTAATTAAAAAAAAAGTAATTAAAAGTCTGTAGACACTTGAAAAAATCTCCATAAAGTACAAAAGCAGCAACAAATGAAAATATGGCAAAACGATAAAAAATATATCTATATATGGTAATACTAATTAATAATAACATATTTGTTTTAAAATGAACGTATACATTTTTCGAGCCTTTTTCAAGAAATATTTCGTTATGTTGTGGAAGATAAAATCCTGTATGTTCTCCTGGCAGGGCCTGGCACTGATCAATGGCACCCAGATGATCACCTCGCTGGGGGCGGAGGCCGTGGAGCGAGCCCAGGCCATCGCTCGCCAGGCGGATATCATCGCAGCGCTCACCCTGGAAGTGCTGAAGGGAACCACCAAGGCCTTCGACAGCGGTGAGCAACAAGGTTTTCCCAGACGCCCGGCCATTTATCGCAATTCTTTCTTCTTCTTTTTTTTAACATGCAGACATCCACACGCTCAGACCCCACCCGGGACAAATAGAGGTGGCCCAACGCTTCCGCTCACTGCTGGACTCTGATCACCATCCATCCGAGATAGCAGGTGCGGGAATGTCAGAACCAGACTTCGGGTGTCCAACTTGTTGTCATGAACATGGACAATGAACTATTTGTCCTACAAAGAGTAGATCATGTATAACTAGAATTTGCAATTCCGGCAGAACCCCCAATACGCATTTTGGAATTGAAATGCTTGAATGTCCAGAGTGAGACGAGTGTGTGGATGGTAGAACGGTTCAAATCGGATGAGAAATGTGGGATATGCAGTCAATTGGATATTTCCCATTCATTGTCAATGGGGAGAAAATTACTGGAAAACTGGGAATTTTGGGAAAGGGACAACATGTTTTGCATTTGACAGATGTGAAGAGTTTTGTGAGTTGATGCTTGAAAGGTCGGAATCGGGTAAAAAAATGGCGCAACATTTTGAGAATTTTGGGCATTGTATGAATACGTCTGTTCATTTGACTGGGAATTTCCTAGAAATGTGCAAATTTCTGGAAAAACTGGATTTTTTTCAAATATAGATAATACCACAATTGTCCTAGATTATATGAATTGGTTGGTGTTGGAATTTTTCGAAACGGTTGGAAAATGTTGAGGTAGAAACAGGTTGAATTTTAGTTGGTATTTCAGTATTTCTGGAATTTTGGGAAAACCGGAATTTTTTTAATGAAAAAAGAATATCCTGGGTTGTCCCAATTAAGAAGAATGGTTTGAAGATGGAATGGACAAAAACGGTTGAAACATGTGGACTGTGAAAATCTTCCAGGAAGAGGTGAAAAAATGGCTTTGGAAAACCGTGAATTCCTGGAATTTTTTTGAACTTGGAAAATGGTAGTTTGATTGTCCAAGGTGAGATGAGTGTGTGGATGTTGGAAGGGTTCTCATTAATTGTCAATGAGGAGAAAATTACCGGAGATTTTGGGAAAACCGGGAATTTTGGGAAAGGGACAACATGTTTTTGCGTTTGACATATGTGAAGAGCAGTGTGGGCTGATGGTTGAAAGGTCGGAATCGGATTGGGAATTTCCAAGAAATTTGAGAATTTCGAGAAAAACTGGAATTTAAAACAATATAGACATTATTACAATTGTGCTAGATTATATGAATTGGTTGGTATTACATTTTTTCGAAACGGTTGAAAAATGTTAACGTAACAACAGTTTGAATTTCAATTGGTATTTCGTAATTCCTGGAATTTCGGAAGACTTGAAAAATGTTGTCCCAAATAAGAAGAATGTTTTGAAGATGGAATGGACAATAACGGTTGAAAAATGTGGACTGTGAAAACTTTCCAGGAAGAGGTCAAAATAGGGCTTTGGAAAACTGGGAATTCCTGGAATTTTTTGGAACTTGGAAAATGGTAGTTTGATTGTCCTAGGTGAGATGAGTGTGTGGATGGTAGAACGCTTCAAATCGGATGAGAAATGTGGGATATGCAGTCGATTTGATATTTCCTATTCATTGTCAATGGGGAGAAAATTACCGAAGATTCCGGGAAAACCGGGAATTTGGGGAAAGGGACAACATGGTTTGAGTTCGATCTGAAGAGCATTGTGGGCTGATGATTGAAAGGTCGGAATTGGGTAAGATATTACGCAACATTTTGAGAATTTTGGGCATTGTATGAATACGCCTGTTCATTTGAATGGAAATTTCTGGAAAAACTGGATTTAAAAAAATATATAGATAATACCACAATTTTCCGAGATGATATGAATTGGTTGGTGTTGGAATTTTTCGAAACAGTCGAAAAATGTTGACGTAGTAACCGTTTGAATTTGAATTGGTATTTCGGAATTCCTGGAATTTTGGGAGAAAATTCAGGAAAAACTGGAATAAAAAAAATTATAGATAACACCATGATTGTCCGAGATGATATGAATTGGTTGGTGTTGGAATTGTTCGAAACGGTTGAAAAATGTTGACGTAGTAACCGTTTGAATTTGAATTGGTATTTCGGAATTCCTGGAATTTTGGGAGAAATTTCTGGAAAAACTGGAATAAAAAAAATTATAGATAACACCACGATTGTCCGAGATGATATTAATTGGTTGGTGTTGGAATTTTTCGAAACAGTTGAAAAATGTTGACGTAGTAACCGTTTGAATTTGAATTGGTATTTCGGAATTCCTGGAATTTTGGGAGAAAATTCAGGAAAAAGTGGAATAAAAAAAATTATAGATAACACCACGATTTTCCGAGATGATATGAATTGGTTGGTGTTGGAATTTTTCGAAACGGTTGAAAAATGTTGACGTAGTAACCGTTTGAATTTTAATCGGTATTTCGTAATTCCTGGAATTTTGGGAGAAAATTCAGGAAAAACTGGAATAAAAAAAATTATAGATAACACCACGATTGTCCGAGATGATATGAATTGGTTGGTGTTGGAATTTTTCGAAACGGTTGAAAAATGTTGACGGAGTAACCGTTTGAATTATATTTGGTATTTCGGAATTCCTGGAATTTTGGGAGAAATTTCTGGAAAAACTGGAATTAAAAAATATATAGATAACACCACGATTGTCCGAGATGATATGAATTGGTTGGTGTTGGAATTTTTCGAAACAGTTGAAAAATGTTGACGTAGTAACCGTTTGAATTTGAATTGGTATTTTGTAATTCCTGGAATTTTGGGAGAAAATTCAGGAAAAACTGGAATAAAAAAAATTATAGATAACACCACGATTGTCCGAGATGATATGAATTGGTTGGTGTTGGAATTTTTCGAAACAGTTGAAAAATGTTGACGTAGTAACCGTTTGAATTTGATTTGAATTGGTATTTCGGAATTCCTGGAATTTTGGGAGAAAATTCAGGAAAAACTGTAATAAAAAAAATTATAGATAACACCACGATTGTCCAAGATGATATGAATTGGTTGGTGTTGGAATTTTTTCAAAACGGTTGACAAATGTTGTAGTAGTAACCGTTTGAATTTTAATCGGTATTTCGGAATTCCTGGAATTTTGGGAGAAATTTCTGGAAAAACTGGAATTAAAAAATATATAGATAACACCACGATTGTCCGAGATGATATGAATTGGTTGGTGTTGGAATTTTTCGAAACAGTTGAAAAATGTTGACGTAGTAACCGTTTGAATTTGATTTGAATTGGTATTTCGGAATTCCTGGAATTTTGAGAGAAAATTCAGGAAAAACTGGAATAAAAAAATTTATTGATAACACCACGATTGTCCGAGATGATATGAATTGGTTGGTGTTGGAATTTTTCGAAACAGTTGAAAAATGTTGACGTAGTAACCGTTTGAATTTGATTTGAATTGGTATTTCGGAATTCCTGGAATTTTGGGAGAAAATTCAGGAAAAACTGTAATAAAAAAAATTATAGATAACACCACGATTGTCCAAGATGATATGAATTGGTTGGTGTTGGAATTTTTCGAAACGGTTGACAAATGTTGTAGTAGTAACCGTTTGAATTTTAATCGGTATTTCGGAATTCCTGGAATTTTGGGAGAAATTTCTGGAAAAACTGGAATTAAAAAATATATAGATAACACCACGATTGTCCGAGATGATATGAATTGGTTGGTGTTGGAATTTTTCGAAACAGTTGAAAAATGTTGACGTAGTAACCGTTTGAATTTGATTTGAATTGGTATTTCGGAATTCCTGGAATTTTGGGAGAAAATTCAGGAAAAACTGGAATAAAAAAAATTATAGATAACACCACGATTGTCCGAGATGATATGAATTGGTTGGTGTTGGAATTTTTCGAAACGGTTGAAAAATGTTGACGTAGTAACCGTTTGAATTTTAATCGGTATTTCGGAATTCCTGGAATTTTGGGAGAAATTTCTGGAAAAACTGGAATTAAAAAATATATAGATAACACCACGATTGTCCGAGATGATATGAATTGGTTGGTGTTGGAATTTTTCGAAACAGTTGAAAAATGTTGACAGTAACCGTTTGAATTTTAATCGGTATTTCGGAATTCCTGGAATTTTGGGAGAAATTTCTGGAAAAACTGGAATTAAAAAATATATAGATAACACCACGATTGTCTGAGATGATATGAATTGGTTGGTGTTGGAATTTTTCGAAACGGTTGAAAAATGTTGATGAAGTAACAGTTTGAATTTTAATCGGTATTTCGGAATTCCTGGAATTTCGGAAAATCCAAGAATTTGTATGAAAAGAAAAATGGTAGTTTTGTTGTCCCAATTAAGAAGAACGTTTTTGAAGGTGGAATAGACAAAAACGGTTGAAAAATGTGGACTGTAAACATTTTCCAGGAAGAGGTGAAAATAGGGCTTTGGAAAACCGGAAATTCCTGGAAATGTTTTTGAATTTGGTAGTTTGATTGTCCAAGTGTGTGGTGTCAATTCGGTTGAGAAATGTGGGAATTGTACAAGGTCAAAAAATGGCCCATTCATTTTCAATGGACAAAAATGACTCGGAATTATGGGTAATTTGGGATATTTAAAAAAAAAATAAAGGAATGATGTCATATGTTCCCTCAGCGTCCAATCTGATTGTTTTGATGTGATGATTGCTATGATATGCAGTGATGTGTTCATTGTTGTTTGTCACCAGAGAGCCATCGCTTCTGTGACAGAGTCCAGGATGCTTACACCATGCGCTGCTGTCCTCAGGTAACCTCAAGTCAATTCAGTTTCTTTTCGTTTTTTAAGCATATTCTACATATTTATGGCCTACAGTCAGCATTTTCGAGCATAAAAATGGCTAAAAGAACTAAAAATATCAATATTACAGTTTTAATGACCACTTGATGACACCATTTATTATCTATCTGTCTACTATATTGGATTCAAATGGGTTTTGTTTCATATCTACATGGTTCTTATAAGGTTAAAAAATGTATTTAGAAGGTCATAAACATCATGTTTACATGGGCTATGACTATGTTACTGCAAATTCTAGATTTTGTGGATTCATTTGAGTCTTTCTATTGTGCAGTGTGGCAGTAATCAATAACAACTTAGTTGGCCCGCACTCACACTGCCACTAATTATCCAGGCTTTAATCTGTTTACGTGGGCAATGACGTCATTTTACAATGCTGTATTACTGCAACTTTCCTGACTTTTGGTGGATTTTTTTGGGTCTTGTTATTGTGCATCATAGCAATAATTAATAACTGAGCTTGTGTGTCCCCCGCTAGCGCTCACTCATACTGCTCTACATTATCCGGGCTTTATTATGTTTACATGGGCTATCACTTAATTTAACAGCACTGTATTACTGCTACTTTCCTGACTTTGTGGAGTATGTTGAGTCTTTTCATTGTGCAGTGTGGCAGTAATCAATAACAACTTAGCTGGCCGGCACTCACACTGCTCTACATTATCGAGATTTTACTATGTTTACATGGGCTATCACTTCATTTAACAACGCTGTATCACTGCAACTTTCATCATATTGTGGATTATTTTGAGTCTTTTCATTGTGCAGCGTGGCAGTAATCAATAACAACTTGGCTGGCCCGCACTCATACTGCTTCTAATTATCCAGGTTTTATCATGTTTACATGGGCTTTCACTTCATTTAACAATGCTGTATTACTGCAACTTTCATGACTTTGTGGGTTATTTTGAGTCTTTTCATTGTGCAGTGTGGCAGTAATCAATAACAACTAAGCTGGCCCGCACTCACACTGCTCCATATTATCCGGGCTTTATTATGTTTACATGGGCTGTCACTTAATTTCAAATTGCTGTATTACTGCAATTTTCATGACAAGGTGGATTATTTTGAGTCTTTTCATTGTGCAGCGTGGCAGTAATCAATAACAACTTGGCTGGCCCGCACTCACACTGCTTCTAATTATCCAGGTTTTATCATGTTTACATTGGCTTTCACTTCATTTAACAACGCTGTATTACTGCAACTTTCATGACTTTGTGGGTTATTTTGAGTCTTCTCATTGTGCAGTGTGGCAGTAATCAATAACAACTTAGTTGGCCCGCACTCACACTGCTCTACATTATCCGGGCTTTTGTCTGTTTACATAGACTTCAGCTATCACTTCATTTAACAACACTGTATTACTGCGACTTTCATGACTTTGTGGATTATTTTGAGTATTTTTATTGTGCAGTGTGGCAGTAATCAATAACAACTAAGCTGGCCCGCACTCACACTGCTCTACATTATCGAGATTTTACTATGTTTACATGGGCTATCACTTCATTTAACAACGCTGTATCACTGCAACTTTCATCATATTGTGGATTATTTTGAGTCTTTTCATTGTGCAGCGTGGCAGTAATCAATAACAACTTGGCTTGCCCGCACTCATACTGCTTCTAATTATCCAGGTTTTATCATGTTTACATGGGCTTTCACTTCATTTAACAATGCTGTATTACTGCAACTTTCATGACTTTGTGGGTTATTTTGAGTCTTTTCATTGTGCAGCGTGGCAGTAATCAATAACAACTAAGCTGGCCCGCACTCACACTGCTCCACATTATCCGGGCTTTATTATGTTTACATGGGCTGTCACTTAATTTCAAATTGCTGTATTACTGCAATTTTCATGACAAGGTGGATTATTTTGAGTCTTTTCATTGTGCAGCGTGGCAGTAATCAATAACAACTTGGCTGGCCCGCACTCACACTGCTTCTAATTATCCAGGTTTTATCATGTTTACATTGGCTTTCACTTCATTTAACAACGCTGTATTACTGCAACTTTCATGACTTTGTGGGTTATTTTGAGTCTTCTCATTGTGCAGTGTGGCAGTAATCAATAACAACTCAGTTGGCCCGCACTCACACTGCTCTACATTATCCGGGCTTTTGTCTGTTTACATAGACTTCAGCTATCACTTCATTTAACAACACTGTATTACTGTAACTTTCATGACTTTGTGGATTATTTTGAATATTTTTATTGTGCAGTGTGGCAGTAATCAATAACAACTAAGCTGGCCAACATTCACACTGCTCTACATGATCCAGACTTTATTATATTTACATGGGCTATCACTTAATTTAACAACACTGTATTACTGCAACTTTCATGAGTTTGTGGAATATGTTGAGTATTTTCATTGTGCAGCGTGGCAGTAATCAATAACAACTTAGTTGGCCCGTACTCACACTGCTCTACATTATCCGGGCTTTTGTCTGTTTACGTGGACTTCGGCTATCACTTCATTTAACAACACTGTATTACTGCAACTTTCATGACTTTGTGGATTTTTTTGTTTATTTTTATTGTGCAGTGTGGCAGTAATCAATAACAACTTAGCTGGCCCGCACTCACACTGCTCTACATTATCTGGGCGTTATTATGTTTACATGGGCTGTCACTTAATTTCAAATTGCTGTATTACTGCAATTTTCCTGTCTTGGCTAATTATTTTGAGTCTTTTCATTGTGCAGTGTGGCAGTAATCAATAATAACCTGGTTGGCCCGCACTCACGCTGCTCTACATTATCTGGGCTTTATTATGTTTACATGGGCTATCACCTAATTTAACAACGCTGTATTACTGCGACTTTCATGACTTTGTGGATTATTTTGAGTCATTTTATTGTGCAGTGTGGCAGTAATCAATAACAACCTGGTTGGCCCGCACTCACACTACTCTACATTATCCAGATTTTTTTATGTTTACATGGGCTATCACTTAATTTAACAACACTGTATTACTACAACTTTCATGACTTTGTGGGTTATTTTGAGTCTTTTCATTGTGCAGCGTGGCAGTAATCAATAACAATTTAGCTGGCCCGCACTCACACTGCTTCTAATTATCCAGGTTTTATCATGTTTACATGGGCTATCACTTAATTTAACAACGCTGTATTACTGCAACTTTCATGACTTTGTGGATTATTTTGAGTATTTTATTGTGCAGTGTGGCAGTAATCAATAACTAAGCTGGCCCGCACTCACACTGCTCTACATTATCCGTGCTTTTGTCTTTATACGTGAACTTCGGCTATCACTTCATTTAACAACACTGTATTACTGCAACTTTCATAACTTTGTGGGTTATTTTGAGTATTTTCATTGTGCTGTGTGGCAGTAATCAATAACAACTAAGCTGGCCCGCGCTCACACCGCTCTACATTATCCAGGCTTTATTATGTTTACATGGGCTGTCACTTAATTTCAAATTGCTGTATTACTGCAATTTTCCTGACTTGGCGAATTATTTTGAGTATTTTTATTGTGCAGCGTGGCAGTAATCACTAATCTCGCCCGCACTCACACTGCTCTACATTCTCCGGGCTTTATTATGTTTACATGGGCTATCACTTCATTTAACAACGCTGTATTACCGCAACTCTCCTGACTTTGTAGATCATTTTGAGTCTTTCTATCGTGCAGCGTGGCAGTAATCCACAGCTCGCCCGTACTCACACTACATTATCCGGGCTTTAGTCTGTTTGCATGGGCTGTCCTTTCATTCGACAACGCTGTATTACTGCATTATTTCAAGTCTTTGTACCTAACTCAGTGTTTTTGTTCTTTTTACGTGGTAGGTTCACGGCATTGCCAACGACACCATCCAGTTTGTCTTGAACATCATCAACACAGAAATCAACAGCGCCACCGACAACCCCGTATCCTTCGCCATGGCGACTTGTGGGAAACGCATTCATTGTGTCAGATTAAGAACTGTGGGAACTCCAACGGTTTTCTAGTTGGTTGTTCCTATTGGGTGGACAAGATGGTGTTTGCCGAAAGAGGCGAGACTATTTCCGGTGGGAATTTCCACGGAGAATACCCAGCGAAGGTACGTACAAGACTGAATCCTTGGCTTTTAGTCCCTTCTAGGGTTGTACGGTATACCGGTATTGGTATAGTACTGCGATACTAATGAATCATTCTGTACTATACCGCCTCTAAAAAGTACCGGCTCCCCTGTGAGTTCTCCTGACACAAAGATTCTTCTCGTCTGAGGTAACAGTCTTTTATTTTCATGCAGTGATTGCTTTTCCAGCAATATATTTTCGACCTTTTCAGTCCAGCGTGTTTCAGTTTGTGTGTCTTTTTCGGGCTCCAACTCCCACCACGTGTCTCGTTCCGGCTGCTGCTAATAAAGGCGACAGGTGATTAGATAACAAGGCCCACCTGGGCCTTCTACTCACCTGTCGCTGTCTTCGAGGCCGATCCTTGCACACCCCGTTTCCGCGGCAGACCCGCAGGCCACACCCCCCTCCACAGTCATTATCAGTGCAGGACTTGGAATAGCTAAACATGCTTCACTACACACCGTAGCTCACCGGCGTCAAAATGTAAACAAACACCGAACATCCACTGTAATGATACCAAGTACAGGAACTTTCCTCATCCACAAATCTTTCATCCTCGCTCAAATTAATGGGGAAATCGTCGCTTTCTCGGTCCGAATCGCTCTCGCTGCTGGTGGCCATGATTGTAAACAATGTGCACATGTGAGGAGCTCCACAAACTGTGACGTCACGCTACTCATCTGCTACTTCCGGTACAGGCAAAGGCTTTTTTATCAGCGACCAAAAGTTGCGAACTTTATCGTCGATGTTCTCTACTAAATCCTTTCAGCAAAAATATGGCAATATCGCGAAATGATCAAGTATGACACATAGAATGGACCTGCTATCCCCGTTTTAAATAAGAAAATCGCATTTCAGTAGGCCTTTAAATAGTGCCTCTGATTAGGCACAGGTGAGCGTCCCGAACACCAGAGGCAGGTGAAAACAATAAGTTGCCACGGCAACCAAAGCAAACTCAGAAGTGTCACAAACAGGAACTAAAAGAGTCCAAAACTAACAGAAAATAACAAAAACATGATCCAGACCACAGATCATGACACCCTGTATTTAGAAAAGTATCGAAAAGTACCGAAAAGTATCGAAATACATTTTGGTACCAGTACCAAAATATTGGTATGGGGACATCACTCGTCCCTTCTCAGCAATGACTGTGGTTTTGTCCTACTAGGCCAGGGGTCGGCAACCCGCGGCTCTAGAGCCGCATAGCGCCGCCCTAGTGACTCTCTGGAGCTTTTTCAAAAATGTATGAAAAATGGAAAAAGGTGAGGGGAAAAAAATATATTTTTTGTTTTAATATGGTTTCTGTAGGAGGACAAACATGACACAAACCTCCCTAATTGTTATGAAGCACACTGTTTATATTAAACATGCTTCACTGATTCGAGTATTTGCCGAGCGCCGTTTTGTCCTACTAATTTTGGCGGTCCTTGAACTCACCGTAGTTTGTTTACATGTATAACTTTCTCCGACTTTCTAGGACGTGTTTTATGCCACTTCTTTTTCTGTCTCATTTTGTCCACCAAACTTTTAAGGTTGTGCAGGAATGCACAAAGGTGAGTTTTGTTGATGTTATTGACTTGTGTGGAGTGCTAATCGGACATATTTGGTCACTGCAAGCTAATCGATGCTAACATGCTATTTAGGCTAGCTATATGTACATATTGCATCATTATGCCTCATTTGTAGCTATATTTGAGCTCATTTAGTTTCCTTTAAGTCCTCTTAATTCAATTTATATCTCATGACACACTATCTGTATGTAATATGGCTTTTAATTTGTTTGCGGCTCCAGACAGATTTGTTTTTGTATTTTTGGTCCAATATGGCTCTTTCAACATTTTGGGTTGCCGACCCCTGTACTAGGCTCTCGACTTTTTAGCCATCGCCGTCCATGAACTGGCCTCCATCAGCGAGAGGAGGATCGAGAGGCTGTGCAACCCCTCCCTGAGCGAGCTGCCGGCCTTCCTGGTCAACGAGGGCGGCCTCAACTCGGGCTTCATGATCGCTCACTGCACCGCTGCCGGCTTAGGTAAGTCTCCCACGTCCGCTCCCGTCCCACTCACCGCTCGACACACCAGGCTAAACTCCGCCTGTTCAGTCTCAGAGAACAAAGGTCTGTGCCACCCGTCCTCCGTGGACTCGCTGTCCACCAGTGCCGCCACAGAAGACCACGTGTCCATGGGGGGCTGGGCTGCCAGGAAGGCCCTGAGGGTGGTGGAGCACGTGGAGCAAGGTGAGGCCACTTTTTTTTGGTACAATGCTAGAAAACGGCGCAGTTCTTCAGATAGTGAAGAGAATGTCGTGTTTGTGTGAGTCAACTGATTGTAGACTGTTTTAAAAGTTCTTTTAGTGAGCATTTGTTTGTCTCTGGCAGAATTTTATCACCTATTACAATTTACAAACCCCAAAACCAGTGAAGTTGTCACGTTGTGTAAATGGTAAATAAAAACAGAATACAATGATTTGCAAATCCTTTTCAAATTATATTCAATTGAATAGACTGGCTCTCTAAACTTTGTTTTTTTTTTTTTGCAAATATTAGCTGATGCCTGCAACATGTTTCAAAAAAGCTGGCACAAGTGGCAAAAAAGACGGAGAAAGTTGAGGAATGCTCATCAAAACACTTATTTGGAACATCCCACAGGTGAACAGGCTAGTTGGGAACAGGCGGGTGCCATGATTGGGTATAAAAAGCAGCTTCCATGAAATGCTGAAGTCGTTCACCAACAAGGACGGGGCGAGGGTCACCGCCTTGTGAACAAATGCGTAAGAAAATTGTTTAAGAACAACATTTCTCAACCAGCTATTGCAAGGAATTTAGGGTTTCGCCAATTACAGTCCTTAATACATACTTGCCAACCCTCCCGAATTTTCCGGGAGACTCCCGAAATTCAGCGCCTCGCCCGAAAACCTCCCGGGACAAATATTCTCCCGAAAATCTCCCAATTTTCAGCCGGAGCTGGAGGCCACGCCCCCTCCAGCTCCATGCGGACCTGAGTGAGGACAGCCTTTTTTTCACGACGGGAGGACAACAGGGTGACAAGAACTAAATCATCCAGACTAGAGATAAATTGTATTATTATGTTTATCTTACCTAAAAATAAATATATTTATTAATTTGAAAAAAAAAACAACTAAATAAATATTTACTATATTTTGCTAAAAACATCAAAATTAATTGTATTTTTATTTGTATTTTTTCTAACTCCTAATTCCAGCCATAGAATTATACCGGTACATTAAAATAAACATATTTGAAATAATTAATTTTAAATGATCATAATAATTCATTTAAAATGACCATATTTAATTATTAAAATAATTGCATGTTTATCAACAACTTTAGCATTTTATTCATTACATTTTGAAGCTCTCAGAAGCCAAGTTATGTTATATTCATGTTATATTTATGCAAGTTTGAAGTTTCAATTATCTAAACACAGTTTTATTTGCAGATTTTCAGGATGTATATATATATATATATATACAGGTAAAAGCCAGTAAATTAGAATATTTTGAAAAACTTGATTTATTTCAGTAATTGCATTCAAAAGGTGTAACTTGTACATTATATTTATTCATTGCACACAGACTGATGCATTCAAATGTTTATTTCATTTAATTTTGATGATTTGAAGTGGCAACAAATGAAAATCCAAAATTCCGTGTGTCACAAAATTAGAATATTACTTAAGGCTAATACAAAAAAGGGATTTTTAGAAATGTTGGCCAACTGAAAAGTATGAAAATGAAAAATATGAGCATGTACAATACTCAATACTTGGTTGGAGCTCCTTTTGCCTCAATTACTGCGTTAATGCGGCGTGGCATGGAGTCGATGAGTTTCTGGCACTGCTCAGGTGTTATGAGAGCCCAGGTTGCTCTGATAGTGGCCTTCAACTCTTCTGCGTTTTTGGGTCTGGCATTCTGCATCTTCCTTTTCACAATACCCCACAGATTTTCTATGGGGCTAAGGTCAGGGGAGTTGGCGGGCCAATTTAGAACAGAAATACCATGGTCCGTAAACCAGGCACGGGTAGATTTTGCGCTGTGTGCAGGCGCCAAGTCCTGTTGGAACTTGAAATCTCCATCTCCATAGAGCAGGTCAGCAGCAGGAAGCATGAAGTGCTCTAAAACTTGCTGGTAGACGGCTGCGTTGACCCTGGATCTCAGGAAACAGAGTGGACCGACACCAGCAGATGACATGGCACCCCAAACCATCACTGATGGTTTTGGGTTGGTTTGGTTTGCATTTCCTTTGGAAATCGAGGTCCCAGAGTCTGGAGGAAGACAGGAGAGGCACAGGATCCACGTTGCCTGAAGTCTAGTGTAAAGTTTCCACCATCAGTGATGGTTTGGGGTGCCATGTCATCTGCTGGTGTCGGTCCACTCTGTTTCCTGAGATCCAGGGTCAACGCAGCCGTCTACCAGCAAGTTTTAGAGCACTTCATGCTTCCTGCTGCTGACCTGCTCTATGGAGATGGAGATTTCAAGTTCCAACAGGACTTGGCGCCTGCACACAGCGCAAAATCTACCCGTGCCTGGTTTACGGACCATGGTATTTCTGTTCTAAATTGGCCTGCCAACTCCCCTGACCTTAGCCCCATAGAAAATCTGTGGGGTATTGTGAAAAGGAAGATGCAGAATGCCAGACCCAAAAACGCAGAAGAGTTGAAGGCCACTATCAGAGCAACCTGGGCTCTCATAACACCTGAGCAGTGCCAGAAACTCATCGACTCCATGCCACGCCGCATTAACGCAGTAATTGAGGCAAAAGGAGCTCCAACCAAGTATTGAGTATTGTACATGCTCATATTTTTCATTTTCATACTTTTCAGTTGGCCAACATTTCTAAAAATCCCTTTTTTGTATTAGCCTTAAGTAATATTCTAATTTTGTGACACACGGAATTTTGGATTTTCATTTGTTGCCACTTCAAATCATCAAAATCAAATGAAATAAACATTTGAATGCATCAGTCTGTGTGCAATGAATAAATATAATGTACAAGTTACACCTTTTGAATGCAATTACTGTAATAAATCAAGTTTTTCAAAATATTCTAATTTACTGGCTTTTACCTGTGTGTGTGTGTGTGTGTGTGTGTGTGTGTGTATATATATATATATATATATATATATATATATATATATATATATATATGTATGAAATACTTGACCTGGTGAATTCTAGCTGTCAATATACCCCTCCCCTCTTAACCACGCCCGACCACGCCCCCACCTCCCGAAATCGGAGGTCCCAAGGTTGGCAAGTATGCCTTAATATCATCAAAAGGTTCAGAGAATCTGGAGAAATCACTGCACATAAGCGGCAAGGTCCATGACCTTCGATTCCCTCAGGCGGTACTGCAACAAAAAGCGACATCAGTGTGTAAAGGATATCACCACATGGGCTCAGGAACACTTCAGAAAACCATCCATCCATTTCCTACCGCTTATTCCCTTCGGGGCCGCGGGGGGCGCTGGAGCCTATCTCAGCTACAATCGGGCGGAAGACGGGGTACACCCTGGACAAGTCGCCACCTCATCACAGGGCCAACACAGATAGACAGACAACATTCACACTCACACCAATTTAGTGTTGCCAATCAACCTATCCCCAGGTGCATGTTTTTGGAGGTGGGAGGAAGCCGGAGTACCCGGAGGGAACCCACGCAGCCACGGGGAGAACATGCAAACTCCACACAGAAAGATCCTGAGGCTGGGATTGAACCCAGGACTACTCAGGACCTTCGTATTGTGAGGCACATGCACTAACCCCTGTTGCACCGTGCTGCCCACTTCAGAAAACCACTGTCAGTAACTACAGTTGGTCGCTACATCTGTAAGTGCAAGTTAAAACTCTACTATGCAAAGCCACAGCCATTTATCAACAACACCCGGAAACGCCGCCGGCTTCGCTGGGCCCGAGCTCATCTAAGATGGACCGATGCAAAAGTGGAAAAGTGTTATGTGGTCTGACGAGTCCACATTTCAAATTGTTTTTGGAAACTGTAGATGTCGTGTCTTCAGGACCAAAGAGGAAAAGAACCATCCGGAGCAAAGTTGAAAAGCCAGCATCTGTGATGGTATGGGGGTGTATTAGTGCCCAAGACATGGGTAACTTACACATCTGTGAAGGCACCATTAATGCTGAAAGGTACATACAGGTTTATAAGCAGTATAATATATAAACCTACTCAGTGGCCTAGTGGTTAGAGTGTCCGCCCTGAGATCGGTAGGTTGTGAGTTCAAATCCCGGCCGAGTCATACCAAAGACTATAAAAATGGGACCCATTACCTCCCTGTTTGACACTCAGCATCAAGGGTTGGATTTGGGGGTTAAATCTCCAAAAATGATTCCCGGGCGTGGCACTGCTGCTGCCCACTGCTCCCCTCACCTCCCAGGGGGTGAACAAGGGGATGGGTCAAATGCAGAGGACAAATTTCACCACACCTAGTGTGTGTGTGACAATCATTGGTACTTTAACTAATATGTTGCCTTCCAAGCAACGTCTTTTTCATAGGACGCCCCTGCTTATTTCAGCAAAACAATGCCATGCCACATTCTGCACATGTCCCAACAGCGTGGCTTCATAAAAAACGATCTCCTTAGCAAAAAGCGCCCCAAGCTAAACATTGAATGTCCTGTTTGTTTTTCTCGCATGCTCAGTCCTGGCCATCGAGCTGTTGGCGGCCTGTCAGGGCATCGAGTTCCTCCGTCCACTCCGCACCACCACGCCGCTGGAGAAGGTCTACGACCTCGTGCGCAGCGTGGTCAAGTAAGTCAAACACCACGCGACCAAGGTACAAAAAACTGCGGCGAATGGTTAATGTTTGATCCGCTGCTCCCGTCCTCGTGCCGCGGCCAGGCCGTGGATGAAGGACAGATTCATGTCTCCGGACATCGAGGCGGTCCACCGTCTCCTGCTAGACCAGAAGGCAAGTGCCCGACTTCGGTCCGCATGTATGGAAAAGCACGTCTGCTAATTCGGGGATGTTTTTTTCCCCACACATTTGAACTCTCAGGTGTGGACTGTGGCCAAGCCTTACATCGACAAATATCAGACCCAGTACATCCCAGAATCCCGTCCCGTCTCCCCGACCGCCTTCTCCCTGGAGTCCCCGCCCTCCCCGAGGAAGCGCTGTCGTCATGAATGAAACGATAACAAAAGCTAAATGACTTTTAAAACCTACAAAAAAGTATAACACCACATCAACACACACAGTCTTGGTCAAAAGTGGACATACACTTGTAAAGAACATCATGTCATGGCTGGCTTGAGTTTCCAATCATTTCTACAACTCTTGTTTTTTTGTGATCGGAGCACATACTTGTTGGTCACAAAAAACATTCATTGTTAGAATAATTGTTGCTAAATTATCACAAAAACTTACATTTGAGTGCCCGGTGAGAAGACTAAAGCTGTCTTTGAATCCTACCAAGAAGAAGGCTCGTAAAACTCCACTGTGTTCTTTCATGTATGGTAATCAACAGAAAGATATTGTTCTAACCCAAGGACTTCAAAGCGCAGAGAAGACAGGATCTGCCCAATTTCCAGACGACCTCTTTTTGAACTGTTTTACAAATGTCTTTTTGAACCATTTTACGAACCTCTCCTTTGGAACTGTTCGGTAACCAAAGGCAACGCTGTTTACGACCCACTTCCCTCTGGAAGCAGCTGTGGTCAGGTGGTCGGAGAAAGTCAAATAAAGAAGGAGGAGTACAATCCTTCGCCAGAGCGTGCTGAGTTAACTGTACAAGGGTACAGTGTACAGGTGACTCTCCTCAAAATTGAGTCCAAATTGAATTCTGTCTCAGTTTAATTCTTTGCCTCTTGTCTTGTTTAATAGATGAACCTGACATTCATGAAGTTTGGTTCTTTTATGAATTTATTATGAATCTACTGAAAATGTGAGCAAATGTGCTGGGTCAAAAGTATACATACAGCAATGTTAATATTTGCTTACATGTCCCTTGGCAAGTTTCACTGCAATAAGGCGCTTTTGGTAGCCATCCACAAGCTTCTGGCAAGCTTCCGGTTGAATTTTTGACCACTCCTTTTGACAAAATTGGAGTAATTCAGCTAAATGTGTTGGTTTTCTGACATGGAAGATTGTACTCCTTCTTTATTTGACTTATCTCCGACCACCTGACCACCGCAGCTTCCAGAGGGAAGTGGGTCGTAAACAGCGTTGCCTTTGGTTACCGAACAGTTCAAAAGGAGAGGTCGTAAAATAGTTCAAAAAGACGTTCGTAAACCAGCATTGTCCACATGTTTTAGTCAGGACTTTGGGGAAAGCCATTCTAAAACCTTCATTATATTATATCATCATTGGCGGTCACTCGAAGCGAGTATGACGATCCTCCTGGTAGGGGGGGTATCCCTTTATGGAGGATTCCTGTGCGTGACTTTGTCTAACGTGGGGAGACTGGTGCACAGACAGTCACCACACAATCCTCGGTAAATCCGGGTCAGGGTCCAGTGGCGTGGAGTCCAAGACGACTGGGGACCCTTTTCTGCTGCAGCCTTCTTCCGCCATTGTGACGCTCCATAGGGTTAGCAATCATCCTCCCGCATGTTCCACCGTTGAGGTCTTGGGTTGTTATTTCCCCATAACTGGGCCCACATGGATGTGGGGGTGCCTTCTTCCGCCATCGCAGCCGTTGCGGTAGTTCTTACATCTACCGTCGTTGAGGTCTTCACCGTATCCCTGGCTAGGGGGCAGTCAGGTACTAGGCCTTTGCCAAGGGGTAACAGTAGTAAAGGGGTTAACCTCCTAGTGCCCCAAGACCCCTTAGAGGAGCCTCCACTGCCGGATGCACTTTAACATCATGCCCAGGACATTATTATAAACCATGAATTGATTAACGTGGAAAAACTTATTCGGGTGTTACCATTTAGTACTGTACTGTGCAATCTACTAATAAAAGTTTCAATCAATCAATCAAAATTCTAGCCTGATTGGTCACATCAGTAGATCCATAATAAATTAATAAAAGAACCAAACTTCATGAATTTTTTTTTTGTGACTAACAAGTATGTGCTCCAATCACTCTATCACAAAAAAAATAAAAGTTGTAGAAATGATTGGAAACTCAAGACCTCCATGACATTATGTTCTTTACAAGTGTATGTCAACTTTTGACCACGACTGTAATTTATATAATAACTTGTATGTATCCTGCATACTGTATTTAAAACATGAATGACTTAATTTGTGTCCCCTCACAACTACCTCAGCTTTTGTCTTTTAATTGTTTTTTTTTTGGCAATAATTATGTTGACTTGATCGATATAACTTGGAAAATAACTTGCCTGTTATCAATGCTTTCTTTTTAGGCTAACACAACAATTTTTTTACATTTTAAAATATTTGTATTGCAATTTTAGCACTTGCATGTGAAGATTAAAATGTGTTTTGATGTGCTGAATTGTTTTGTGCAAATGGATTGTTTAGCTTGAAACATATTGCATAAAACAGCTTTATTTTCATTTAATGATTTGATGCTCTAATCAAAACAAGGACATATAAAATTCCTGAGTATTGTTTTTAACAAAATCTACAAAAGTCCTTCGAGCCGGATTTGAACCAGCGACCTAAGGATCTCTGCGAATTTCCACTACAGTCCTCCGCTCTACCAACTGAGCTATCGAAGGTGTAGATGATTTGGCTACTCTAATTCGAACATATTCTAAAAAGTTCCTAAATCTTCGCTTAATAACGCCGAATGTGGACACTTATCTTAGCTAAACTCAGCTTTCTAACTGTGGCTTTAAGCACACACGTCTGGACTGCTTATTAAGAAAGCCGGAAGTGGACACTTAGCTTGCTAACAGTAGCTGTCAGCAAAAAAGACTTTTTTTTTTTCATTTGCAGATACCGGAAGTTTGATTTTCAATGTAAAGGTTGGGATAATTACTACGGCACGAGTGTGCCTGTGGCTCTGGTTAAAAATTTATTTTGAGCCCAAACAGTAATTATTTTAAGATACGACACAACCAGGACCTCGCACATATCAACAAAAAAGTGAAAGACAGACCAATACAAATGTCTTTTTATATTCTCACACCGGAAGCGGAAGTAGCAATTTAAATTTTGTTAATTTTTTTTAAACATTTTTATTGAACAGCAAATATACATTTATAACGCACACAAAAGTCAAGCCACTTTCAACATAACCAACATCCGGTTGAGCAAATGACGACATCAGCAAAACATGTCAAAGGAAAGAAAACAAAAGCAAATACTGATAAAGTAGTAAATATTAATAAATAATAATAAAAAAATATGGGAAAAAAGAAAGAAAAAGACAGAAAGGACTACCTAAATCACTTTAAAATGTTTTTTTTTTTTTAACAAAGAAGCTTTCAGCACACACGACTGGACTGGGGATTAAAAAAGCCGGAAGTGGTATTTTTTTTTATAAACGATTATAACATAAAAATGTTTGTCAACATTATTATGCTCCAGGCAACATTTTTTCTACATAAATGTCGATTTATGAAAGTATGGCGTACATTTTCTAATTGGCTTAATGTTTTACAACGATCAATCAAATCTTGGAGATTTATTAAGAGTCCAAAAGCCCTTAAACTAATATCTTTGTTAACAACATTTAAAGTGATTTAGGTAGCCATTTTGTCTTTTTTTATTTGTTTTTTTTAAATTATTATTTATTAAGTTGTAATACTCTTTCCTTATTGTTGAAAGTCCCTTGACTGTTGTGTAATTTATAAATGTAAGTTTGTTGTTCAATAATAAAAAAAATGTGTAAAAATTAAAATTAAAAAATAAATAAATTGGCTTTTATCACACACGTCTGGACTACTTATTAAAAAAACCGGAAGTGGACGCTTAGCTTAGCTAAACTCAGCTTGCTAATAGTAGCTTTTTATCAAACACGTCGAGGCTAAAACGACCGCGTTGGTTTTATCAACAACAACACGACAACAAACTGCAAGTTTATTACTTAAATACTTCAAACCTGCTACAAAAAACAAGTCCTTTTAATCACCGCGGCTCAAAATCCACTTCCGGCTTCGTCGCCGTGTTGTTGCGCTTCTGTGTCGTAACTCAAGATTAATGACATTTAGTCAAATTACAGTCAGAAAATGTAATAATATAACTAATAACTTCAAATACACGCAAACTGTAACCTTGCTCTCCGTCGCAAATCATGACCTAATTTATCAACTCTGCTTTTTCACAAAGCATTCCGACACTAGGTGGCGGCATTGCAGCGTTTATTATTATTATCATAATTATCATTATTACCTTAAGTAAAGGAAGACTTCCAGTATTTGATATTATTTCATTAGCTTCTGCATCCAAAAATGCTAAAAATCTCCCTTTTTTTTTTAACAACCTAAAGCTTTATGGTAGCTGCTATTTGCATCCATCACACATTTGTCAACAGCGTCCTTGAACACATCACAAAAGTTTTAGAGGAGACACTTTTTTTTAATTTTTTTTCAAAACAACTCCTTTTGAAGAAGCCTACTTTTGCCTTCATCAGCTGATGGTGTCCTTTTAAAGTGGTTTTGTACCACTTGACCTCAGATGAAGATCCAGAGAGGAATCCAGTCCTGGACATATTAAAACCAGGTCAGTAGTTGTCCCTTCTTATTCACGCACAAGTTCTACTGAGTAGTGAGTGGGCCGTGTTCCGGAACAGAGGATATTTTTTTTGCTGTTGACAGACACATCTTCATCGTGTTGTTTAACCACATAAATCCAAAAAGTAGCATACCCTCTTATTCATTGATATATTTTTTATTTGTTTACAAAATCCAAAACAAGTGAAGTTGTCACGTTGTGTAAATGGTAAATAAAAACAATGATTTGCAAATCCTTTTCAACTTATATTCAATTGAATAGACTGCAAAGACAATATATTTCATGTTCACACTGAGTAACTTCTTTTTTTTTTCTGGCAAATAATCATTAACTTAGAATTTAATGGCAGCAACACATCGCAAAAAAGTTGTCAGAGGGGCATTTTTGCCACTGGTGTTACATGGCCTTTCCTTTTAAAAACACTCAGTAAACGTTTGGGAACTGAGGAGACACATTTTTGAAGCTTTTCAGGTGGAATTCTTTCCCATTCTTGCTTGATGTACAGATTAAGTTGTTCAACAGTCCGGGGGTCTCCGTTGTGGTATTTTAGGTTTCATAATGCGCCACACATTTTCAACGGGAGACAGGTCTAGTACCCGCACTCTTTTACTGTTAAGCCACGCTGTCGTAACACGTGGCTTGGCATCGTCTTGCTGAAATAAGCAGGGGCGTCCATGATGACGTTGCTTGGATGGCAACATATGTTGCTCCAAAACCTGTATGTACCTTTCAGCATTAATGGTGCCTTCACAGATGTGTAAGTTACCCATGCCTTGGGCACTAATACACCCCCATACCATCACAGATGTTGGCTTTTCAACTTTGCGCCTAGAACAATCCGGATGGTTCTTTTCCTCTTTGGTCCAGAGGACACGACGTCCACAGTTTCCAAAAACAATTTGAAATGTGGACTCGTCGGACCACTGAACATTTTTCCACTTTGCATCAGTCCATCTTAGATGAGCTCGGGCCCAGCGAAGCCGGCAGCGTTTCTGGGTGTTGTTGATAAATGGCTTTTGCTTTGCATAGTAGAGTTTTAACTTGCACTTACAGATGTTGCGACAAATTGTAGTTACTGACAGTGGTTTTCTGAAGTGTTCCTGAGCTCATGTGGTGATATCCTTTACACACCGATGTCGCTTTTTGATGCAGTTCCGCCTGAGAAAATCATCACTTATGTGCAACGATTTCTCCAGATTCTCTGAACCTTTTGATGATATTACGGAGCGTAGATGGTGAAATCCCTAAATTCCTTGCAATAGCTGGTTGAGAAATGTTGTTCTTAAACAATTTGCTCACGCATTTGTTCACAAAGTGGTGACCCTCGCCCCGTCCTTGTTTGTGAACGACTGAGCATTTCATGGAAGCTGCTTTTATACCAAATCATGGCACCCACCTGTTCCCAATTAGCCTGTTCACCTTGTGGATGTACCAAATAAGTGTTTGATGAGCATTCCTCAACTTTCTCAGTCTTTTTTGCCACTTGTGCCAGCTTTTTTTTTAAAACACGTTGCAGGCATCAAATTCCAAATGAGCTAATATTTGCAAAAAAACAATAAGGTACGTTAAGTATTTTTGTCTTTGCAGTCTATTCAATTGAATATAAGTTGAAAAGGATTTGCAAATCATTGTTTTTATTTACCATTTACACAACGTGACAACTTCACTGGTTTTGGGGTTTGTACATAATACAAGCACTGTGGAATATTTTGCACTCAGCAAGCTTCAGAAATCCGAATAGTATACCCATAAAGAAGAGGATTTCACAGCAATGAACTGTTATTTCACAGTAAATTTACAATGAATGTGTTTACAACAACCTTACAAAACGTCGTCTTGATAAGCGGACAAAAATACTCATTTTGGCAAAGTCAGATGGCTGTGAGACCATGTTGACATTAAATGTTTCTCCTGCACTGGTGATTTTAGCAAAAGACTGCACTGTGTTTATTTTAGTGTACTAATTATTATCACGCTACACAAAAACATCTGAAGTACATAAATGTGCCACAAGAGGTCACTGTTGGGACACCAATGACAGTTCTGCATATTCTCACCGCATGAAGTTTCGACATTTAAAACACAGTCAGTAATAACAATATATTTTTATTCTATAAAAGCACATCCTACATAGTTTTTTGGTCCTAAATGAAGCATTTTCAAGCATAAAAATGGCGACATGAACGACAAATATCAATAATACCGTACTATTGGCCACTAGAGGAGACCAGGGCGCGCTGTTCAGTATCGTGGCCGCTGATTGGCTCATCCCCAGACAGCAGTAATAATAATAATAATAATAATAATAATAATAATAATTGATTTTATTTGTAAAAAGTACTTTACATTGAGCAAACAACCTCAAAGTGCTACAGTGTATTTAAATAAATAAATAAATAAATAAATAAATAAAATAAAATAAAATAAAATAAAATAAAAAATAAAAACTAGAACTGACTAATACCTAGAACTAGTATGCATATATCTAAAAAAAAAAAAAAAGAAGGGTTTTTAAGCCTTTTTAAAAAAAGCATCCACAGTCTGTGGTGCCCTCAGGTGGTCAGGGAGAGCTTTCCACAGACTGGGAGCGGCGGAGCAGAAAGCCCGGTCTCCCATTGTACTATAGTGGATGAAAAAGAGTGCAGAGTTGACTAAAGGGTTTTATTTCATGTCTAGAAGGCTTTATAATGTTAAATCATGTATTTAGAATGCATTCAACAGGTTTTTGTGCTCTCGCTAGGAAAATATTTGATTTATTATTAATGATTCGTACTTTACCGAAACCAATCAACAACCTTTAACAATATTTAAAGGGGAACTGCACTTTCTTTTTGTAATTTTGCCTGTCATTAACAAAACAAGAACACACTTTTTTTATTCATTTTTTTTTCTTTTTCTTTCTTTTATGCATTCAAACTTGTAATATACAGCATAATAATTTCACAAACGCGTCACGATGTTTGCTTTTTTCTTCAACAACAACTCCGCATCATGGCAGACTTCAGGAGAGCCAACGACGACTACTTTGGGACAAACAATGATCCAGAACTGACATTTTTGAGCCTGAGTATACAGAGGATGAGCCACAAGTTATGTTCATAGTGAGCCGGTGAGCTGCTGCATCGCCTCTGAGCTGGTGAAAGTTAATTCTAGATGATAAATTATGCCTGTCACCTGGATATTGGAAGGTTGTGGCCATAAACCGAGAAGTTTTTTCAACTTTGACGTCCAATTTATATCCAGAGATGGCAAGAAAGACACAAAAATACGCTTGTTTGCGACACTTTTTCAATCCGTTGTGAGGATTATGATTCATTCTTCATCTAAACGGGAAGATATAAACATCCTATCAGTCTTTATCCCAGTGAGAGCAGACATAGTTCAGTAAGTGATTGTTTTAATATGTTTGTGTATCTTGTTTAGCACTTAGCAATACTCCTACATGATGCTTAGTGTTTCACTAAAGCTACATCTGTTTAGCACACAGCTTCTAAAAACTTGTGGCTCATCCTCTGTAAACTCAGGCTCAAAAATGTACGTTTCTGGATCATTGTTTGTCCCAACAACTCCGCATCATGGCAGACTTCAGGAGAGCCAACGACGACTACTTTGGGCCAAACAATGATCCAGAACCGACATTTTTGAGCCTGAGTATACAGAGGATGAGCCACAAGTTTTAGAAGCTGTGTGCTAAACAGATGCAGCTTTAGTGAAACACCAAGCATCATGTAGCAGTGTTGCT
Source organism: Nerophis lumbriciformis (assembly GCF_033978685.3). Lineage (NCBI taxonomy): Eukaryota > Metazoa > Chordata > Actinopteri > Syngnathiformes > Syngnathidae > Nerophis > Nerophis lumbriciformis. Next base: position 26,485,756 of record NC_084576.2, read on the forward strand.
ATGTGCTGAACAAGACATACAAACTATGAACATAATAAAACAATCACTTACTGGACAATGTCTGCTCTCGCTGGGATAAAGACTGATAGGATGTTTATATCTTCCAGTTTAGATGAAGAATGAATCATTATCCTCACAACGGGTTGAAAAAGTGCTGAAATTAGGAGGATTATGATTCATTCTTCATCTAAACTGGAAGATATAAACATCCTATCAGTCTTTATCCCAGTGAGTGCAGACATTGTTCAGTAAGTGATTGTTTTATGTTCATAGTAAGCCGGTGAGCTGCTGCATCGCCTCTGAGCTGGTGAAAGTTAATTCTAGCTGATAAATTATGCCTCCCACCTGGATATTGGAAGGTTGTGGCCAAAAACCGAGAAGTTTTTTCAACTTTGACATCCAATTTATGTCCAGAGATGGCAAGAAAGACACAAAAAGACGCTTGTTTGCGGCACTTTTTCAATCCGTTGTGAGGATTATGATTCATTCTTCATCTAAACGGGAAGATATAAACATCCTATCAGTCTTTATCCCAGTGAGACCAGACATAGTTCAGTAAGTGATTGTTTTAATATGTTTGTGTATCTTGTTTAGTACTTAGCAATACCCCTCCATGATGCTTAGTGTTTCACTAAAGTGGCATCTGTTTAGCACAAAGCTTCTAAAACTTGTGGCTCATCCTCTGTATACTCAGGCTCAAAAATGTACATTTCTGGATCATTGTTTGTCCCAAAGTAGTCGTTGTTGGCTCTCCTGAAGTCGGCCATGATGAGGAGTTGTTGTTGAAGGAAAAAGCGAACTTCGTGATGCGTTTGTGAAATTATTATGTTGTATATTACAAGTTTGAATGTATAAAAATAACTTTTAAAAAAGTGCGTTCTTGTTTTGTTAATCCATCCATCCATTTTCTACCGCTTATTCCCTTTGGGGTCGCGGGGGGCGCTGGAGCCTATCTCAGCTACAATCGGGCGGAAGGCGGGGTACACCCTGGACAAGTCGCCACCTCATCGCAGGGCCAACACAGATAGACAGACAACATTCACACTCACATCCACACACTAGGGCCAATTTAGTGTTGCCAATCGTTTTGTTAATGACAGGCAAAATTACAAATAAAGTGCAGTTCCTCTTTGAATATTGTTAAAGGTTGTTGATTGGTTTCGATAAATGAATGTCCGGTAAAGTATGAATCATTAATTATAAATCAAATATTTTCCTAGCGAGAGCATAAAAAATTGTTGTATGCATTCTAAATACATGATTTAACATTATAAAGCCTTTTACACATTAAATAAAACATTCTAGTCAACTCTGCACTCTTTTCATCCACTATAGTACAATGGGAGACCGGGCTGATGATGCTTAGTGTTTCACTAAAGCTGCATCTGTTTAGCACACAGCTTCTAAAACTTGTGGCTCATCCTCTGTATACTCAGGCTCAAAAATGTACGTTTCTGGATCATTGTTTGTCCCAAAGTAGTCGTTGTTGGCTCTCCTGAAGTCGGCCATGATGAGGAGTTGTTGTTGAAGGAAAAAGCGAACATCGTGATGCGTTTGTGAAATTATTATGTTGTATATTACAAGTTTGAATGCATTAAAATACATTTTAAAAAGGTGCCTTCTTGTTTTGTTAATGACAGGCAAAATTACAAATAAAGTGCAGTTCTTTAAATATTGTTAAAGGTTGTTGATTGGTTTCGATAAATGAATGTCCGGTAAAGTATGAATCATTAATTATAAATCAAATATTTTCCTAGCGAGAGCATAAAAAACGGTTGAATGCATTCTAAATACATGATTTAACATTACAAAGCCTTCTAGACATGAAATAAAACCCTTTAGTCAACTCTGCACTCTTTTCATCCACTATAGTACAATGATGATGCTTAGTGTTTCACTAAAGCTGCATCTGTTTAGCACACAGCTTCTAAAACTTGTGGCTCATCCTCTGTATACTCAGGCTCAAAAATGTAAGTTTCTGGATCATTGTTTGTCCCAAAGCAGTCGTTGAGTAGTTTTGTTGTTGAAGTAAAAAGCGAACATCGTGATGCGTTTATGAAATGATCATGCCGCCGTATGCCTAAAATGATCAAAATGCGTCAATATTACATGTTAAAAACGTTGATGGAGGTTTTTTAGAATGCTGTGTAGGCAGAATAGAGCGACTTTCATTAGCTCCATTGTTTATTTACGAGTAAGAATGCATAAAAAAACAAAAAACATGTACTTCTTTTTCTTTCTTTTATGCATTCAAACTTGTAATATACAGCATAATAATTTCACAAACGCGTCACAATTTTTGCTTTTTCCTTCAACGACTCCGCATCATGGCAGACATCAGGAGAGCCAACAACGACTACTTTGGGACAAACAATGATCCAGAACTTACATTTTTGAGCCTGAGTATACAGAGGATGAGCCACAAGTTTTAGAAGCTGTGTGCTAAACAGATGCAGCTTTAGTGAAACACTAAGCATCATGTAGCAGTGTTGCTATGTGCTGAACAAGATATACAAACTATGAACATAATAAAACAATTACTTACTGGACAATGTCTGCTCTCGCTGGGATAAAGACTGATAGGATGTTTATATCTTCCAGTTTAGATGAAGAATGAATCATTATCCTCACAACGGGTTGAAAAAGTGCTGAAATTAGGAGGATTGTGATTCATTCTTCATCTAAACTGGAAGATATAAACATCCTATCAGTCTTTATCCCAGTGAGTGCAGACATTGTTCAGTAAGTGATTGTTTTATGTTCATAGTAAGCCGGTGAGCTGCTGCATCGCCTCTGAGCTGGTGAAAGTTAATTCTAGCTGATAAATTATGCCTCCCACCTGGATATTGGAAGGTTGTGGCCAAAAACCGAGAAGTTTTTTCAACTTTGACATCCAATTTATGTCCAGAGATGGCAAGAAAGACACAAAAAGACGCTTGTTTGCGGCACTTTTTCAAAACGTTGTGAGGATTATGATTCATTCTTCATCTAAACGGGAAGATATAAACATCCTATCAGTCTTTATCCCAGTGAGAGCAGACATAGTTCAGTAAGTGATTGTTTTAATATGTTTGTGTATCTTGTTTAGCACTTAGCAATACCCCTCCATGATGCTTAGTGTTTCACTAAAGCGGCATCTGTTTAGCACACAGCTTCTAAAACTTGTGGCTCATCCTCTGTATACTCAGGCTCAAAAATGTACGTTTTTGGATCATTGTTTGTCCCAAAGTAGTCGTTGTTGGCTCTCCTGAAGTTGGCCATGATGAGGAGTTGTTGTTGAAGGAAAAAGCGAACATCGTGATGCGTTTGTGAAATTATTATGTTGTATATTACAAGTTTGAATGCATTAAAATACATTTTAAAAAGGTGCGTTCTTGTTTTGTTAATGACAGGCAAAATTACAAATTAAGTGCAGTTCTCCTTTAAATATTGTTAAAGGTTGTTGATTGGTTTCGATAAATGAATGTCTGGTAAAGTATGAATCATTAATTATAAATAAAATATTTTCCTAGCGAGAGCATAAAAAAACTGTTGAATGCATTCTAAATACATGATTTAACATTACAAAGCCTTCTCGACATGAAATAAGACCCTTTAGTCAACTTTTCACTCTTTTCATCCACTACAGTACAATGGGAGACCGGGTTGATGATGCTTAGTGTTTCACTAAAGCGGCATCTGTTTAGCACACAGCTTCTAAAACTTGTGGCTCATCCTCTGTATACTCAGGCTCAAAAATTTAAGTTTCTGGATCATTGTTTGTCCCAAAGTAGTCGTTGAGTAGTTTTGTTGTTGAAGTAAAAAGCGAACATCGTGATGGGTTTGTGAAATTATCATGCCGCCGTATGCCTAAAATGATCAAAATACGTAAATATTACATGTTAAAAACGTTGATGGAGATTTTTTTAGAGCGCTGTATAGGCAGAATAGAGCGACTTTCATTAGCTCCATTGTTTATTTACGAGTAAGAATGCATAACAAAACAAAAAACATGTACTTCTTTTTCTTTCTTTTATGCATTCAAACTTGTAATATACAGCATAATAATTTCACAAACGCGTCACAATTTTTGCTTTTTCCTTCAACAACGACTCCGCATCATGGCAGACATCAGGAGAGCCAACAACGACTACTTTGGAAACAAACAATGATCCAGAACTGACATTTTTGAGCCTGAGTATACAGAGGATGAGCCACAAGTTTTAGAAGCTGTGTGCTAAACAGATGCAGCTTTAGTGAAACACTAAGCATCATGTAGCAGTGTTGCTATGTGCTGAACAAGATATACAAACTATGAACATAATAAAACAATTACTTACTGGACAATGTCTGCTCTCGCTGGGATAAAGACTGATAGGATGTTTATATCTTCCAGTTTAGATGAAGAATGAATCATTATCCTCACAACGGGTTGAAAAAGTGCTGCAATTAGGAGGATTATGATTCATTCTTCATCTAAACTGGAAGATGTAAACATCCTATCAGGCATCTGTTTAGCACACAGCTTCTAAAAACTTGTGGCTCATCCTCTGTATACTCAGGCTCAAAAATGTAAGTTTCTGGATCATTGTTTGTCCCAAAGCAGTCGTTGAGTAGTTTTGTTGTTGAAGTAAAAAGCGAACATCGTGATGCGTTTGTGAAATTATCATGCCGCCGTATGCCTAAAATGATCAAAATACGTAAATATTACATGTTAAAAACGTTGATGGAGATTTTTTTAGAGCGCTGTATAGGCAGAATAGAGCGCCTTAGTTTATTTACGAGTAAGAATGCATAAAAAAAACAAAAAACATGTACTTGTCTTACATCAGAATTGTAAATGATGACCAAACTTCCCAAAAAGCAAGTCAAGATTTGGGTATGATTACAAAACGTCAGGAAACTAAAGTCTAATAGGTCAAATATATTTATAAACAAAAGTATTGGGACACCCAGCCAGGAGAAAAATGCAAACATCCGCATGGTCTCACAGCAGAAAGTGCCAATTTGAATGCATACAAGTGTCCATAATGTCGTGCGAAAATGGAATAATTCATATTTGGATGGAAGGAACTAAGCCATGTGTTCTAACTCTTGATTTATTCATTGATTATACTGGAATAGTTTTTTTTTGTCCCATAGGGTGTATTTCACAGCCCTTTTTTGACAAGGTAGTGACATCAGAACATTTTTAGCAAGGCGCTTACCTCTTTTTTTTTTGCATATATTGGTTTTTGCATATTTTCTAAAGGCAGTGCATCAACAAAATGTACCAAAAAATGCTTCATACGACCTTATAGTTTGGTTTAGAACACTATGGAGGCGAAACAGTGGCCTACACAAGCAAAGTTCATTCTGAAATGATGGGAATTCTCCATGAGTATTTATGAACGGAGTCCTTGGCCACTATGTGGGAATGAAACAGTGTTATACATCAACATAATAACGTGCAGACTATTATATGTAAAAGCTGAATTTTCCCGAAAAAGTCTGTTGTTTTGAGCAATTCCGCTTCGGATGTGAAACTAATATGCATACTTGCCAACCTTGAGACCTCCGATTTCGGGAAGTGGGGGGGGTGGGGCGGGGCGTGGTTGGGGGCGTGGTTAAGAGGGGAGGAGTATATTTACAGCTAGAATTCACCAAGTCATACATATGTATGAAATACTTACACACATATATATATATATATATACATATATATATATATATACATATGTATATATATATCCATCCATCCATCCATTTCTACCGCTTATTCCCTTCGGGGTCGCAGGGGGCACTGGAGCCTATCTCAGCTACAATCGGGCGGAAGGCGGTGTACACCCTGGACAAGTCGCCACCTCATCACAGGGCCAACACAGATATATATATATATATATATATATCCATCCATCCATTTTCTACCGCTTATTCCCTTTGGGGTCGCGGGGGGCGCTGGAGCCTATCTCAGCTACAATCGGGCGGAAGGCGGGGTACACCCTGGACAAGTCGCCACCTCATCGCATATATATATATATATATATATATATATATATATATATATATCCTGAAAATATGCAAACAAAACTGTGTTTAGATCATTGATACTTCAAACTTGCATAAATATAACATGAATATAACATAACTTGGCTTCTGAGAGTTTCAAAATGTAATGAATAAAATGCTAAAGTTGTTGATAAACAAGCAATTATTTTGATAATTAAATATGGTCATTTTAAATGAATTATTATGATCATTTAAAATGCATTATTTAAAATATGTTTATTTTAATGTACCGGTATAATTCTATGGCTGGATGTAATAAGGAGTCAGAAAAAATAAAAATAAAAATACAATAAATGTTGATGTTTTTAGCAAAATATAGTAAAAATTGATTGATTTTTTTTTTTTTTTAATTAATAAATATATTTGTTTTTAGGTAAGATAAACATAATAACACAATTTATCTCTAGTCTGGATGATTTAGTTCTTGTCACCCTGTTGTCCTCCCGTCTGAAAAAAGGCTGTCCTCACTCAGGTCCGCATGGAGCTGGAGGGGGCGTGGCCTCCAGCTCCGGCTGAAAATCGGGAGATTTTCGGGAGAATATTTGTCCCGGGAGGTTTTCGTGTGAGGCGCTGTATTTCGGGAGTCTCCCGGAAAATTCGGGAGGGTTGGCAAGTATGCTAATATGTGATATGAACTCATTTCATGCAGGCCTTTTATTTCTCATCATTTTGATCATCAAGACTTCCAGTTTTTGAAAACTTCAATTGGAGTTCTTCATTAGCATGATCATCAAAAATATATATATGATAAGAAGGCTTGAAATATCTTGGGTTGCATGTTATGAGCATATGTCATGTACAAAACCCAAAACCAGCGAAGTTTTGCACGTTGTGTAAATGGTAAATAAAAACAATGATTTGCAAATCCTTTTCAACTTATATTCAATTGAATAGACTGCAAAGATAAGATATTTCATGTTCATACTGAGAAACTTCTTTTTTTTTTTTTGCAAATAATTATTAATTTAACAACACATTGCAAAAAAGTTGTCACAGGGGCATTTTTACCACTGTGTTACATGGCCTTTCCTTTTAACAACACTCAGTAAACGTTTGGGAACTGAGGAGACACATTTTTGAAGCTTTTCAGGTGGAATTCTTTCCCATTCTTGCTTGATGTACAGCTTAAGTTGTTCAACAGTCCGGGGGTCTCCGTTGTGGTATTTTAGGCTTCATAATGTGCCACAAATTTTCAACGGGAGACAGGTCTGGACTACAGGCAGGCCAGTCTAGTACCCGCACTCTTTTACTATGAAGCCACGCTGTTGTAACACGTGGCTTGGCATTGTCTTGCAGAAATAAGCAGGGGCGTCCATGATAACGTTGCCTGGATGGCAACATATGTTGCTCCAAAACCTGTATGTACCTTTCAGCATTAATGGTGCCTTCACATATGTGTAAGTTACCCATGCCTTGGGCACTAAAACACCCCCATACCATCACACATGCTGGCTTTTTAACTTTGCGCCTAGAACAATCCGGATGGTTCTTTTCCTCTTTGATCCGGAGGACACGACGTCCACAGTTTCCAAAAACAATTTGAAATGTGGACTCGTCAGACCACAGAACACCTTTCCACTTTGCATCAGTCCATCTTAGATGAGCTCGGGCCCAGCGAAGCCGGCGGCGTTTCTGGGTGTTGTTGATAAATGGCTTTGGCTTTGCATAGTAGAATTTTAACTTGCACTTACAGATGTAGCGACCAACTGTAGTTACTGACAGTGGTTTTCTGAAGTGTTCCCGAGCCCATGTGGTGATATCCTTTACACACTGATGTCGCTTTTTGATGCAGTACCGCCCGAGGGATAGAACGTCACGTGCTTAGCCGCTTACGTGCAGTGATTTCTCCAGATTCTCTGAACCTTTTGATGATATTACGGACCGCAGATGGTGAAATCCCTAAATTCCTTGCAATAGCTTGTTCTTAAACTGTTGGACAATTTGCTCACGCGTTTGTTCACAAAGTGGTGACCCTCGCCCCGTCCTTGTTTGTGAATGACTGAGCATTTCACGAAAGCTGCTTTTTATACCCAATCATGGCACCCACCTGTTCCCAATTAGCCTGTCCACCTGTGGGATGTTCCAAATAGGTATTTGATAAGCATTCCTCAACTTTCTCAGTTTTTTTTGCCACTTGTGCCAGCTTTTTCGAAACATGTTGTAGGCATCAAATTCCAAATGAGCTAATATTTGGAAAAAATAACAACGTTTTCCAGTTCGAACGTTAAATATCTTGTCTTTGCAGTCTATTCAATTGAATATAAGTTGAAAAGGATTTGCAAAACATTGTATTCTGTTTTTATTTACCATTTACACAACGTGACAACTTCACTGGTTTTTGGTTTTGTATTAGTTTAACCTAGTGAATATAATTTCTGGAATAAACAAACCTCTGCGGGTAACACCTATATGTGTTAAGTTAAATTTGATAGATGAAATACATGCTCTATATGTGTTCTGCAACATATTAACATTTTTAGGAACATTTAGGTCCCTCTGTAGGAATTCCTGACATTTTGCACACTGTATTCCAAGAAGTCCTGTTAGACTGTAGTCTTTAAGCCCCGTGGACACGTGTGAGCTAATAGTCGTCTCCCCGACTGACCACCTCCTTGCAGGTGGGCCTGAGGAGGATGGTGTGTTCGTACTGGGCCGTGTAGCTGCCCTTGATGTCACACAGCGGCGGGTAGGGGTCCACGATACCCAGGTCGCACAGGTTCTTCAGCGCCAACAGGTACTTGCTCTCGCCCAGCCGGTCCAGCCAGCGGCGGCAGAACGCCAAGGTGCCGAAGTTCTCGTTGATCACGTTCAGAAGGTGCTTGGCCCTCGGAAGTCTGCAGGGTTTAGAATACGGCAACGTGAAACGTGAGCCAACAGTTAAAATGGGCTTTAATGCCGGGTCAGGACCTTATTGGCACGTGTCCGACGTTGAAGTTTTTCATGTAGTGCGAGCACTCCATGTCGTCGTGGACGGCGCCGCGTCCTGTGCTGCCGAAAGTCTCGATGGCGTAGGTTTCGCCTTCCTGAGAAACGGCACAAAACAGACTTAAAGTCACTGGTCAATCCCAAGTTCTTTCAGATGACATATATGCTGAGTAAGAAGGACCATCAAGACAGAATAGGAATATTATCAAGTTTTACTAAAGCCTTAGGAGACCAGCCCACATCAATACAGTCATATGGTCTAACATTCAAACAGGAAGAGACAACTTCTTGAATACGCAAACAGCCCCCACCCGCCCCAGAAATGAATACAGGCTCATTGTTCTACTACAGATAAGATATAAGGGAGTACTCCAACTCCTACATTGCAAGCCTTCAAGGTTTACTTGCGGACATAAAATGGAAAAATAGAAAGAGTACAAATGGAAAAACACTAGCTGATTTAAACATGACTATGAGTAAAGAAAGAACTCTTAAACATAATTTCATTTCATTTCATTTCATTTAAATTAATTTAATTTAAATTAAATTGTATTTAATACAAACATTTTTTAGTTAATTTAATTTAATTTTAATTTCAATTTCAACTTTAACTTTAACTTTAACTTTAATTTTAATTAAATTAATTGTATTTAATAAAAAGAATAATGAGTCTATTTAAATTTAATTTAATTTTAATTTAAATTTTAATTTAAATTTCAATTTCAATTTTAACTTTAACTTAAATTTAAATTTTATTTAAATTAAATTGTATTTAATAAAAACATTAATTAGTTTATTTAGATTTAATTTAATTTCAATTTCAATTTCAACTATAACTTTAATTTTAACTTTAACTTTAATTTTATTTTTTATTTGTATTTTATCTAAATTAAATTGTATTTAATAAAAAAATGTGTTTATTGAAATTTAATTTAATTTCAATTTTAATTTCAATTTCAATTTCAACTTTAACTTTAACTTTAACTTTAATTTAATTTAATTTCAATTTTAATTTCAATTTCAATTTCAATTTTAACTTTAATTTTAATTTTATTTAAATTAAATTGTATTTAATAAAAACATTAATCAGTTTATTTAGATTTAATTTAATTTCAATTTCAATTTCAACTTTAACTTTAACTTTAATTCTAACTTTAACTTTAATTTTATTTTTTATTTGTATTTTATCTAAATTACATTGTATTTAATAAAAAAATGTGTTTATTGAAATTTAATTTAATTTCAATTTCAATTTTAATTTCAATTTTAATTTCAACTTTAACTTTAACTTTAACTTTAACTTTAACTTTAATTTTATTTAAATTAAATTGTATTTAATAAACACATTAATTAGTTTATTTAGGTTTAATTTCAATTTCAATTTTAACTTGAACTTTAATTTTAATTTTAATTTTAATTTTAATTTTATTTAAATCAAATTGTATTTAATAAAAAAATAGTTAGTTTATTTAAATTTAATTTAATTAAATTTCAATTTCAATTTTAACTTTAACTTTAATAATAAACTTTGAACTTTAACTTTAAATAAATAAAAATAAAAATAAATTTTTTCATTTTTATTTTTATTTTTATTTTTATTTTTATTTTTATTTTTATTTTTATTTTTATTTTTATTTTTATTTTTATTTTATTTAAATTAAATTGTATTTAATAAAAAATTTAATTAGTTTGTATAAATGTAACTTAATTTAACAACAACAACAACATGGGAGGCTAGTCGCTCAGATTAACCCTCCCGAGTGAATGAAAAACCCTCAAAGCAGCAGCATAGACAGCGTGGTGTCAAGCGGTTGGCCTCTATCAGAGTGTGGCTCGTGTTGGCGTGCGCTGATAACGCGGCGACAACTGATAATCAAAGTGCTCGCGGCCCCGTGGCACGCCCATCCGCCAAAGTCAACCGCTCACAAAGACACACTCAACTAAATAGGCCAAGATGCAGAGCTGCCACATCAGCATCCCTGGTGGACGCACTTTAGGTGAAAAGCTTGACGCTGCAGCTTGCCAATTAAAATGCTCATTTGTGTCCAGATAGAGTGACCTACAGTCTGCAGCAAGGACGTCGGCCCTCCTTGTCAGTGAACGCAGCAACCGAAGGGTTCGAACCCGTGTTGCTCCCCCACGCAGTTGCTGATGTCGTTAAAGATGTCATTGAAGTGCAGTGAAATGGAACGCTTCCCTGCACCCTTCTGTAACCCTTACGAGACGCATTTTCTTCTACAAACCCCAAAACTAGTGAAGTTGTCACGTTGTGTAAATGGTAAATAAAAACAGAATACAATGATTTGCAAATCCTTATCAAATTATATTCAATAGACTGCAAAGACAAGATACTTAACGTTCGAACTGGAAAACTTTGTTATTTTTTGCAAATATTAGCTCATTTGGAATTTGATGCCTGCAACATGTTTCAAAAAAGCTGGCACAAGTGGCAAAAAAGACTGAGAAAGTTGAGGAAATGCTCATCAAACACTTATTTGGAACATCCCACAGGTGAACAGGCTAATTGGGAACAGGTGGGTGCCATGATTGGGTGTAAAAGCAGCTTCTATGAAATGCTCAGTCATTTGCAAACAAGGATCACCACTTTGTGAACAAATGTGTGAGCAAATTGTCCAACAGTTTGAGAACGACATTTCTCAACCAGCTATTGCAAGGAATTTAGGGATTTCCCCATCTACGGTCCGTAATATCATCAAAAGGTTCAGAGAATCTGGAGAAATCACTACACGCAAGCGATGATATTAAGGACCTTGGATCCCTCAGGCGGTACTGCATCAAAAAGCGACATCAGTGTGTAAAGGATATCACCACATGGGCTCAGGAACACTTCAGAAACCCACTGTCAGTAACTACAGTTGGTCGCTACATCTGTAAGTGCAAGTTAAAACTCTACTATACAAAGCCAAAGCCATTTATCAACAACACCCAGAATGCTTCGCTGGGCCCGAGCTCATCTAAGATGGACTGATGCAAAGTGTAAAAGTGTTCTGTGGTCTGACGAGTCCACGTATCAAATTGTTTTTAGAAGCTGTGGACGTTGCGTCCCCCGGACCTAAGAGGAAAAGAACCTTCCGGATTGTTCTAGGCGCTAAGTTGAAAAGCCAGCATCTGTGATGGTATGGGGGTGTATTAGTGCCAAAGGCATGGGTAACTTACACATCTGTGAAGGCACCATTAATGCTGAAAGGCACATACAGGTTTTGGAGCCACATATGTTGCCATCTAAGCAACGTTATCATGGACGCCCCTGCTTATTTCAGCGAGACAATGCCAAGCCATGTGCTACAGTCAGTTGGAACATTACATATCTTGTCTTTGCAGTCTATTCAATTGAATATAAGTTGAAAAGGATTTGCAAATCATTGTATTCTGTTTTTATTTACCATTTACACAACGTGCCAACTTCATTGGTTTTGGATTTTGTAATTGCATTAAGGATAAATTAAGACATGAGGTCGTGCCCTTTTCTTTTAGGGGAGCATTAAGCAGCAAACCTCCATCCGTGTAGCCTCTCCTCCTTTCACGATAGGCACCGTCTTCCCTGAGTGTATCCTGTATTGTCCAATAGAGTGGCCATTGAGGTTCCTGATTGGCTTCACTGCAACAAAACAAAGTGGGTAAGCCCAAATACCGCACACCGTCACGTACGTGCACGGATTACCTTGATACGTCTTGCCATTTATCTCCACCTCGTAAGACTCCATGACCTCTTGGATGGTCTCGCCAACGTCACACAGGCGCACGTCGATGCCTGCAAACTGGAGCACACATGATGCATGCGTTGTAAATAAAACGACATCAATCGTCTCCGTTTTGTTACATATTTGGAGGAAAAAATGTAATACAGTGTTCCCTCGCTACAACACGGTTCACTTATTTTACACAGATTTTTTTGTGTCGCATGCTTCTTTTTTTTTTTTTTTACAGCATATGAATACACATTGTGTTCTGATTGGCTAAGGGACTGTAGACCAGAGCTGGGCCACATTGAGAGGAAAAATATGTGTCTGCGGGGCCAAGGTGTATGTGTGTTTGGGTCCCTTTTTTTCCAGGAACACTGATACCAAAAGTCAAAATGTCCGTTCTAAAAACGTTATGACAGACCACCTCAGAAAAAAACAGAAAGGAATTTTTTTTTTTTTCCAGCCTTCAGTGACAATCTACTATGTAAATAGTCATGAAAATAAAGAAAATGCATTGAATGAGAAGGTGTGTCCAAATTTGTTAAAAAAGTAGCTAAGCTACACGAAAAACTATTTGTTAAAAAAGTATCTAAGCTACAAGAAAAGCTAGATGTTAAAAAAGTAGCTAAGCTACAAGAAAAGCTACTTGTAAAAAAGTAGTTAAGCTACAAGAAAAGCTACTGGTTAAAAAACATCCTAAACTACAAGAAAAGCTAGTTGTTAAAAAAGTAGCTAAGCTACAAGAAAAGCTACTCGTAAAAAAAGTAGCTAAGCTACAAGAAAAGCTACTCGTAAAAAAAGTAGCTAAGCTACAAGAAAAGCTAGATGTTAAAAAAGTAGCTAAGCTACAAGAAAAGCTAGATGTTAAAAACGTAGCTAAGCTACAAGAAAAGCTACCGGTTAAAAAAGTTCCTAAGCTACAAGAAAAGCTAGTTGTTAAAAAAGTAGCTAAGCTACAAGAAAATCTACTCGTGAAAAAAGTAGCTAAGCTACAAGAAAAGCTACTTGTAAAAAAGTAGCTAAGCTACACGAAAAACTATTTGTTAAAAAAGTAGCTAAGCTACAAGAAAAGCTAGAAGTTAAAAAAGTAGCTAAGCTACACGAAAAACTATTTGTTAAAAAAGTAGCTAAGCTACACGAAAAACTATTTGTTAAAAAAGTAGCTAAGCGACAAGAAAAGCTAGAAGTTAAAAAAGTAGCTAAGCTACACGAAAAAATATTTGTTAAAAAAGTAGCTAAGCTACACGAAAAACTATTTGTTAAAAAAGTAGCTAAGCGACAAGAAAAGCTAGAAGTTAAATAAGTAGCTAAGCTACATGAAAAGCTACCGGTTAAAAAAAGTTCCTAAGCTACAAGAAAAGCTAGTTGTTAAAAAAGTAGCTAAGCTACAAGAAAAGCTACTTTTAAAAAAAGTAGCTATGCTACACGAAAAACTATTTGTTAAAAAAGTAGCTAAGCTACAAGAAAAGCTAGAAGTTAAAAAAGTAGCTAAGCTACACGAAAAACTATTTGTTAAAAAAGTAGCTAAGCTACACGAAAAACTATTTGTTAAAAAAGTAGCTAAGCTACAAGAAAAGCCAGTTGTTAAAAAAGTAGCTAAGCTACAAGAAAATCTACTCGTAAAAAAAGTAGCTAAGCTACAAGAAAAGCTACTTTTAAAAAAGTAGCTAAGCTACACGAAAAACTCTTTGTTAAAAAAGTAGCTAAGCTACAAGAAAAGCTAGAAGTTCAAAAAGTAGCTAAGCTACAAGATAAGCTAGATGTTAAAAAGTAGCTAAGCTACAAGAAAAGCTAGTTGTTAAAAACATAGCTAAGCTACATGAAAAGCTACCGGTTAAAAAAGTTCCTAAGCTACAAGAAAAGCTAGTTGTTAAAAAAGTAGCTAAGCTACACGAAAACCTATTTGTTAAAAAAGTAGCTAAGCAACAAGAAAAGCTAGATGTTAAAAAAGTAGCTAAGCTACAAGAAAAGCTAGATGTTAAAAAAGCAGCTAAGCTACAAGAAAAGCCAGTTGTTAAAAAAGTAGCTAAGCTACAAGAAAATCTACTCGTAAAAAAAGTAGCTAAGCTACAAGAAAAGCTACTCGTTAAAAAACTAGCTAAGCTACAAGAAAAGCTACTCTTAAAAAAAGTAGCTAAGCTACAAGAAAAGCTACTCGTTAAAAAACTAGCTAAGCGACAAGAAAAGCTTCTTGTTAAAAATGAGCTAAGCGACAAGAAAAGCTACTTGTTAAAAAAGTAGCTAAGCTACAAGAAAAGCTAGATGTTAAAAAAGTAGCTAAGCTACAAGAAAAGCCACTCGTTAAAAAAAATAGCTAAGCTACAAGAAAAGCTAGTTGTTAAAAAAGTAGTTAAGCTACAAGAAAAGCTACTTGTTAAAAAAGTTCCTAAGCTACAAGAAAAGCTAGTTGTTAAAAAAGCAGCTAAGCTACAAGAAAATCTACTCGTAAAAAAAGTAGCTAAGCTACAAGAAAAGCTACTTGTAAAAAAAGTAGCTAAGCTACAAGAAAAGCTACTCATAAAATAAGTAGCTAAGCTACAAGAAAAGCTACTCGTTAAAAAACTAGCTAAGGGACAAGAAAAGCTTCTTGTTAAAAAGTAGCTTAGCTACAAGAAAAGCTACTCGTAAAAAAAGTAGCTAAGCTACAAGAAAAGCTACTCGTAAAAAAAGTAGCTAAGGGACAAGAAAAGCTTCTTGTTAAAAAGTAGCTTAGCTACAAGAAAAGCTACTCGTAAAAAAAGTAGCTAAGCTACAAGAAAAACTACTCATAAAAAAAGTAGCTAGGGGACAAGAAAAGCTTCTTGTTAAAAAAGTAGCTTAGCTACAAGAAAAGCTACTCGTAAAAAAAATAGCTAAGCTACAAGAAAAGCTAGTTGTTAATAAAGTAGTTAAGCTACAAGAAAATCTACTTGTTAAAAAAGTTCCTAAGCTACAAGAAAAGCTAGTTGTTAAAAAAGCAGCTAAGCTACAAGAAAATCTACTCGTAAAAAAAGTAGCTAAGCTACAAGAAAAGCTACTTGTAAAAAAAGTAGCTAAGCTACAAGAAAAGCTACTCGTAAAATAAGTAGCTAAGCTACAAGAAAAGCTACTCGTTAAAAAACTAGCTAAGGGACAAGAAAAGCTTCTTGTTAAAAAGTAGCTTAGCTACAAGAAAAGCTACTCGTAAAAAAAGTAGCTAAGCTACAAGAAAAGCTACTCGTAAAAAAAGTAGCTAGGGGACAAGAAAAGCTTCTTGTTAAAAAGTAGCTTAGCTACAAGAAAAGCTACTCGTAAAAAAAATAGCTAAGCTACAAGAAAAGCTACTTGTTAAAAAAGTTCCTAAGCTACAAGAAAAGCTAGTTGTTAAAAAAGCAGCTAAGCTACAAGAAAAGCTACTCGTTAAAAAACTAGCTAAGCGACAAGAAAAGCTTCTTTTTAAAAATTAGCTAAACTACAAGAAAAGCTACTTGTTAAAAAAGTAGCTAAGCTACAAGAAAAGCTACTTGTTAAAAAAGTAGCTAAGCTACAAGAAAAGCTACTCGTAAAAAAATAGCTAAGCTACAAGAAAAGCTACTCGTTAAAAAAGTAGCTAACCTACAAGAAAAGCTACCTGTTAAAAAAGTAGCTAAGATACAAGAAAAGCTACTCATAAAAAAGTAGCTAAGCGACAAGAAAAGCTACTCGTAAAAAAAGTAGCTAAGCTACAAGAAAAGCTACTCGTTAAAAAACAAGCTAAGCAACAAGATAAGCTTCTTGTTAAAAATTAGCTAAGCGACAAGAAAATCTACTTGTTAAAAAAGTATCTAAGCTACAAGAAGGCTACTCGTAAAAAAAAGTAGCTAAGCTACAAGAAAAGCTTCTTGTTAAAAATTAGCTAAGCGACAAGAAAAGCTACTTGTTAAAAAAGTATCTAAGCTACAAGAAAGCTACTCGTAAAAAAAGTAGCTAAGCTACAAGAAAAGCTACTCGTTAAAAAAGTATCTAAGCTACAAGAAAGCTACTCGTAAAAAAAGTAGCTAAGCTACAAGAAAAGCTACTTGTTAAAATAGTAGCTACTACAAGAAAAGCTACTTGTTAAAAAAGTAGCTAAGGTACAAGAAAAGCTACTCGTTAAAAAACTAGCTAAGCTACAAGAAAAGCTACTCTTAAAAAAAGTAGCTAAGCTACAAGAAAAGATACTCGTTAAAAAACTAGCTAAGCGACAAGAAAAGCTTCTTGTTAAAAATGAGCTAAGCGACAAGAAATACTACTTGTTAAAAAAGTAGCTAAGCTACAAGAAAAGCTACTTGTTAAAGAAGTAGCTAAGCTACAAGAAAAGCTACTTGTTAAAAAAGTAGCTAAGCTACAAGAAAAGCTACTCGTTAAAAAAATAGCTAAGCGACAAGAAAAGCTTCTTGTTAAAAAGTAGCTAAGCTACAAGAAAAGCTACTCGTAAAAAAGTAGCTAAGCTACAAGAAAAGCTACTTGTTCAAATAGTAGCTAAGCTACAAGAAAAGCTACTCGATAAAAAACTAGCTAAGCGACAAGAAAAACTTCTTGTTAAAACGTAGCTAAGCTACAAGAAAATCTACTTGCTAAAAAAGTAGCTAAGCTACAAAAGAAAATGTACTTGTTAAAATATTTTTCCAGAGAGAATAGGAATGACCTTAATCCCAGAGTCCGTTGCATCCCTGACAGCCTCCAGCAGTCTGTCATATTTGGGGTTGAATGTGACGGTGAAGGCACAATCTATTATTCGACCTGGGTGAAGCAAACAACATGTTGGTATACAATCATGTTTTCTCAGTTTGTATTGGAGAAGGAAAAACCTATAATAGAGCAGTGGATCTCAAACTTTCTTCACTAAGTACCACCTCAGAAAAAACTTACATAATGACTGAGGTTAAAATACAGTAGCGTACTGTAGTTGGCCTATTGTGTTTAAAAAGTATATTTGATATATAACATTACACAGTTTGAACAGTCACACTGGGTTTGAGTATGGGAATTTTTTTTTTTTCTTTAAGTGATTTTTTTTGGGCATACCGCTAGATCGGTGGTCGGCAACCCGCGGGCTCTTTAGCGCCGTCCTAGTGGCTCCTTGGAACTTTTCCCAAAAAATTATGAAAATGAAAAAAGATGGGAAAAAATATATTTTTGTTTTAGTATGGTTTCTGTTTGATGACAAACATGACACAAACTTTGATAATTGTTAGAACTACCATTACTGTTTAATATGTAAGTGTTTATGCTTCACTGATGACACTATTTGTTGAGCATCGTTTTGTCCTACTAATTTTGGTGGTCCTTGAACTCTAATATAGACACTTACATCATGTGTTGCCTTCATTACAACACTTATAGAATACTTTTAAAGTAATTTTGATAGTAGGCTAATATAACTAATATAGACACTTACATCATGTGTTGCCTTCCTTATAACACTTATATAAGGCTTTTAAAGTAATTTTGATAGTAGGCTAATATAGCTAATATAGACACTTACTTCATGTGTTGCCTTCATTATAACACTTATGTAAGACTTTTAAAGTAATTTTGACAGTAGGCTAATATAGACACTTACATCATGTGTTGTCTTCATTATCACACTTATATAAGACTTTTAAAGTCATTTTGATAGTAGGCTAATATAGCTCATATAGACACTTACATCATGTGTTGTCTTCATTATAACACTTATGTAAGACTTTTAAAGTAATTTTGATAGTAGGCTAATACAACTAATATAGACACTTACATCATGTGTTGCCTTCATTATAACACTTATATAAGGCTTTTAAAGTCATTTTGATAGTAGTCTAATATAACTAATATAGACACTTACATCATGTGTTGGCTTCATTATAACACTTATGTAAGACTTTTAAAGTAATTTTGATAGTAGGCTAATACAACTAATATAGACACTTACATCATGTGTTGTCTTCATTGTAACACTTATGTAAGACTTTTAAAGTCATTTTGATAGTAGGCTAATATAGACACTTACATCATGTGTTGCCTTCATTATAACACTTATATAAGGCTTTTAAAGTCATTTTGATAGTAGGCCAATATAGCTAATATAGACACCTACATCATGTGTTGTCTTCATTATAACACTTATATAAGACTTTTAAAGTAATTTTGACAGTAGGCTAATATAGACACTTACATCATGTGTTGCCTTCATTATAACACTTATATAAGACTTTTAAAGTAATTTTGATAGTAGGCTAATATAACTAATATAGACACTTACATCATGTGTTGCCTTCATTATAACACTTATATAAGACTTTTAAAGTAATTTTGATAGTAGGCTAATATAGCTAATATAGACACTTACTTCATGTGTTGCCTTCATTATAACACTTATATAAGACTTTTAAAGTCATGTTGATAGTAGGCTATTATAGACATTTACATCATGTGTTGCCTTCATTATAACACTTATATAAGACTTTTAAACTCATTTTGATAGTAGGCTAATATAGCTGATATAGACACTTACTTCATGTGTTGCCTTCATTGTAACACTTATATAAGGCTTTTAAAGTAATTTTGATAGTAGGCTAATATAGCTAATATAGACACTTACTTCATGTGTTGCCTTCATTATAACACTTATATAAGACTTTTAAAGTAATTTTGACAGTAGGCTAATATAGACACTTACATCATGTGTGGCCTTCATTATAACACTTATATAAGACTTTTAAAGTCATTTTGATAGTAGGCTAATATATCTAATATAGACACTTACTTCATGTGTTGTCTTCATTATAACACTTATATAAGACTTTTAAAGTCATTTTGATAGTAGGCTATTATAGACACTTACATCATGTGTGGCCTTCATTATAACACTTATATAAGACTTTTAAAGTCATTTTGATAGTAGGCTAATACATCTAATATAGACACTTACTTCATGTGTTGTCTTCATTATAACACTTATATAAGACTTTTAAAGTCATGTTGATAGTAGGCTATTATAGACACTTACATCATGTGTGGCCTTCATTATAACACTTATATAAGACTTTTAAAGTCATTTTGATAGTAGGCTAATATAGTTAATATAGATACTTACTTCATGTGTTGCCTTCATTGTAACACTTATATAAGGCTTTTAAAGTAATTTTCATAGTAGGCTAATATAGCTAATATAGACACCTACATCATGTGTTGCCTTCATTATAAGACTTTTAAAGTAATTTTGATAATAGGCTAACATAACTAATATAGACACTTACATCATGTGTTGTCTTCATTACAGCACTTATATAAGACTTTTCATTTTTTGTGGCTCCAGACAGATTTGTTTTTTGTATTGTTGGTCCAAAATGGCTCTAGATAGAGTCCGCGTACCACAGTTTGAGAATCACTGCTACAGGGTAACACATTTGTCATCTAACTTGTACCGGTACTCTAAAATGTACAAACATTAATAAAAAAAATAAAAAAATCTATTGTAGCAGGTGCTGCAATTTAACAGAGTTCCTGGCATTCTTTTTGGAGGGCCACTTGTTGCTAGGCAGAATTCACTGTCCCGCAAATTTTTGAAAACACAGCACTATAAGGATGATAAGTTTTCATCCTAATAAATTACAGGCATGAACATTTGACAAATTGTTATGAATGTACAATGGCGAACATAACAATTATTATTTTTATTTTATTTTAACATTTGTAATGTTAGTGTCATATTCAAGAGAATAACGTATTCTTCTTCTTCAGGCTGCAAACTAGTTAAGACTGAATCAACAGCACCCCTGCTGGTTGCAACCCAGTACTGCACTCTATTCGTAAACCCATCAATCCCACACAAAAACTCCTCACCGTTCACGTGCGTTCCAAAGTCTATTTTGCAGACGTCGTCGTAGCGTAGCACCGTGGGGTCCCCGGCGTTGGGGGTGTAGTGGGCGGCGCAGTGGTTGATGGAGCAGCCGGTGGGGAAGGCCAAGCCCGCCTTCAGTCCGTTGTCCTGAATGAGCCTCCTGGAGCAGGCCTCAAGTTTCTCACTGGCGGGAGCGGCGAGCGACACACACACACACACATGTCAACGGTCCTGAAAGCGGTTAGTACATTGGGCAGACGCTCACCAGATGTCAATCATAGTCATGCCCGGTTGGATCCAGCTCCTCACGTAGGAGCGCACCTGGCGGTGGGCCTCCGCCGCCTGCCTGAAGTCGCTCCACATCTCCTCATTGGCCGAGTCCAGAGCTCGCTTCTCCTCGCTGGACGTCCTCCAGGCTGCACTGCGCCTGGTGGAGGACATGGTGGCCACAGAAAGATATTACACAACAACAATACATCCATTCTTTCCATTAGAAACAAAATAATTCCATTCATATTATGTTGCTGGGATTCATCATTTGTTGATAAAATGCAAATTAATAAACCTGAGTCAGGGGTCGGCAACCCAAAACGTTGGAAGAGCCATATTGGAGCAAAATACCAAAAACTAATCTGTCTGCAAAAAAATTAAAAGTCTTATATAAGTGTTATAATGAAGACAACACATGATGTAAGTGTCTATATTAGTTATATTAGCCTACTATCAAAATGACTTTAAAAGTCTTATATAAGTGTTATAATGAAGGCAACACATGATGTAAGTGTCTATATTAGATGTATTAGCCTACTATCAAAATTACTTTAAAAGTCTTATATAAGTGTTATAATGAAGACAACACATGATGTAAGGGTCTATATTAGTTATATTAGCCTACTATCAAAATGACTTTTAAAGTCTTATATAAGTGTTATAATGAAGGCAACGCATGATGTAAGTGTCTATATTAGCTATGTTGGCCTACTATCAAAATGACTTTAAAAGTCTTATATAAGTGTTGTAATGAAGGCAACACATGATGTAAGTGTCTATATTAGCTATATTAGCCTACTATCAAAATGACTTTAAACGTCTTATATAAGTGTTATAATGAAGGCAACACATGATGTAAGTGTCTATATTAGCTATATAAGCCTACTAGCAAAATGACTTTAAAAGTCTTATATAAGTGTTATAATGAAGACAACGCATGATGTAAGTGTCTATATTAGCCTACTATCAAAATGACTTTAAAAGTCTTATATAAGTGTGATAATGAAGACAACACATGATGTAAGTGTCTATATTAGCTATATTAGCCTACTAGCAAAATGACTTTAAAAGTCTTGTATAAGTGTTGTAATGAAGACAACACATGATGTAAGTCTCTATATTAGCTATATTAGCCTACTATCAGAATTACTTTAAAAGTCTTATATAAGTGTTATAATGAAGGCAACACATGATGTAAGTGTCTATATTAGCCTACTATCAAAATGACTTTTAAAGTCTTATATAAGTGTTATAATGAAGGCAACACATGATGTAAGTGTCTATATTAGCTATATAAGCCTACTATCAAAATTACTTTAAAAGTCTGATATAAGTGTTATAATGAAGACAACACATGATGTAAGGGTCTATATTAGTTATATTAGCCTACTATCAAAATGACTTTTAAAGTCTTATATAAGTGTTATAATGAAGGCAACGCATGATGTAAGTGTCTATATTAGCTATGTTGGCCTACTATCAAAATGACTTTAAAAGTCTTATATAAGTGTTGTAATGAAGGCAACACATGATGTAAGTGTCTATATTAGCTATATTAGCCTACTATCAAAATGACTTTAAACGTCTTATATAAGTGTTATAATGAAGGCAACACATGATGTAAGTGTCTATATTAGCTATATAAGCCTACTAGCAAAATGACTTTAAAAGTCTTATATAAGTGTTATAATGAAGACAACGCATGATGTAAGTGTCTATATTAGCCTACTATCAAAATGACTTTAAAAGTCTTATATAAGTGTGATAATGAAGACAACACATGATGTAAGTGTCTATATTAGCTATATTAGCCTACTAGCAAAATGACTTTAAAAGTCTTGTATAAGTGTTGTAATGAAGACAACACATGATGTAAGTCTCTATATTAGCTATATTAGCCTACTATCAGAATTACTTTAAAAGTCTTATATAAGTGTTATAATGAAGGCAACACATGATGTAAGTGTCTATATTAGCCTACTATCAAAATGACTTTTAAAGTCTTATATAAGTGTTATAATGAAGGCAACGCATGATGTAAGTGTCTATATTAGCTATATTGGCCTACTATCAAAATGACTTTAAAAGTCTTATATAAGTGTTATAATGAAGGCAACACATGATGTAAGTGTCTATATTAGCTATATAAGCCTACTATCAAAATTACTTTAAAAGTCTGATATAAGTGTTGTAATGAAGGCAACACATGATGCAAGTGTCTATATTAGCCTACTATCAAAATGACTTTAAACTACAAGAAAAGCTACTTGTTAAAAAAGTTCCTAAGCGACAAAAAAAGCTACTTGTTAAGAAAGTAACTAAGCTACAAGAAAAGCTACTTGTTAAAAAAGTAACTAAACTACAAGAAAAGCTTCTTGTCAAAAAAGTAGCTAAGCTACAAGAAAAGCTACTTGTTAAAAAAGTAGCTAAGCTACAAGAAAAGCTACTTGTTAAAAAAGTAGCTAAACTACAAGAAAAGCTTCTTGTTAAAAAAGTAGCTAAGCTACAAGAAAAGCTACTTGTTAAAAAAGTAGCTAAGCTACAAGAAAAGCTACTTGTTAAAAAAGTAGCTAAGCTACAAGGAAAGCTACTCGTTAAAAAAGTAGCTAAGCGACAAGAAAAGCTACTTGTTAAAAAAGTAGCTAAGCTACAAGAAAAGCTACTTGTTAAGAAAGTAGCTAAGCTACAAGAAAAGCTACTTGTTAAATAGTAGCTTAGCTACAAGAAAAGCTACTCTTAAAAAAAGTAACTAAGCTACAAGAAAAGCTACTTGTTAAAAAGTAACTAAGCTACACGAAAAGCTTCTTGTTAAAAAAGTAGCTAAGCTACAAGAAAAGCTACTCGTTAAAAAAGTAGCAAAGCTACAAGAAAAGCTACTCGTTAAAAAATAACTACGCTACAAGAAAAGCTACTTGTTAAATAGTAGCTTAGCTACAAGAAAAGCTACTCGTAAAAAAAGTAACTAAGCTACAAGAAAAGTTACTTGTTAAAAAAGTAGCTAAGCTACAAGGAAAGCTACTCGTTAAAAAAGTAGCTAAGCTACAAGAAAAGCTACTCGTTAAAAAAGTAACTAAGCTTCAAGAAAAGCTACTTGTTAAATAGTAGCTTAGCTACAAGAAAAGCTACTCGTAAAAAAAGTAACTAAGCTACAAGAAAAGTTACTTGTTAAAAAAGTAGCTAAGCTACAAGGAAAGCTACTCGTTAAAAAAGTAGCTAAGCGACAAGAAAAGCTACTTGTTAAAAAATAGTAGCTAAGCTACAAAAAAGCTACTTGTTAAAAAGGTAGCTAATCTACAAGAAAAGGTACACGTTAAGAAAGTAGCTAAGCTACAAGAAAAGCTACTCGTTAAAAAAGTAACTAAGCTATAAGAAAAGCTACTCATTAAAAAAGTAGCTAAGCTACAAGAAGAGCTACTCGTTAAAAACGGAGCTAAGCTACAAGAAAAGCTACTCGTTAAAAAAGTAGCTAAGTTACAAGAAAAGCTACTCGTTAAAAAAGTAACTAAGCTACAAGAAAAGCTACTTGTTAAATAGTAGCTTAGCTACAAGAAAAGCTACTCGTACAAAAAGTAACTAAGATACAAGAAAAGTTACTTGTTAAAAAGGTAGCTAAGCTACAAGGAAAGCTACTCGTTAAAAAAGTAGCTAAGCGACAAGAAAAGCTACTTGTTACAAAATAGTAGCTAAGCGACAAAAAAGCTACTTGTTAAAAAAGTAGCTAATCTACAAGAAAGGGTACTCGTTAAGAAAGTAGCTAAGCTACAAGAAAAGCTACTCGTTAAAAAAGTAATTAACCTACAAGAAAAGCGACTCGTTAAATAGTAGCTTAGCTACAAGAAAAGCTACTCGTTAAAAAACTAGCTAAGCTACAAGAAAAGCTACTTGCTAAAAAAGTAGCTAAGCTACAACAAAAGCTACTTGTTAAAATAGTAGCTAAGCTAGAAGAAAAGCTACTCGTTAAAAAAGTAGCTAAGCGACAAGAAAAGCTACTCGTTAAAAAAGTAGCTAAGCTACAAGAAAAGCTAGTTGTTAAAATAGCAGCTTAGCTGCAAGAAAAGCTACTCGTAAAAAAAGTAGCTAAACTACAAGAAAAGCTACTTGTTAAAAAAGTAGCTAAGCTACAAGAAAAGCTAGTTGCTGAAAAAGTAGCTAAGCTAGAAGAAAAGCTACTTGTTAAAATAGCAGCTTAGCTGCAAGAAAATCTACTCGTAAAAAAAGTAGCTAAACTACAAGAAAATCTACTTCTTAAAAAAGTAGCTAAACTACAAGAAAATCTACTTGCTAAAAAATAAGCTAAGCGACAAGAAAAGCTACTTGTTAAGAAATAGTATCTAAGCTACAAAAAAGCTACTTGTTAAGAAATAGTAGCTAAGCTACAAAAAAGCTACTCGTTAAAAAAGTAGCTAAGCTACGTAGCTTGTTACTGCCCATCATTAGATGTACACCATGTCTAGCCATACACACAACATAACACAAAACACCACATTTGTCTTGATTCAAACCTGGCTAGCAGGAAAAAAGGGAGGGCGTATAGAGGTCACCCACCCGTCTTTGGAGGGCGGGTAGTCACACTCCTCTCCTCTGGGGAAGTCTCCGCTGGGATAAAGCTGGCAAATGGGGACTGAAGGCGGGTCAGTCTGTCCCCTCACTGTGGCCCACATAGACAGGAGAGGACAAGACACATTAGTCATGTGACACATTAGTCATGTGACACATTAGTCATGTGACATATTAGTCATGTGACACGTTTAGCTGAGGAATAAATTCGTAAATAAAAACAGAATACAATGATTTGCAAATCCTTTTCAACTTATATTCAATTGAATAGACTGCAAAGACAAGATATTTCATGTTCACACTGGAAAACTTTGTTATTTTTTTTGCAAATATTAGCTCATTTGGAATTTGATGCAAAAAAAGCTGGCACAAGTGGCAAAAAAGACTGAGAAACTTGAGGAATGCTCATCAAACACTTATTTGGAACATCCCACAGGTGAACAGGCTAATTGGGAACAGGTGGGTGCCATGATTGGGTATAAAAGCAGCTTCCGTGAAATGCTCAGTCGTTCACAAACAAGGACGGGGCGAGGGTCACCACTTTGTCAACAAATGCGTGAGAAAATTGTTTAAGAACAACATTTCTCAACCAGCTATTGCAAGGAATTTAGGGATTTCACCATCTACGGTCCGTAATATCATCAAAATGTTCAGAGAATCTGGAGAAATCACTGCATGTAAGCGATGATAATACGGACCTTCGGTCCCTCAGGCGGTGCTGCATCAAAAAGCGACATCAGTGTGTAAAGGATATCACCACATGGGCTCAGGAACACTTCAGAAAACCACTGTCAATAACTAATGTTCTTCGCTACATTTGTAAGTGCAAGTTAAAACTCTACTAAGCAAAGCCAAAGCCATTTATCAACAACACCCAGAAACGCCACCGGCTTCGCTGGGCCCGAGCTCATCTAAGATGGACTGATGCAAAGTGGAAAAGTGTTCTGTGGTCTGACGAGTCCACATTTAAAATTGTTTTTGGAAACTGTGGACGTCGTGTCCTCCGGACTAAAGAGGAAAAGAACCATCGGGATTGTTCTAGGCTCAAAGTGCAAAAGCCAGCATGTGTGATGGTATGGGGGTGTATTAGTGCCCAAGGCATGGGTAACTTACACATCTGTGAAGGCACCGTTAATGCTGAAAGGCACATACAGGTTTTGGAGCCACATATGTTGCCATCATGGACGCCCCTGCTTATTTCAGCAAGACGATGCCAAGCCACGTGTTACGACAGCATGGCTTCATAGTAAAAGAGTGCGGGTACTAGACTGGCCTGCCTGTAGTCCAGACCTGTCTCCCATTGAAAATGTGTGGCGCATTATGAAGCCTAATGGAGACCCTCGGACTGTTGAACAACTTAAGCTGTACATCAAGCAAGAATGGGAAAGAATTCCACCTGAGAAGCTTCAAAAATGTGTCTCCTCA
This sequence comes from Nerophis lumbriciformis, assembly GCF_033978685.3. Classification (NCBI taxonomy): domain Eukaryota; kingdom Metazoa; phylum Chordata; class Actinopteri; order Syngnathiformes; family Syngnathidae; genus Nerophis; species Nerophis lumbriciformis. Next base: position 26,512,465 of record NC_084576.2, read on the forward strand.
GTTCCCAAACGTTTACTGAGTGTTGTTAAAAGGAAAGGCCATGTAACACAGTGGTAAAAAATGCCCCTCTGACAACTTTTTTGCAATGAGTTAATGATTATTTGCAAAAAAAAAAGTATGTTTCTCAGTGTGAACATTACATATCTTGTCTTTGCAGTCTATTCAATTGAATATAAGTTGTCATCATTGTTTTTATTTACCATTTACACAACGTGACAACTTCACTGGTTTTGGGGTTTTGTAGAAGCAAAGAGATAAACGTGTGATAAATATCAGAAAGTTGTACAAACGGACTCACATCCTTTCTTCTTTTTCTTCTTCTTCCTCCTCCTGGCTGCTGAACTCTCGCCCTCATCGCCTTCCCCTGGAAGGCATGGCTGGCTTCAGGACATCTTTCTCGTAAGCACACCAAAGACCATGACATCTTTTTTTTTTTTTTACCTTCTTCGCCATCCTCATCATCCTCCTCCTCCTCCTCCCTCTCTTTGTCCTCCAGTGTTTGCCTCTCCAGCTGTTCTGTCACTTCACCGACTTCTCCAACCTCCCCCTCGGCCTCCTGTGACCCCGCTGCTGCAATGTCAAGTCACGCCGCCACGTGCATGTCACAGGTAAACAAAACTCAAACACACACACACATGTACACACACACACACACACACACACACACACACACACACACACACACACATGCAGTTTGTGCTTTGGAGAACCTGCGTCCACTTGAACTTGGCAGGTGTTGTGCATAAATAATATCTGGAGCTCAATATCCTCAAGGGCATACTGTACGTACAGTGTAGTGTAGAGTGTCCTGCAGCAGTATCACACACAGCTGGCCAACTACTTCATTGTGTGAATGCTCCAACACATTCTCACATATGCTTTCCTACACTAAAATTCACCCATTTATTATTCAACTTCTTCTGCAGATTTTAACGCGCTCTATTTTCCACATTTTTCACCCGATTCAAACCGTTCCAACTTCAAACTGTTCAGCCTATTCGGGAATCGCGGGACTTTCCCTTGACAAATTCCCAAAAAAATTCCCAGATTTCCCAGGATTCCAGGTTTTCCGGGACATTTTTTCCCCATTCAAAATGAATTGGCCATTTTTCAAACTTGCACCATTTCAACATGTTTAAACTTATTCAAACCATTCTACCTTCAATACATTCCAGCATCCTGGAAATTCAAATGATCATTTTTCCAAGTTCCAAAAAAATTCCAGGATTTTCCAGAATTCCTGGTTTTCCAAAGCCCTATTTTAACCCTTTTTTCTGGCGACTACTCCTTCCACATTTTTCAACGCATTTCAACCGTTCCACCGTCAAAACATTCCTCTTAATTAGGACAAAAAACTGAGTTGTTTGGAAAAATTCCCGGTTACTACTTCAACATTTCTCGACCGATTAGAAACATTCCAACACCAACTCATTCAGAACATTCAATTTTTTTATTTTTTTTTAGCATTTTACCAAAAATTCCCGCTTTTCCCAAAATTCCCAATTTTTTCTGAAATTTATTGGACATTCTTCAAAGTTCCACAACTCCCACATTTTTCAACCGATTCAAACCATTCCACCTTCAACACATTCCACCATTCTGGAAATTCAAGCTATCATTTTTCCAAGTCCCAAAAAATTCCAGGATTTTCCAGAATCCTGGTTTTCTAAAGCCCTATTTCCACCCTTTGTTCTGGCGACTACTCCTACCACATTTTTCAAACCACTTCAACTGTTCAACCGTCAAAACATTCGTCTTCATCAGGAGAAAAAACAAAGTTGTTTTTTGAACTAGAAAAATTCCCGGTTTTCCCGAAATTCCAGGAATTCCGTAATACCATTTCTCAATTCAACATGTTACTACTTCAACATTTCTCGAACGATTAGAAAAATTCCCACAACAACCATTCATTCAGAACATTCAAGTTTTTTACAATTTTCCCAACAATTCCCGCTTTTCTCGAAATTCCCAATTTTCTCTGACATTCAATGGTACATTCTTCAAAGTTCCACAACATTTTTCAACCGATTCAAACCATTCCATCATTCTGGAAATTTAAACTATTATTTTTCCAATTTCCCAAAAAATTCCAGGATTTTCCAGATTTCCTGATTTCTACAGTCCTATTTCCACCCTTTTTTCTGGCGATTACTCCTCCCACATTTTTCAACCCACTTCAACCGTTTCACCGTCAAAACATTCCTCTTAATCAGGAAAAAAAACTAAGTTGTTTTTTAACTGGAAAATTACCCAATTTTCCCTGAAATTTCAGGAATTCCGTAATACCATTTTTCAATTCAACATGTTACTACTTCAACATTTCTCGACCGATTTGAAAAATTCCCACACCAACCATTTCAACTCATTCAGACCATTCAAGTTTTTGTTTTTTTACCATTTTCACAAAAAATTCCCACTTTTCCTGAAATTCCCATTTTTTTCTGAAATTCCCATTGAAGTCAATGGGACATTCTTCAAAGTTCCACAACCCCCACATTTTTCATCTGATTCAAACTGTTCCGACTTCAAAATATTCAGCCTGTTCAGGAATTGTGTGTTCTACTTCAACAATTCTAAAAAAAAAAATCCCCGAATTTCCCATGATCTCTTTTTTTTCTTTCATTTTGCCCATTCAAAATTAATTAGCCATTTTTCAAACTTGCACCATTTCCACATTTTTCAACCTATTCAAACCATTCCACCTTCAACACATTCCACCATTCTGGAAATTCAAACTATAATTTTTCCATGTTCAAAATTTTCTAGAATTCCTGCTTTTCCAAAAACCTTTATTTCCACCCATTTTTCTGGCGACTACTCCTCCCAAATTTTTCAAAGCATTTCAACCGTTCCACTGTCAAAACATTCCTCTTAATTAGGACAAAAAACTGAGTTGTTTGGAAAAATTCCCGGTTTTCCCGAAATTCCAGGAATTCCGTAATACAATTTCTCAATTCAACATGTTACTACTTCAACATTTCTCAACTGATTAGAAAAATTCCAACACCAACCATTTTAACTCATTCAGAACATTCAAGTTTTTTAAAATTTTCCCAAAAATTCCCGCTTTTCCCGAAATTCCCAATTCTTTCTGAAATTCAATGGGACATTTTCAAACTCTAAAAAAAATTCCCGGATTTTCCAGAATTTTTTTTCATTTTCCCCATTCAAAATGAATTGGCCATTTTTCAAACTTGCACCATTTCCAAAATTTTCAACCTATTCAAACCATTTCACCTTCAACACATTCCACCATCCTGGAAATTTACACTACCCTTTTCCAAGTTAAAAAAAATTCCAGGATTTTCCAGAATTCCTGGTTTTCCAAAGCCCTATTCTAACCCTTTTTTTCTGGCGACTACTCCTTCCACATTTTTCAACGCATTTCAACTGTTCCACCGTCGAAACATTCCTCTTAATTAGGACAAAAAACTGAGTTGTATGGAAAAATTCCCGGTTTTCCCGAAATTCCAGGAATTCCATCATACCATTTCTCAATTCAACATGTTACTACTTCAACATTTCTCAACTGATTAGAACAATTCCAACACCAACCATTTCAACTCATTCAGAACATTCAAGTTTTTTTTTACAATTTTCCCCAAAATTTCCGCTTTTCCCGAAATTCCCAATTCTTTCTGAAATTCAATGGGACATTCTTCAAACTCTAAAAAAAATTCCCGGATTTTCCAGAATTTTTTTCATTTTCCCCATTCAAAAGGAATTGGCCATTTTTCAAACTTGCACCATTTCCACATTTTTCAACCTATTCAAACCATTCCACCTTCAACACATTCCACCATCCTGGAAATTTAAACTACCCTTTTCCAAGTTAAAAAAAATTCCAGGATTTTCCAGGATTCCTGGTTTTCCAAAGCCCCTATTTCCACCCTTTTTTCTGGCGACTACTTCCAAATTTTTCAACGCATTTCAACCGTTCCACCGTCAAAACATTCCTCTTAATTAGGACAAAAAACTGAGTTGTTTGGAAAAATTCCCGGTTTTCCCGAAATTCCAGGAATTCCATCATACCATTTCTCAATTCAACATGTTACTACTTCAACATTTCTCAACTGATTAGAAAAAATCCAACACCACCATTCAGAACATTCAAGTTTTTTTTTACAATTTTCCCAAAAATTCCCGCTTTTCCCGAAATTCCCAATTCTTTCTGAAATTCAATGGGACATTCTTCAAACTCTAAAAAAAATTCCCGGATTTTCCAGAATTTTTTTCATTTTCCCCATTCAAAATGAATTGGCCATTTTTCAAACTTGCACCATTTCAACATGTTTCAACCTATTCAACCCATTCTACCTTCAACACATTTCAGCATCCTGGAAATTCAAATTATCATTTTTCCAAGTTCCAAAAAAATTCCAGGATTTTCCAGAATTCCTGGTTTTCCAAAGCCCTATTTTAACCCTTTTTTCTGGCGACTACTCCTTCCACATTTTTCAACGCATTTCAACCGTTCCACCGTCAAAACATTCCTCTTAATTAGGACAAAAAACTGAGTTGTTTGGAAAAATTCCCGGTTTTCCCGAAATTCCAGGAATTCCATCATACCATTTCTCAATTCAACATGTTACTACTTCAACATTTCTCAACTGATTAGAAAAATTCCAACACCAGAACATTCAAGTTTTTTTTTAACAATTTTCCCAAAAATTCCCGCTTTTCCCGAAATTCCCAATTCTTTCTGAAATTCAATGGGACATTCTTCAAACTCTAAAAAAAATTCCTGGATTTTCCAGAATTTTTTTCATTTTCCCCATTCAAAATGAATTGGCCATTTTTCAAACTTTCACCATTTCCAAATTTTTCAACCTATTCAAACCATTCCACCTTCAACACATTCCACCATCCTGGAAATGTACACTACCCTTTTCCAAGTTAAAAAAAATTCCAGGATTTTACAGGATTCCTGCTTTTCCAAAGCCCTATTTTAACCCTTTTTTCTGGCGACTACTCCTTCCACATTTTTCAACGCATTTCAACCGTTCCACCGTCAAAACATTCCTCTTAATTAGGACAAAAAACTGAGTTGTTTGGAAAAATTCCCGGTTTTTCCGAAATTCCAGGAATTCCATCATACCATTTCTCAATTCAACATGTTACTACTTCAACATTTCTCAACTGATTAGAAAAAAATCCAACACCACCATTCAGAACATTCAAGTTTTTTACAATTTTCCCCAAAATTCCCGCTTTTCCCGAAATTCCCAATTCTTTCTGAAATTCAATGGGACATTCTTCAAACTCTAAAAAAAATTCCCGGATTTTCCAGAATTGTTTTCATTTTCCCCATTCAAAATGAATTGGCCATTTTTCAAACTTGCACCATTTCCACATTTTTCAACCTATTCAACCCATTCCACCTTCAACACATTCCAACATCCTGGAAATTTAAACTACCCTTTTCCAAGTTAAAAAAAATTCCAGGATTTTACGGGATTCCTGGTTTTCCAAAGCCCTATTTTAACCCTTTTTTCTGGCGACTACTCCTTCCACATTTTTCAACGCATTTCAACCGTTCCACCGTCAAAACATTCCTCTTAATTAGGACAAAAAACTGAGTTGTTTGGAAAAATTCCCGGTTTTCCCGAAATTCAAGGAATTCCATCATACCATTTCTCAATTCAACATGTTACTACTTCAACATTTCTCAACTGATTAGAAAAAAATCCAACACCACCATTCAGAACATTCAAGTTTTTTACAATTTTCCCAAAAATTCCCGCTTTTCCCGAAATTCCCAATTCTTTCTGAAATTCAATGGGACATTCTTCAAACTCTAAAAAAAATTCCCGGATTTTCCAGAATTGTTTTCATTTTCCCCATTCAAAATGAATTGGCCATTTTTCAAACTTGCACCATTTCCACATTTTTCAACCTATTCAACCCATTCCACCTTCAACACATTCCAACATCCTGGAAATTTAAACTACCCTTTTCCAAGTTAAAAAAAATTCCAGGATTTTACGGGATTCCTGCTTTTCCAAAGCCCTATTTTAACCCTTTTTTCTGGCGACTACTCCTTCCACATTTGTCAACGCATTTCAACCGTTCCACCATCAAAACATTCCTCTTAATTAGGACAAAAAACTGAGTTGTTTGGAAAAATTCCCGGTTTTCCCGAAATTCCAGGAATTCCGTAATACCATTTCTCAATTCAACATGTTACTACTTCAACATTTCTCAACTGATTAGAAAAAATCCAACACCACCATTCAGAACATTCAAGTTTTTTTTTACAATTTTCCCAAAAATTCCCGCTTTTCCCGAAATTCCCAATTCTTTCTGAAATTCAATGGGACATTCTTCAAACTCTAAAAAAAATTCCCGGATTTTCCAGAATTGTTTTCATTTTCCCCATTCAAAATTAATTGGCCATTTTTCAAACTTGCACCATTTCCAAATTTTTCAACCTATTCAAACCATTCCACCTTCAACACATTCCACCATCCTGGAAATTTAAACTACCCTTTTCCAAGTAAAAAAAAATTCCAGGATTTTCCAGGATTCCTGCTTTTCCAAAGCCCCTATTTCCACCTTTTTTTCTGGCGACTACTCCTTCCACATTTTTCAACGCATTTCAACCGTTCCACCGTCAAAACATTCCTCTTAATTAGGACAAAAAACTTAGTTGTTTGGAAAAATTCCCGGTTTTCCCGAAATTCCAGGAATTCCGTAATACCATTTCTCAATGGTACTTCAACATTTCTCCACCGATTTGAAAAATTTCAACGCCATCCATTTCAACTCATTCAGACCATGCAAGTTTTTTTTTTAAACATTTTCCAAAAAAATTCCCGCTTTTCCCAAATTCCTGGGAAGTTCCCATTGAAATGAATGGGACATTTTTTCCAAGTTGCACAATTCCCTCATTTTTCCACCTATTCAAACTATTCCACCTTCAACACATTCCACCATTGTGGAAATTCAAACTATCATCTCTCCAAGTTCCAAAAAGTTCCAGGATTTTCCAGAATTCCTGCTTTTCCAAAAAACCCTATTTTTCTGACGACTACTCCTTCCACAATTTTCAACCCACTTCAACCGTTTCACCGTCAAAACATTCCTCTCAATCAGGACAAAAAAATGAAGTTGTTTTTTTAACTGGAAAAATTCCCGGTTTTCTCGAAATTCCAGGAATTCCATGATACCATTTCTCAATGGTACTTCAACATTTCTCCACCGATTTGAAAAATTTCAACGCCATCCATTTCAACTCATTCAGACCATTCAAGTTTTTTTTTTAACATTTTCCCAAAAAATTCCCGCTTTTCCCAAATTTCCGGGAAGTTCCCATTAAAATGAATGGGACATTGTTTCCAAGTTGCACAATTCTCTCATTTTTCCACCTATTCAAACCATTCCAACATCAACACATTCCACTCATCCTGGACATTCACACTAACACTCGCAGCATTGGGGCGTTTACACGCAATTCCTTCAGGAATCGCCTCTTCTAGTTAGTTTTTCTTTATTTATTCCATTTATTGCATAAAAATACAACTTTACATGCTTTTA
>NC_084576.2:26527500-26735000 GCF_033978685.3 Nerophis lumbriciformis
GGAGACACAATCACGTGAGGAGGAATCCACGGAGGAAGGGGACGACCCCTCCGCCGCAGACAGCCAGGACCCTCTGTCCTGTCTCAAGCGGGACGCCCCGGAACTGTTGAAAGAGCTGGGCCAGTCCATCAACAAACACAAGTGGACGCCGGCGCAGCTCGGGGACATTCTCAACTACACCTGGGCGGAGCTCCGTAGCGCCGAGCCGAAAAACGTGCAGGTGGCGCCCAAGCACAAGCCCAAGTCCTCTGGGAGAATGAAGAAGTTGCAGAAGAAAGAGAAGCGAGCAAACGAAGCGAGAGGTACAGTGAGTCAGGACTTGGATTATATTCACGTGTTTCCCACCTAGGCCTTCGAGTTTGTCCGACTTCAATGATTACCTCTCAAAAATACCATCAATGATGTCACCACATGACCATTGCTGTAGAAATACTATACAGGAACACATTTACGCATTACTGGGCATTGAATCACATCAACAGTGTACAGAACGGGCTATTTTCTGGCGCATTTAAAAATCAATAAACCCGCGTCAGCAATTAAAAGATATCTTATGTGGTGCTGTCAAAATTAAAATATAAAAAAAAAAACATTAAACGTGAAAAAATAAAGAAATAAAATATTTGAACTCACAATTTGTAGAAACCATTCAACGCCATATAAGCCGGTGGTACCGCTTGTTGTCGGTTGATTCGAGTGGAAGTGGCGGGAATTCCCCATTTCATCGCCGGGACAGGTAAGCTCGTCTCACAAGATGTAGTTTCTCTTTAAATATCCTTCTTGAAAATGGCCTTGCACATATACAGTCAAGGTCAAAAGTATATATATATATATATATATATATATATATATATATATATATATATATATATATATACATATATATACAGATATATATATATATGTGTATATATATATATATATATATATATATATATATATATATACAGATATATATATATATCTGTATATATATATATATATATACAGATATATATATATGTGTATATATATATATATATATATATGTGTGTATATATATATATACATATATATATATAATGTGTGTATGTATATATATATGTGTGTGTGTGTATATATATATATATATATATATATATATATATATATATATATATATATATATACCTGCTCAGGATTATACATATATATACACGTATATAACATATACATACACATATATATGTGTGTGTGTGTGTGTATGTATATATATATATATATATATATATATATATATATATATATATATATATATATATATATATATATGTGTGTGTGTGTATATATATATATATATGTTTATATATATGTTTATATATATATGTGTGTGTATATATATGTATATATTTATATGTATGTTTATATATATATGTGTGTGTGTGTATATATATATATATGTATATGTTTATATATATATATATATATACACACACACACATATATATGTATATATATATATATATATATATGTATATATATATATATATATATATATATATATATATATATATATATATATATATATATATATATATACATACATACATACATACATACATACACATCTATATTTATATCTCTTCATATATAATCTCCATTGCCATACTACAATTTTGAGAGACAGTGTCTCCGGTGGCTCAGATAAAATGAGTGTTCTCGCTTTATGTTATTAAATCTTACAGAAGAAGAGAACAGAGCATTTTGTCTTACATATTTGTCATTGTAACACCGGCCTATGTCTTAGAGTTCAGGTTCAAGTGAACCGCACCAGAGTACGCTCGCAAGTGCTCTCTCATCCTGGGTTCGGACAATGGCCTTCACACTTCACATTGTGCTGCGTCTGGTGTGTGCACACTGTCTAGTCATGGAGAACTAACTTCTTATCCCTTACTTCCTGTTAGCGTCCAGCAATCCCAACCAGGCTAGAGACTCCAGCTCCACCCAAGATCCAGGTGAAGGTGAGTTTCTCACTCGGCTGTCCGCCTGAATTGGACTTTTAACGTTGAGTCTCCATGTTTTTTTTTTTTTGATGTGTTCAGGTTGTTTTGTTTCGCCTTTGACTCTGGGTGGAGAAAGTCCTTCGCTGGATACGTGTCTATGGGTGGTGGAGCGTCTGCAGGCCACCAGAAGTCCACAGTAAGTCCTTGACTCATCCTACCGCATTTATTTTTGTTCTTTTTATCTGAATACAGCTTCACAAAATTCGTCCGACCAGTATCCGGCGATTTTCATGAAAAAGTATGTGAGCGCCATTGCCGATCAATACCGATCACAAATGTCCCCTCTGCTTGAAATGTTTTGGCTTTTTTTTCGTCCCCCAACTGACAAGCTTGCTGATGATTAAGTATCTCCATACACGTAGTGGAGACACTCACCTAAATGAATAATAATCACCTTCATTGTGGAAAGCAAACTGCATTTCTTGGTATTTCAAGTAACATTATCACTGGAGGACCAGTCTAGTGTTACATTAAGAGAACAGACCAGGAACAGGCAGCTTGAAACAACAGAAGAAATAAGTGCTCTGTAAAGTTTAAGAACTGTACAGCGGAGAGTCAGCAGTAATTAACAGGAAATTAACAAGTATATTACCAAAGCCAAAACCAGAGAAGTTGTCACATTGTGTAAATGGTAAATAAAAACAATGATTTGCAAATCCTTTTCAACTTATATTCAATTGAATAGACTTCAAAGACAAGATATTTAATGTTCACACTGAGAAACTTTATTTTTTTTGCAAATAATCATTAACTTAGAATTTAATGGCAGCAACACATTGCACAAAAGTTGCCACAGGGGCATTTTTACCACTGTGTTACATGGCCTTTCCTTTTAACAACACCCAGTAAACGTTTGGGAAATGAGGAGACACATTTTTTAAGCTTCTCAGGTGGAATTCTTTCCCATTCTTGCTTGATGTACAGCTTAAGTTGTTCAACAGTCCGGGGGTCTCCGTTGTGCTATTTTAGGCTTCATAATGCGCCACACATTCTCAATGGGAGACAGGTCTGGACTACGGGCAGGCCAGTTTAGTACCCGCACTCTTTTACTATGAAGTCACGCTGTTGTAACACGTGGCTTGGCATTGTCTTGTTGAAATAAGCAGGGGCGTCCATGATAACGTTGCTTGGATGGCAACATATGTTGCTCCAAAACCTGTATGTACAAACACCGTTTCCATATGAGTTGGGAAATTGTGTTAGATGTAAATATAAACGGAATACAATGATTTGCAAATCCTTTTCAACCCATATTCAATTGAATGCACTACAAAGACAACATATTTGATGTTCAAACTCATAAACTTTTTTTTTTTTTTTTTGCAAATAATAATTAACTAAGAATTTCATGGCTGCAACATGTGCCAAAGTAGTTGGGAAAGGGCATGTTCACCACTGTGTTACATTGCCTTTCCTTTTAACAACACTCAGTAAACGTTTGGGAACTGAGGAAACACATTTTTGACACTTTTCAGGTGGAATTTTTCCCATTCTTGCTTGATGTACAGCTTAAGTTGTTCAACAGTCCGGGGGTCTCCGTTGTGGTATTTTAGGCTTCATAATGCGCCACACATTTTCAATGGGAGACAGGTCTGGACTACAGGCAGGCCAGTCTAGTACCCGCACTTTTTTACAATGAAGCCACGCTGTTGCAACACGTGGCTTGGCATTGTCTTGCTGAAATAAGCAGGGGCGTCCATGATAACGTTGCTTGGTTGGCAACATGTGTTGCTCCAAAACCTGTATGTACCTTTCAGCATTAATGGTGCCTTCACAGATGTGTAAGTTGCCCATGCCTTGGGCACTAATACACCCCCATACCATCACACATGCTGGCTTTTACACTTTGCGCCTTGAACAATCCGGATGGTTATTTTCCTCTTTAATCCGGAGGACACAACTTCCACAGTTTCCAAAAACAATTTGAAATGTGGATTCGTCAGACCACAGAACACTTTTCCACTTTGCATCAGTCCATCTTAGATGAGTTCGGGCCCAGCGAAGCCGGTGGCGTTTCTGGGTGTTGTTGATAAATGGCTTTTTGCTTTGCATAGTAGAGTTTTAACTTGCACTTACAGATGTAGCGACCAACTGTAGTTACTGGCAGTGGTTTTCTGAAGTGTTCCTGAGCCCATGTGGTGATATCCTTTACACACTGATGTCGCTTTTTGATGCAGTACCGCCTGGGGGATCGAAGGTCACGGGCTTAGCCGCTTACGTGCAGGGATTTCTTTAGATTCTCTGAACCTTTTGATAGTATTACGGACCGTAGATGGTGAAATCCCTAAATTCCTTGCAATAGCTGGTTGAGAAATGTTGTTCTCAAACTGTTGGACAATTTGCTTACGCATTTACACATCGTGCCAACTTCACTGGTTTTGGGGTTTTGTATATGGAGCGTGACAGTTCTCTCCATCCTCCCGTAGAAACCCGGAGGCCGCCGAGCAGGACCTGAACATATCCCCCATCTTGCGTCACTACTCGGACGAAGCGGTGGAAGCGGAGGAAAATAAAGGGGCGACCAAACCCGACGCACAGCCTGACGCCAACAAGGGCCCCGGGGCACCGGAGAGGACCAAGCGGGGCCCTCCGCGGAGGAAACTACATTACAGGATCAACGACGGAACCTCGTTCATCTAGTATCCTTTGTAGTTATCGCCTTTTAGGAAGCCATTGCTGTTGACCCTTAACCCTGCTCCCTCAGCTACCCATCAGGCAACATGGCGGTGTGTCACAGCCACTCCGGTCTGACCTCCGGAGGCTTCTACAGCAACGTCTTCACCGACAACAAGGCTCCCATCGTCCTGTGCTCCATCACCATGTACGGCCACGGTCACGTCACACACCCTGTCAGGTGGGTCCACTCATGCACGTCACCGCTTTATACCTCTAAAGGCCTTAGTGGCCACAAGCGTGGACAGCACCTTTTAGCTCTTATTTCCAAAATTGTGTACACTTGTCAGGTTCAAACACTGATGACATCTATTAAACAAGACAAGAGGCAAAGAATTAAACAGAGACAGAATTCAATTTGGACTCAATATATTGAGGAGAGTCGCCCGGACATTGTATCCTTTTACAATCTCCAGCACGCTCTGCCAAAAAATTGTATGCCTCCTTCTTTTATTTTGGACCCACATGGCCACGGCTGTTTCCAAAGGACAAAGGTCGCAAAAAGTTCACAGAAAAGGTCGTAAACAATTCACAGAAAGGGTCAGTTCAAAAAGAGTTCGTAAAATAGTTCAAAAAGAGGTCCATAAAATAGTTAAAAAAGAGTTCGTCTGGAAATTGGGCAGATCCTGTCATCTTGGGCCAGAACAACATCCTTCTGTTGATTACCATACATACATACATACAATCTCCAGCACGCTCTGCCAAAAAATTGTATGCCTCCTTCTTTTATTTTGGACCCTACCCCGACCACATGGCCACGGCTGTTTCCAAAGGACAAAGGTCGCAAAAAGTTCACAGAAAAGGTCGTAAACCATTCACAAAAAGGGTCATTTCAAAAAGAGGTCCATAAAATAGTTCAAAAAGAGTTCGTAAAATAGTTCAAAAAGAGTTTGTCTGGAAATTGGGCAGATCCTGTCATCTTGGGCCAGAACAACATCCTTCTGTTGATTACCATACATACATACATACAATCTCCAGCACGCTCTGCCAAAAAAATGTATGCCTCCTTCTTTTATTTTGGACCCTCCCCGACCACATGGCCACGGCTGTTTCCAAAGGACAAAGGTCGCAAAAAGTTCACAGAAAAGGTCGTAAACAATTCACAGAAAGGGTCAGTTCAAAAAGAGTTCGTAAAATAGTTCAAAAAGAGGTCCATAAAATAGTTCAAAAAGAGTTTGTCTGGAAATTGGGCAGATCCTGTCATCTTGGGCCAGAACAACATCCTTCTGTTGATTACCATACATGAGAGAAAACAGAAAACCCTTCATGTGGCTCTCCCCCTTACACAGCGGAGTTTTACGAACCTTACTCTTGGTAGGCCTCAAAGACAGCCCCTGTCCTTTTGCCTGGAACTCATTTCAACACAAAGTTTTTTGGTGATAACTTACAAACAATTATTCTAACACACTACTGCAGTGTTTTTCAACCACTGTGCCGCTTAAACCAAAAATAAACAAAAGGCAAGTGCCGCTAAGAAAAGGCATTGAAGCTTAGGGATGGCTATGCTACACTAAACTAAAACTGAACTGGCTACAAAGTAAACAAAAACAGAATGCTGGACGACAGCAAAGACTTACAGCGCGTGGAGCAGACGGCGTCCACAAAGTGCATCCGTACATGACATGACGATCGACAAGGATAGCGTCCGCACAACTTAAATAGTCTTGATTGCCAAAACAAAGCAGGTGCGGGGAATAGCGTTCAAGGAAGACATGAAACTGCTACAGGAAAATACCAACAAAACAGGAATAGGAGCGCAAAACAAGAACTAAAACACGACACACAGAAAAAACCTCAAAAACCTCAAAATAAGTCAGGGCGTGATGTGACAGGTTGTGACAGTACACCTACTTTGAGACAAGAGCTATAGTGAAGGATGGTTGTTTGAATTCATATCCAACAATTGCGAAAAACGACTTTTTACTGTCAATATCGGCTGCTGAGTTTCATTTTTCAATGAATTTTGCTGGTTGTGTGCCTTGGGATTTTTTTCAATGAAGAAAATGTGCCTTGGCTCAGAAAAGGTTGAAAAACACTGCACTACTGAATTGGGGTCTTATAGCCACTTATGTGGACACTTATACTGCCATCTGGTGGTGTCAGAAGAGTATAACATACAATGGAATTTGGAGAAAAAAAAGTGTAAAAATAAAAATGAGCATGTCACTAAACATGAAGTACACATTTGTGTACTTATGGACTAAGTACATCATATCAAAAGATGATTCTTAGTTTGTATTCTATTTAGGGTCCAATAAGCCCAAATAGCAATGAGAAATTAAAAAAAAGCATGTAAACAAACAGCTTGGGCCTTAAGAGGTTAAATAAATACTAATAAAAATATATATTTTACAAACACAAAATGACAGGAATGTACACATTCTTACATCTCATTGTGCAACATGTGAATGTTTTAATGGGAACCAAATGCGATATCTGAAAGGGGTACAAATTATTTCCAAAGCAGGACCTCCCACCCAGACATACAATACAAGTATTTTCCGGACCATAGGGCGCACTGCCGATGAATGGTCTATTTTTTTAATCAAATGGCGTGCTTATTCTACAGTCATTTATAAAGAATCTAAATTTATAAATATTAATCATGAAATGCTGTTATTATATTAATCTAAAGGCCTTAGTGGCCACATGCGTGGACAGCACCTTTTAGCTCTTATTTCCAGAATTGTGTACACTACTGAATTGGGGTCTTATGGCCACTTATGTGGACACTTTTACTGCCATCTGGTGGTGTCAGAAGAGTATTACATGCAATGGAATTTGGAAAAAAAAAAGAAAGTGTAACAATAAGAATTAGCATGTCACTAAACATGAAGTACATGTTTGTGTACTTATGGACTAAGTACATCATATCAAAAGATGATTCTTAGTTTTTATTCTAATTAGGGTCCAATAAGCCCAAATAGCAATGAGAAATAAAAAAAGCATGTAAACAAACAGCTTGGGCCTTAAGAGGTTAAATAAATACTAATGAAAATATATATTTTACAAACAGAAAATTACAGGAATGTACACATTCTTACATCTCATTGTGCAACATGTGAATGTTTTAATGGAAACTAAATGCGATATCTGAAAGGGGTACAAATTATTTCCAAAGCAGGACCCCCACCCAGACATACAATACTAGTACCGTATTTTTCGGACCATAGGGCGCACCGGATTATAAGCCGCACTGCCGATGAATGGTCTATGTTTTTAATCAAATGCGTGCTTATTCTACAGTCATTTATAAAGAATCTAAATTTATAAATATTAATCATGAAATGCTGTTATTATATTAATCTAAAGGCCTTAGTGGCCACATGCGTGGACAGCACCTTTTAGCTCTTATTTCCAGAATTGTGTACACTACTGAATTGGGGTCTTATGGCCACTTATGTGGACACTTATACTGCCATCTGGTGGTGTCAGAAGAGTATAACATACAATGGAATTTGGAAAAAAAAAAAAGTGTAAAAATAAGAATTAGCATGTCACTAAACATGAAGTACACGTTTGTGTACTTATGGACTAAGTACATCATATCAAAAGATGATTCTTAGTTTTTATTCTAATTAGGGTCCAATAAGCCCAAATAGCAATGAGAAATAAAAAAAAGCATGTAAACAAACAGCTTGGGCCTTAAGAGGTTAAATAAATACTAATGAAAATGTATATTTTACAAACAGAAAATTACAGGAATGTACACATTCTTACATCTCATTGTGCAACATGTGAATGTTTTAATGGGAACTAAATGCGATATCTGAAAGGGGTACAAATTATTTCCAAAGCAGGACCCCCCACCCAGACATACAATACTAGTACCGTATTTTCCGGACCATAGGGCGCACCGGATTATAAGCCGCACTGCCGATGAATGTTCTATTTTTTTAATCAAATGCGTGCTTATTCTACAGTCATTTATAAAGAATCTAAATTTATAAATATTAATCATGAAATGCTGTTATTATATTAATCTAAAGGCCTTAGTGGCCACATGCGTGGACAGCACCTTTTAGCTCTTATTTCCAAAATTGTGTACACTACTGAATTGGGGTCTTATGGCCACTTATGTGGACACTTATACTGCCATCTGGTGGTGTCAGAAGAGTATAACATGCAATGGAATTTGGAAAAAAAAAAAAGTGTAAAAATAAGAATTAGCATGTCACTAAACATGAAGTACACGTTTGTGTACTTATGGACTAAGTACATCATATCAAAATATGATTCTTAGTTTTTATTCTAATTAGGGTTCAATAAGCCCAAATAGCATAAAAAAATCATGTAAACAAACAGCTTGGGCCTTAAGAGGTTAAGACCACATGATGTCGTACTAAACCGGACATTTTATTTTGTCTGGCGTTTCCCTTCTTACAGTTCCGCCATCACCGCCGTGTGGGACCAGCTGGGCGGGTTCATCTGCGACCGCAACGGCAACATGAAGCAGGAGTGGAGCTGGAAGTTGGACGAAGAGGTGCAGGAGAAGATTGTTGTAAAGGTGACGTTAGGTACCCCATCTTCAGATTGTCATACACACACGCGGTACAACAGTATAAGCTGCGATATAATGACAATATGTTTTGTATACAATTGTGCCGCCCTCATCCTACTTCAGTTTCGGCGAGGTAGGATTATTACTTATAAATCAAATATTTTTATTAGGGGTGTCAAATTTTTTTAATTTTCGAATGAATTGCTATTAGAGATGTCTGATAATTGTGAGTGTGAATGTTGTCTGTCTATCTGTGTTGGCCCTGCGATGAGGTGGCGACTTGTCCAGGGTGTACCCCGCCTTCTGCCCGATTGTAGCTGAGATAGGCTCCAGCGCCCCCCGCGACCCCAAAGGGAATAAGCGGTAGAAAATGGATGGATGGATGAAGATTCAAGATGCTTTATTATTGTCCATTCTTTAAAGGGGAACATTATCACAATTTCAGAAGGGTTAAAACCATTAAAAATCAGTTCCCAGTGGCTTATTTTATTTTTCGAAGTTTTTTTCAAACTTTTACCCATCACGCAATATCCCTAAAAAAAAGCTTCAAAGTGCCTGATTTTAACCGTCCATTTTCCTGTGACGTCACATAGTGATGCCAACACAAACAAACATGGCGCATAGAACAGCAAGCTATAGCGACATTAGCTCGGATTCAGACTCGGATTTCAGCGGCTTAAGCGATTCAACAGATTATGCATGTATTGAAACGGATGGTTGTAGTGTGGAGGCAGGTAGCGAAAACGAAATTGAAGAAGAAGCTGAAGCTATATCGGTTTGAACCGTTTGCAAGCGAAACCGACGAAAACGACACGACAGCCAGCGACACGGGAGAAAGCGAGGACGAATTCGGCGATCGCCTTCTAACCAACGATTGGTATGTGTTTGTTTGGCATTAAAGGAAACTAACAACTATGGACTAGGTTTACAGCATATGAAATATATTTGGCAACAACATGCACTTTGAGAGTGCAGACAGCCCAATTTTCATCAATTAATATATTCTGTAGACATACCCTCATCCACGCTCTTTTCCTGAAAGCTGATCTGTCCAGTTTTGGAGTTGATGTCAGCAGGCCAGGGAAGCTAGGGTCGATATTCTTCTCTTGATCATCTTCGGTGGCATAAGGGACGGTGTGAACCAAGACATCCAGGGGGTTTAGCTCGCTCGTCTGCGGGAACAAACTGCCGCCATTGCTTGCCGTGCTACCGAGGTCCTTTGTCCCTGAATTGCTCACACACTCCGGCAGATTCAATGGGGGTCTGGCGGCAGATTTCTTTGACTTTATCGTTGGAAATGCATCTGCTTTGAGTGTCGCAGGATATCCACACATTCTTGCCATCTCTGTCGTAGCATAGCTTTCGTCGGTAAAGTGTGCGGAACAAACGTCCAATTTCTTGCCACTTTCGCATCTTTGGGCCACTGGTGTCTGGCATGATGTCTCCAAGGTACGGAAAACAGTCGAAAAAGCAGAAAATAACAGAGCTGATTTGACTCGGTGTTTGTAATGTGTTTGAGAAAATGGCGGATTGCTTCCCGATGTGACGTTATGTTGTGACTTCATCGCTCCGAGAGCGAATAATAGAAAGGCGTTTAATTCGCCAAAATTCACCCATTTAGAGTTCGGAAATCGGTTAAAAAAATATATGGTCTTTTTTCTGCAACATCAAGGTATATATTGACGCTTACATAGGTCTGGTGATAATGTTCCCCTTTAAACAATGTACAAGACACATAAGGGTAGGTTTGGGGGCGTGGTTAAGAGGGGAGGAGTATATTTACAGGTAAGATTCACCAAGTCAAGTATTTCATATATATATATATATATATATATATATATATATATATATATATATATATATATATATATATATATATATATATATATATATATATAAGAAATACTAAGTCAAGTATTTCATATATATATGTATATATATATATATAAATAAAAGAAATACTTGAATTTCAGTGTTCATTTATTTACACATATACACACACATAACACTCATCTACTCATTGTTGAGTTCAGGGTTGAATTGTCCATCCTTGTTGTATTCTCTGTCACTATTTTTCTAACCATGCTGAACACCCTCACTGATGATGCATTGCTGTGTGGCACGCACAAAAGTGCTTTCATCAAATGCACTAGATGGCAGTATTGTACTGTTTAAGAGTGTCACATTGCTGTTTACGGCAGACGAACTGCTTTACGGTAGACAAAACGTGACTGCTGTTGTTGTGTGTGGTTGCCGCGCTGGGAGGACGTTAATGAAACTGCCTAACAATAAACCCACATAAGAAACGAAGAACTCGCCCTCGATCATTCTACAGTTATAACGTGATTGGGCAGGTACGCTCTTTATATTGTGTGCCTGAATTTCGGGAGATTTTCGGGAGAAAATTTGTCCCGGGAGGTTTTCGGGAGAGGCGCTGAATTTTGGGAGTTTCCCGGAAAATCCGGGAGGGTTGGCAAGTATGCTCAGGAGGGACCCTCAGGAGGGGTCCAGACATAGCATAGCACACAAACATGATACATGTAATCACAACAACTTGCAACAAGGGGGGGGGGTGGATTTGGGGCCCTGGAGGCCGTCTGCCGCTATAAAGCGCTACTCAGCCATCCACAACCCCGAAGAGGAATTAAGCAGTGGTGAAGGCGTTGATTGGGGGAGGGGCGGGTGTGTGCATGTATGCCCAATTAACTTGGGTGAGATGTTGAAATGTTTTTGTGGACTGGGGCCGATCTCAAAGTTCGACACCAGGTGTTATTGAAAAAAAGGAAGGTCAAAAGCGTCCATCGTTGAGGAGTCCTCGGGGGAGTTCTTCAGAACAGCCTGTTCCTGATGGCATCAAGGGCATTCGAGGGAGTCAAATCGTAGATTAAGATGTTGTTTTCTTGGAGCAGTCAAAACAATGACATTCCTGCTCTGTGTCCATGCTGGATCTCTCAAATTCAATTTAATTCTTCCTTCTCAGCAAGCTTCTCCATGATGAGATCCATTTTGCGATTCAAATCAGAAATCGCCCCAGTCTATGTTCCTACAGCCCGACCCAATCCTTCCATTGCGACGAACAGCCGTTGGGCTCCTTGAGTGGCTGCCATCGTCTTCCGAATTTGACGATACACCAGAGCAATGCCAAGCCCAATCAGCAGGTGCCCCGCGATCACGGTTCCAAATAGGTAGATGTCTTCCACGTCCTCGATGGAAAGGACTGAGACGTACAAGAGTCTCCATTAATCCCAGGAGTCTCTCACGTACCCGCAGCAATGGTTCCATCAGGGCAGCCAGGCTCCCCCGAACCTCTTTTCCTTGTCGAAAAGACTTTGTCAATTGCGTCGAGAGTCCAGCTGATCATATCCATGTTTGATGTTTGGATTTGAGGACAGCGCAAAGAAAGAGGCTTCAAAAAAGTTCAGACAAGACAAGGACACAAGAAAGCAAGCAGGGAAGGAGGGAGCGGAGAAAAATGCGACCGCCCTCACCAAGAGGCAAGATAGAAGGACTGCCGATATTATCGGCCGATAAATGCTTTAAAATGTAATATCGGAAATTATCGGTATCGGTTTCAAAAAGTAAAATTTATGAAAAAAAAAAAAAAGCACTTTGTGACTACAATAATAAATATGGCAGTGCCATGTTGGCATTTTTTTCCATAACTTGAGTTGATTTATTTTGGAAAACCTTGTTACATTGTTTAATGCATCCAGCGGGGCATCACAACAAAATTAGGCATAATAATTTGTTAATTCCACGACTGTATATATCGGTATCGGTTGATATCGGTATTACGAGTTGGACATAATTTGTCAGAAAAATTGTATGTAAATGATCAAAAAACTTTCCGTTCTCTGAGTTCCCAATGAACAGACAAGAGGCTGTCTTTGTTGCACCAAGCAAAGGCTTGGAAAATTCCATTGTGTACGATGGGAGGAGACGGGAGGGGGTTATCTATTGTCATCCAAGACCTGCCCAGGCTGAAGCCAGGACCAGCCCAAGCCCGAGGCATCTTTTTCTTTCGTGTTAATGTGACCGAAAACAATGACTGTTTACATACTCCCCATTCCTTTAGAAACAGATGTTGTTATGTAAACAGGAAAAGTTCAAATAAAAAGAGGTGGCGTACAATCTTTCAGAGCGTGGGTGACACTGTAAGAGGTTACAGGTCGACACGTTTCTCCTCAATTGAGCAAAATTGAATTCTGCCTCTGTTTGATTCTTTGCTTCTTGTCTTGTTTAATAGATGTCATCAGTGTTTGAACCTGACAATATCGGAATATCGGCAAAAAGCCATTATCGGACATCTCTAATTGCTGTTCTTGTTTGTAACGATTCCTAAGCAATTAAAAAATTTCAAAATCGATTTAAAAAAAAAAAAAAAAAAAAAAAAAAAATTTTTTATATATATATATATATATATATATATATATGTATATATATATATATATATATATATATATATATATATATATATATGTATATATATATATATATATATGTATATATATATATATGTATATATATATATATATATATATATATATATATATATATATATATATATATATATATATATATGTATGTGTGGGGAAAAAAATCACAAGACTATTTCATCTCTACAGGCCTGTTTCATGAGGGGGGTACCCTCAATCGTCAGGAGATTCTCCTGACGATTGAGGGTACCCCCCTCATGAAACAGGCCTGTAGAGATGAAATAGTCTTGTGATTTTTTTTCCCACACATACATATATTGCGCTCTACTACGGTATCGAGCACTATTTTTTGGATAACCTTATTAAGACATATATATATATATATATATATATATATATATATATATATATATATATATATATATATATATATATATATATATATATATATATATATATATATATACATACATACAGGTAAAAGCCAGTAAATTAGAATATTTTGAAAAACTTGATTTATTTTAGTAATTGCATTCAAAAGGTGTAACATGTACATTATATTTATTCATTGCACACAGACTGATGCATTCAAATGTTTATTTCATTTAATTTTGATGATTTGAAGTGGCAACAAATGAAAATCCAAAATTCCGTGTGTCACAAAATTAGAATATTACTTAAGGCTAATACAAAAAAGAGATTTTTAGAAATGTTGGCCAACTGAAAAGTATGAAAATGAAAAATATGAGCATGTACAATACTCAATACTTGGTTGGAGCTCCTTTTGCCTCAATTACTGCGTTAATGCGGCGTGGCATGGAGTCGATGAGTTTCTGGCACTGCTCAGGTGTTATGAGAGCCCAGGTTGCTCTGATAGTGGCCTTCAACTCTTCTGCGTTTTTGGGTCTGGCATTCTGCATCTTCCTTTTCACAATACCCCACAGATTTTCTATGGGGCTAAGGTCAGGGGAGTTGGCGGGCCAATTTAGAACAGAAATACCATGGTCCGTAAACCAGGCACGGGTAGATTTTGCGCTGTGTGCAGGCGCCAAGTCCTGTTGGAACTTGAAATCTCCATCTCCATAGAGCAGGTCAGCAGCAGGAAGCATGAAGTGCTCTAAAACTTGCTGGTAGACGGCTGCGTTGACCCTGGATCTCAGGAAACAGAGTGGACCGACACCAGCAGATGACATGGCACCCCAAACCATCACTGATGGTGGAAACTTTACACTAGACTTCAGGCAACGTGGATCCTGTACCTCTCCTGTCTTCCTCCAGACTCTGGGACCTCGATTTCCAAAGGAAATGCAAAATTTGCTTTCGTCAGAAAACATGACTTTGGACCACTCAGCAGCAGTCCAGCTCTTTTTTTCCTTAGCCCAGGTGAGACGCTTTTCGCGCTGTTTCTTGGTCAACAGTGGCTTGACACGAGGTATGCGGCAGTTGAAACCCATGTCTTTCAAGCGTCTCTTGGTGGTGGATCTTGAAGCACTGACTCCAGCAGCTGTCCACTCCTTCTGAATCTCCCCCACATTTTTGAATGGTTTTTTTTTTCACAATCTTGACCAGGGCGCGGTGATCCCTATCGCTTGTACACTTTTTCTGACCACAGTTTTTCCTTCCCTTTGCCTCTCCATTAATGTGTTTGGACACAGAGCTCTGAGAACAGCCAGCCTCTTCAGCAATAACCTTTTGTGTCTTTCCCTCCTTGTGCAATGTGTTGATGGTTGCCTTTTGGACAGCTGTCAAATCTGAAGTCTTCCCCATGTTTGTGTAGGCTTCAGAACTGGACTGAGAGACCATTTAAAGCCCTTTGCAGGTGTTTTGAGTTAATCAGCTGATCAGTTTGTGGCACCAGGTGTCTTCATAATTTAACCCTTACACAATATTCTAATTTTGTGACACACGGAATTTTGGATTTTCATTTGTTGCCACTTCAAATCATCAAAATTAAATGAAATAAACATTTGAATGCATCAGTCTGTGTGCAATGAATAAATATAATGTACAAGTTACACCTTTTGAATGCAATTACTGAAATAAATCAAGTTTTTCAAAATATTCTAATTTACTGGCTTTTACCTGTATATGCATATATATATATATATA
The DNA here is from genome assembly GCF_033978685.3 of Nerophis lumbriciformis. Classification (NCBI taxonomy): domain Eukaryota; kingdom Metazoa; phylum Chordata; class Actinopteri; order Syngnathiformes; family Syngnathidae; genus Nerophis; species Nerophis lumbriciformis. Next base: position 26,543,241 of record NC_084576.2, read on the forward strand.
TATATATATATATATATATATATATATATATATATATATATATATATATATATATATATATATATATATATATATATATATATATATATATACTGCCAAAAGTATTTGGCCACCCATCCAAATGATCAGAATCAGGTGTCCTAATCACTTTGCACAGGTGTATAAAATCAAGCACTTAGGCATGGAGACTGTTTCTACAAACATTTGTGAAAGAATTGTCATGACTTGGTCCTGGGGTTTAGTTTTTCTACAAGGCAACGGAAAGTTGGCTCGGGCGAGACGGGAATGTGAGAACATATTTATTTAATTTTATCAAAAAAAAGTACAAACGAAAAGCGCACACAGTGGCGGAGAAACAACTTGCCTATGAAAACAAATACTTGCACAAAGGCAGAAACTATGAACAACAAAAAACACTAACTGTGGCATTAATAAACAAAACTTGCTTGGCATGGACAAAAGGAGCAGCGTGAACGATGGACATGAAAAAAGTGTCAGGAATGTGCAGAGCATAAATGTGGGATGTCACCAGAAAGACAAACTGAAAACAATGAACTTAAATACTACAGACATGATTAACGAAAACAGGTGCGTGACTCAAAACGTGAAACAGGTGCGTGACGTGACAGGTGAAAACTAATGGGGTGCTATGGTGACAAACAAGAATGCACAATGAGTCCAAACGTGGAACAGGTGAAACTAATGGGTAATCATGGAAACAAGACAAGGGAGTGAAAAGCCAGAAACTAAAGAGTTCAATAACTAAACAAAACAAAACATGACTAAAACAAAACATGATTACACAGACATGACAAGAATGGGCCGCTCTCAGTGATTTCCAGCGTGGAACTGTCAAAGTGAAGTGAAGTCAATTATATTTATATAGCGCTTTTCTCTAGTGACTCAAAACACTTTACATTGTGAAACCCAATATCTAAATTCCATCCATCCATCCATCTTCTTCCGCTTATCCGAGGTCGGGTCGCGGGGGCAGCAGCCTAAGCAGGGAAGCCCAGACTTTCCTCTCCCCAGCCACTTCGTCCGGCTCCTCCCGGGGAGACATAGTCTTCCCAACGTGTCCTGGGTCTTCCCCGTGGCCTCCTACCGGTCGGACGTGCCCGAAACACGTCCCTAGGGAGGCGTTCGGGTGGCATCCTGACCAGATGCCCGAACCACCTCATCTGGCTCCTCTCCATGTGGAGGAGCAGCGGCTTTAGTTTGAGCTCCTGATCTTGTCCTTTCGGTCATAACCCAAAGCTCATGACCGTAGGTGAGGATGGAAACGTAGATCGACCGGTAAATCGAGAGCTTTGCCTTCCGGCTCAGCTCCTTCTTCACCACAACGGATCGATACAGCGTCCGCATTACTGAAGACGCCGCACCGATCTGCCTGTCGATCTCACGATCCACTCTTCCCTCACTCGTGAACAAGACTCCGAGGTACTTGAACTCCTCCACTTGGGGCAAGATCTCCTCCCCAACCCGGAGATGGCACTCCACCCTTTTCTGGGCGATATCTAAATTACATTTTTAAATCAGTGTGGGTGGCACCGGGAGCAGGTGGGTAAAGTGTCTTGCCCAAGGACACAACGGCAGTGACTAGGATGGCAGAAGCGGGAATCGAACCTGGAAACCTCAAGTTGCTGGCACGGCCACTCTGCCAACCGAGCTATATCCTATTGGATGCCACCTGTGCAACAAATCCGGTCGTGAAATTTCCTTCAACTGTCGGCTTTATCATAAGAAAATGGAAGAGTTTGGGAACAACAGCAACTCAGCCACCAAGTGGTAGGCCACGTAAACTGACAGAGAGGGGTCAACGGATGCTGAAGCGCATAGTGCAAAGACTTTCTGCACAGTCAATTGCTACAGAGCTCCAAAGTTCATGTGACCTTCCAATTAGCCCACGTACAGTACGCAGAGAGCTTCATGGAATGGGTTTCCATGGCCGAGCGGCTGCCTCTAAGCCATACATCACCAAGTCCAATGCAAAGCGTGGGATGCAGTGGTGTAAAGCACGTCACCACTGGACTCTAGAGCAGTGGAGACGCCTTCTCTGGAGTGATGAATCACGCTTTTCCATCTGGCAATCTGATGGACCAGTCTGGGTTTGGAGGTTGCCAGGAGAACGCTACATTTCGGACTGCATTGTGCGGAGTGTGAAATTTGGTGGAGGAGGAATTAGGGTGTGGGGTTGTTTTTCAGGAGTTGGGCTTGGCCCCTTAGTTCCAGTGAAAGGAACTTTGAATGCTCCAGGATACCAAAACATTTTGGACAATTCCACGCTCCCAACCTTGTGGGAACAGTTTGGAGCGGGCCCCTTCCTCTTCCGACATGCCTGTGCACCAGTGCACAAAGCAAGGTCCATAAAGACATGGATTACAGAGTCTGGTGTGGATGAACTTGACTGGCCTGCACAGAGTCCTGACCTGAACCGCATAGAACACCTTTGGGATGAATTAGAACGGAGACTTGAGAGCCAGGCTTTCTCGACCAACATCGGTGTGTGACCTCACCAATGCGCCTTTGGAAGAATGGTGGAAAATTCCTTATAAACACACTCCGCAACCTTGTGGACAGCCTTCCCAGAAGAGTTGAAGCTGTAATAGCTGCAAAAGGTGGACCCACGTCATATTGAATGAACCCTATGGGTTAGGAATGGGATGGCACTTCAAGTTCATATGTGAGTCAAGGCAGGTGGCCAAATACTTTTGGCAATATATATATATATATATATATATATATATATATATATATATATATATATATATATATATATATATATATATATTTTTTTTTTTTTTTTAATTTTTTATTTTTTTATTTTTTTTTTTAATCTGTCCTGTCCAGTAACTTTATTAAATGGTTGGAAATTGTATTAAACTATTTTCTTTTCAATCAATCAATCAATCAATCAATCAATCAATCAAGATTGCAGTACCATTTCTGGCCACATTATTACATATTATTTCAACAATTGACCCAGAATATTGCCTTTTTTATTTTGCACGCGATGAAGGTGTCTGGAAGACATTATTAGTGACAAGATTGATCACAATGACTTAAAAAAACAAAACCTGGCAGGATCTCGTCACAGCATGGCATGTTTATGATGGATCGGGACGGGGGGGCATCAAATCACGTGTCGATTTGTGTCATTCTGCAAGCTGCAGCATGTCTCCGTGGATTAAACGTGGCGGTTTTATTTGCACCAATATCGACAGGTTTCTGTTTTCCTTGCGTCCGCTCATCAGCACCTCCAACTCCAACAACGTGTCTCGCTCCGGCTGCTGCTAGTAAAGGCCATCTACTCACCTGTCGCTGTCTTCGAGGCCGGGTCCTGGCACACCCCGTTCCGCGGCAGGCCCGCGGGCCACGCCCCCCCTCCACGGTGGTATTTCAGTTTGAGCACATAAATAGATAAGACCCCTTAGTTTGACATTCGCAGGCGGATCGGATCACTTCTCATAAGAAAGAGGCCCTAATTTGGACTTCGGAATACAAAAGTGATAACCATATCCTTGAGAAAAGACTACCTGTCTGGCTCAACGCCAACATTTGAGTTATGACTTAAAGCACTTTTCCAGTCACTACACATGAACAGCTCCTTTTATGGTCAGGTTGTGCTGTCCTGACTTAGCACACACACCCAGACAGAGAAAGAAGGAATATAAAAACTGATGGTTTAGCTTCTCCAGGTGTGGAGTCCTTCATTTTTTTTGACCTAGGTTCCTCCGGCTACTGCAGACCTGTTTAACGACGCTCGCTTGTAATAAAGCAACTTTTGGTCCACCAAGTATATTTTATTGAATTTTACAGTTAAAATGACATTCGACAGTCATTCTTTGCTCAGAGACCTTTTATATGGTTTGTGTCATTTTTGCAAGCTGTGGATTAAACGTGACTGCTCTTCCTGCAGGTGTCGAAGGGAATCTCCGTGCAGCTGCACAGCAGCACGTCGGCCGTGCTCTGCTTCAAGTGCGACAAGCAGAAAGTTCTGCTCCCGATCACTGCCCTCCCTTACCTCGCCAAGGAGCCGGTGAGCATCGTTATTACGTAACCGGTCTGATTTCAATGAGTTTTTTGGGGGGGGATATTTGATAGAAAGTGACATTAAAAAAGTCTCGTTTCCATCCTTTAAATCGTTTATTTTCAGACTTTTTTCTACACTTATACTGGAAAGTCAAAGGTTGCACTGGTCGTCTTTGATACACTGCTAAAACTGAAATCTAAGTAAAATTAAATATCTCAAATAAGGGTGATATTTGCTTATTTTCTGTCTAATAAGATAAGATTTTATGTTAGAGTCTTTTACTTGTTTTAAAGGGGAACATTATCACAATTTCAGAAGGGTTAAAACCATTAAAAATCAGTTCCCAGTGGCTTATTATATTTTTCGAAGTTGTTTTCAAAATTTTACCCATCACGCAATATCCCTAAAAAAAAGCTTCAAAGTGCCTGATTTTAACCATCGTTATATACACCCGTCCATTTTCCTGTGACGTCACACAGTGATGCCAACACAAACAAACATGGCGCATAGAACAGCAAGCTTTAGCGACATTAGCTCGGATTCAGACTCAGATTTCAGCGGCTTAAGCGATTCAACAGATTACGCATGTATTGAAACGGATGGTTGTAGTGTGGAGGCAGGTAGCGAAAACGAAATTGAAGAAGAAACTGAAGCTATTGAGCCATATCGGTTTGAACCGTATGCAGACGAAAACGACACGACAGCCAGCGACACGGGAGAAAGCGAGGACGAATTCGACGATCGCCTTCTAACCAACGATTGGTATGTGTTTGTTTGGCATTAAAGGAAACTAACAACTATGAACTAGGTTTACAGCATATGAAATACATTTGGCAACAACATGCACTTTGAGAGTGCAGACAGCCCAATTTTCATCAATTAATATATTCTGTAGACATACCCTCATCCGCGCTCTTTTCCTGAAAGCTGATCCGTCCAGTTTTGGAGTTGATGTCAGCAGGCCAGGGAAGCTAGGGTCAATATTCTTCTCTTGATCATCTTCGGTGGCATAAGGGACGGTGTGAGCCAAGACATCCAGGGGGTTTAGCTCGCTCGTCTGCGGGAACAAACTGCCGCCATTGCTTGCCGTGCTACCGAGGTCCTTTGTCCCTGAATTGCTCACACACTCCGGCAGATTCAATGGGGGTCTGGCGGCAGATTTCTTTGACTTTATCGTTGGAAATGCATCTGCTTTGAGTGTCGCAGGATATCCACACATTCTTGCCATCTCTGTCGTAGCATAGCTTTCGTCGGTAAAGTGTGCGGAACAAACGTCCAATTTCTTGCCACTTTCGCATCTTTGGGCCACTGGTGCAACTTGAATCCGTCCCTGTTCGTGTTGTTACACCCTCCGACAACACACCGACGAGGCATGATGTCTCCAAGGTACGGAAAACAGTCGAAAAAACGGAAAATAACAGAGCTGATTTGACTCGGTGTTTGAGAAAATGGCGGATTGCTTCCCGATGTGACGCCACGTTGTGACGTCATCGCTCCGAGAGCGAATAATAGAAAGGCGTTTAATTTGCCAAAATTCACCTATTTAGAGTTCGGAAATCGGTTAAAAAAATATATGGTCTTTTTTCTGCAACATCAAGGTATATATTGACGCTTACATAGGTCTGGTGATAATGTTCCCCTTTAAGGGTTTTGGTCCTAAATGATCTCAGTAAGATATTACAGCTTGTTGCTGAGATTTGATGACCTATATTGAGTAAAACATGCTTGAAACTAGAATATCAACTGCTGCAAAGCTGTGTCATCAACACTCACAAGTATAAAACTACAAACCCCGTTTCCATATGAGTTGGGAAATTGTGTTAGATGTAAATATAAACGGAATACAATGATTGGCAAATCCTTTTCAACCCATATTCAGTTGAATATGCTACAAAGACAACATATTTGATGTTCAAACTGTTAAACTTTTTTTTTTTTTTGCAAATAATCATTAACTTTAGAATTTGATGCCAGCAACACGTGACAAAGAAGTTGGGAAAGGTGGCAAAAATGACTGAGAAAGTTGAGGAATGCTCATCAAACACTTATTTGGAATATCCCACAGGTGAACAGGCAAATTGGGAACAGGTGGGTGCCATGATTGGGTATAAAAGTAGATTCCATGAAATGCTCAGTCATTTACAAACAAGGATGGGGCGAGGGTCACCACTTTGTCAACAAATGCGTGAGCAAATTGTTGAACAGTTTAAGAAAAACATTTCTCAACCAGCTATTGCAAGGAATTTAGGGATTTCACCATCTACGCTCCGTAATATCATCAAAGGGTTCAGAGAATCTGGAGAAATCACTGCACGTAAGCAGCTGAGCCCGTGACCTTCGATCTCTCAGGCTGTACTGCATCAACAAGCGACATCAGTGTGTAAAGGATATCACCACATGGGCTCAGGAACACTTCAGAAATCCACTGTCAGTAACTACAGTTGGTCGCTACATCTGTAAGTACAAGTTAAAACTCTCCTATGCAAGTCGAATTTATCAACAACACCCAGAAACGCCGTCGGCTTCGCTGGGCCTGAGCTCATCTAAGATGGACTGATACAAAGTGGAAAAGTGTTCTGTGGTCTGACGAGTCCACATTTCAAATTGTTTTTGGAAACTGTGGACGTCGTGTCCGCTGGACCAAAGAGGAAAAGAACCATCCGGATTGTTCTAGGCGCAAAGTTGAAAAGCCAGCATCTGTGATAGTATGGGGGTGTATTAGTGCCCAAGACATGGGTAACTTACACATCTGTGAAGGCGCCATTAATGCTGAAAGGTACATACAGGTTTTGGAGCAACATATGTTGCCATCCAAGCAACGTTACCATGGACGCCCCTGCTTATTTCAGCAAGACAATGCCAAGCCAGGTGTTACATCAACGTGGCTTCGTAGTAAAAGAGTGCGGGTACTAGACTGGCCTGCCTGTAGTCCAGACCTGTCTCCCATTGAAAATGTGTGGCTCATTATGAAGCCTAAAATACCACAAATCATTGTATTCCGTTTATATTTACATCTAACACAATTTCCCAACTCATACGGAAACGGGGTTTGTAGTTTTTAGTATAAGTTTGCTGGTTTCAAGAAATGTAATGCCGAGCGCATATCATTATGTCAAGATAATGGAACTAGCATTTATTCAATTTAAGAATATTTTTCAACATATTGAGCTAAAAGGTCTCTTTTTTTTCTCCCAAGAAAAGTGCACTTGTTATTAGTGAGAATATACTTATTTTAAGGTATTTTTGGGTTCATTGAGGTTAGCTAATTTGACTTGTTTTGGAAAGTCTTGACAAGCCGAATTTTCTTGTTCTATTGGCAGATAATTTTGCTTAGTTCAAATAAAATACCCCTAATTTTTGTATTATTTTTTTTTCTTGTTTTTGATCACTGACTTTTTGCATTGTAGAGTTTGTGCATTAGAGGTGCTAAAACCAGTCCAATGTAGGTCAATATATAAATATGCTGTTTTAGTGCTATAATTGACCAAGAAAACGAGTCTAATGTCTAATAATACATCTTATTTCACCTATAAGTCGCATCATTTGTCTCTAAATTGTTATAAGTACACCTCTGCATATCATTGTATCCTCATTGATATTAAAGAAAACCAAAAAAAAGAGGAAATCGATATACATCAACTTACAACAAAGAATAACTATTAAAATAGTTCTCTGTCCTTCTGTCCGGACGAGGATGACAAGACCAGAAATACACGAAAGAAACAATTTTGTTTTATTGTCTCTCATACTGATTGTGTACAAAATACCCCCCCCTCCCCCCCAAAAAAGTGCAGTTCCCCTTCCACTCAGGAATAAACTAAAATTAAACAATTTGTGCTGATTTTTTGTGTGTAATAAATACACATGAGGAAGTCAAGATTAATGGCTACACTCAGCACAATTTTGTAGAAGCATGATACTGATAAAGCATGTGTGTCTGTCCCACTCCACACCCTGTAGGGCAGTGTTTTTCAACCATTATAATAATAATAATAATAGATTTTATTTGTAAAAAGCACTTTACATTGAGTAAACGACCTCAAAGTGCTACAGTGTATTAAAAGAAATAAAAATAAAAAGATAATAAAAAATAAATACAAATAAAAACTAGAACAGCCAAATAGCTAAAACTAGTATGCATATATCTAAAAAAAAGAGGTTTTAAAAAAAAAGCATCCACAGTCTGTGGTGCCCTCAGGTGGTCAGGGAGAGCGTCCCACAGACTGGGAGCGGCGGAGCAGAAAGCCCGGTCTCCCATTTTTCGTAGCTTTGTCCTCAGAGGTTGGAGGAGGTTATCCCATACTTGCCAACCCTCCCGGATTTTCCGGGAGACTCCCGAAATTCAGCGCCTTTCCCGAAAACCTCCCGGGACAAATTTTCTCCCGAAAATCTCCCGAAAGTCCGCTTTCCCACAATATAAAGAACGTCTACAGTAAAGCAGTCCGTCTGCCGTAAACAGCAATGTTGTGACACTCTTAAACAGGACAATACTGCCATCTAGTGCATTTGATGAAAGCACTTTTGTGCGTGCCACACATCAATGCATCATCAGAGAGGGTGTTCAGCATGGTTAGAAAGATAGTGACAGAGAATGGAACAAGGATGGACAATTCAACCCTTAACTCAACAATGAGTAGATGAGTGTTATGTGTGTGTATATGTGTAAATAAATGAACACTGAAATTCAAGTATTTCTTTTATATATATATATATATATATATATATATATATATATATATATATATATATATATATATATATATATATATATATATATATATATATATTAGAGATACGCGGTTTGCGGGCACAACCGTGGAGTTTGCGGATTATCCGCGGATCGGGCGGATGAAATTTAAAAAAATTAGATTTTATCCGCGGGTCGGGTCGGGCGGTTGAAATGAAAAAAAATTAGATTTTAAATAGATTCAGGCGGGTGGCAGTTAAACCAATTCGGAAATATATATACATAGTTAAATGTTGTTACCCACATACGAAAAACGAGCAGGCACCTGCAGCATATGCCACAACAGAAGAAAAAGAAAAGAAAAGAGATGGACACTTTTACGGAGCGGAGAAGGGACGCCTCGCCGGGGTCCGGGACCGAGGCCCCTTCCCCCGAGAGGGCCCCACCGGGAGCCGTAGCTGAGGCGATCCGCGAGAAGGGCCCGACGCACGTCCAGGGTCACCACCGCGCCCACCGCACCGACACCCCGCCTCGTCCGCCTTCGCCGCGGCCGGCGTCACGCGCAGCAGGTAAGCAGCTTACCTGCCCGCCACCCCCGTGGCCGGGGGCTCGTAACAGGGGTCACTCCGCGCGCTCCGCCCGCGCAGCTTACCTGCCCGCCACCCCTGTTGCCGGGGGCACGTAACAGGGGTCACTCCGCGCGCAGTGCGCTCACGAAAGGGGTGGGGCTCACCCTGGTTGATAGAGACAGCAGGACGGTGGCCATGGAAGTTGGAACCCGCTAAGGAGTGTGTAACAACCCACCTGCCGAATCAACTAGCCCTGAAAATGGATGGCGCTGGAGCGTCGGGCCCATACCCGGCCGTCGCCGGCAGCGAGACGCGCTTGGAGGTGCGCTCAGCGCGGCTCCCATATGATTGCGCACTGGTGTGCGTCTGGGTCGTGACAGCGTGGCACGCGAATGTCTGTGCTGCATTGGATCAGTCTCCTTTCTTTAACAGGCAAAAGCTTTATAACCTCACTAATGCCTTGCATCGTCTATATTAGATATATAACAACGGGCGGGTGCGGGCGGGTGCGGTTCTGATCAAATGTTACATCGGGTGGATGGCGGATGGTTGACGACTTTCTGATGCGGTTGCGGATGAAATAATTGCCTATCCGCGCATCTCTAATATATATATATATATATATATATATATATATATATATATATATATATATATATATAGCTAGAATTCACTGAAAGTCAATTATTTCTTATATATATATATATATATATATATATATGAAATACTTGACTTGGTGAATTCTAGCTGTAAATATACTCCTCCCCTCTTAACCACGCCCCCAACCACGCCCCCCGCACCCACCCCCCACCCCCCACCTCCCGAAATTGGAGGTCTCAAGGTTGGCAAGTATGGGTTATCCTCAAAGATTATCTAGTTTCACCGATTTGGGTTAAAAATATTTTTTGCAAACCAGTACCGTATTTTTCGGAGTATAAGTCGCACCTGCTGAAAATGCATAATAAAGAAGGAAAAAAAACATATATAAGTCGCACTGGAGTACAAGTCGCATTTGTGGGGGAAATTTATTTGATAAAAGCCAACACCAAGAATAGACATTTGAAAGGCAATTTAAAATACATAAATAATAGTGAACAACAGGCTGAATAAGTGTACGTTATATGAGGCATAAATAACCAACTGGTATGTTAACGTAACATATTATGGCAAGAGTCATTCAAATAACTATAACATATAGAACATGCTATACGTTTACCAAACAATCTGTCACTCCTAATCGCTAAATCCCATGAAATCTTATACGTCTAGTCTCTTACGTGAATGAGATAAATTATATTATTTGATATTTTACGCTAATGTGTTAATAATTTCACACATAAGTCGCTCCTGAGTATAAGTCGCACCCCCGGCCAAACTATGAAAAAAACTGCGACTTATAGCCCGAAAAATACGGTAATTATAGTCTGCAAATGATGTGTTGTTGTTGAGTGTCGGTGCCATCTAGAGCTCGGCAGAGTAACCGTGTAATACTCTTCCATCTCAGTAGGTGGCAGCAGGTAGCTAATTGCTTTGTCGATGTCGGAAACAGCGGGAGGCAGGGTGCAGGTAAAAAGATGTCTAATGCTTAAACCAGAAATAAACAAAAGGTGAGTGCCGCTAAGACATACTTGCCAACCCTCCCGAATTTTCCGGGAGACTCCCGTATTTCGGTGCCTCTCCCGAAAATCTCCCGGGACAACCATACTCCCGAAAATCTCCAGATTTCCAGCCGGACAACTATATGGGCCACCTTGCAAGCAACATTCCGTTTTCATTTGCGGATGTTTTCAACAAATCCGTGAAGGATATGTTCCCGGATTCAGAGATCACTCGCCAGTACTCAAATGGCAGAACAAAAGCTACTCAAATAGTGAAAGGTAAGTGTTATTTTTTTTTTAAGTAAGCAGCAAGTACAGTACAGTTAGTAGAACAACTATATATATATAAGAAATACTTTAATTTCAGTGAATTCTAGCTATAAATATACTCCTTCCCCTTAACCCCGGCCCAAACCCAACCCCCCGCCCCCGATCTCCCGAATTCGGAGGTCTCAAGGTTGGCAAGTATGCGCTAAGAAAAGGCATTGAAGCCTAGGGAAGGCTATGCAGAACGAAACTAAAACTGAACTGGCTACAAAGTAAACAAAACAAAAAAAAATGCTGGACGACAGCAAAGACTTACTGTGGAGAAAAGACGGCGTCCACAATGTACATCCGAACATGACGTGACAATCAACAATGTCCCCGCAAAGAAGGATAAAAACAACTGAAATATTCTCGATTGCTAAAACAAAAGTAGATGCGGGAAATATCGCTCAAAGGGAGACCAGAAACCGCTACAGGAAAATACAGAAAAAAGAGAAAAAGCCACCAAAATAGGAGCGCAAGACAAGAACTAAAACACTACACACAGGAAAACAGCAAAAAGCTCAAAATAAGTCAGGGTGTGATGTGACAGGTGGTGACAGTACACCTACTTTGAGAGAAGAGCTATATTGATGCATGCTTGGTTATGATTTAAAGTCATATCCAACAATTGTGACTTTTTTACTGTCAACTGAGTTTTGTTTTTCAATGATTTCTGCTGGATTTTTGGTGCCTTGGCTCAAAAAAGGTTGAAAAACACTGCTGTAGGGGGAAAAAAGTATCATTCTGATGGGACTGTTCAAACTCTTTTGTCTGGGGTCTCATCACAGGAGGCTGGCCTGTCACTCCTGGATGGCGAAGGGATGCCAGGGCGATGGAGGAAAGAATGTCTTGTGCTGAGCGAGCTGACGAAGATCCACCAGAAAGCCCGAGACCTCCAGGACGCTTGGCTGAAATTTTACCAAGTGGCCACCGGTAGCTGTCGCTCATCAAATTGTCCACTTCATTAGGCACACCTGGCGCCAAAACAACACAAACAGCATGGATTGCTATCTTCTAGGTATCTGCTAATGTTGTGGTTCTGTCTGGCAGGCATCAAGCGGCGTAAGAAGAAGCGAAAGACCTCGTCCAAGACTAAGCGCAAAAAGCGTTCGTCCGCGGCGCCTGCAAAGAAATCCGCGGAGAAGAAGAAGCCCGCTGCGCCCAAAGCGGTGGTCAATGCGCAGCCCCAGGTGGCCACGACCAAACAGAAGCCCAAACAAAGACTGAGGCCGAGAAATCGAGAATCTCCTTCGAAGAACGCCAGGTGTGTTGTTGTGAGTTCAGGGGGAACATATTAGCAATAATACTAAAACAATATAAAAATTGCTGGATGATGCTTGTTATTTTGCAACGTTTTCTTTATTTTGCAACATTTTCTTTGACATTTTGCAACCTTTTCTTTATTTTGCAACCTTTTTTTTTATTTTGCAACATTTTCTTTGACAATTTGCAACCTTTTCTTTATTTTGCAACCTTTTTTTATTTTGCAACATTTTCTTTGTCATTTTGCAAGGTGTTGCATGTCATTTCGCAACGTTTTCTTTGTCATTTTGCAACATTTTCCTTGTTATTTTGCAACGTTTTCCTTGTTATTTTGCAACGTTTTCCTTGTTATTTTGCAACGTTTTCTTCATTTTGCAACGTTTTATTCATTTTGCAACATTTTTCTAATTTTGCAAGGTTTTCTTTATTTTGCAATATTTTGCTTGTTATTTTGCAACGTTTTCTTTATTTTAGATTTTTTTGTTGTAATTTTGCATTATTTTCTTTGACATTTTGCAACCTTTTCTTTATTTTGCAACCTTTTTTTTATTTTGCAACATTTTCTTTGTCATTTTGCAAGGTGTTGCATGTCATTTCGCAACATTTTCCTTGTTATTTTGCAACGTTTTCTTCATTTTGCAACGTTTTCTTCATTTTGCAACATTTTTCTAATTTTGCAAGGTTTTCTTTATTTTGCAATATTTTGCTTGTTATTTTGCAACGTTTTCTTTATTTTAGATTTTTTTGTTGCTGTAATTTTGCATTGTTTTCTTTGTCATTTTGCAACCTTTTCTTTATTTTGCAACATTTTCTTTGACATTTTGCAACCTTTTCTTTATTTTGCAACCTTTTTTTTTATTTTGCAACATTTTCTTTGTCATTTTGCAAGGTGTTGCATGTCATTTTGCAACGTTTTCTTTGTCATTTTGCAACATTTTCCTTGTTATTTTGCAACGTTTTCCTTGTTATTTTGCAACGTTTTCCTTGTTATTTTGAAACGTTTTCTTCATTTTGCAACGTTTTCTTCATTTTGCAACATTTTTCTAATTTTGCAAGGTTTTCTTTATTTTGCAATATTTTGCTTGTTATTTTGCAACGTTTTCTTTATTTTAGATTTTTTTGTTGTAATTTTGCATTATTTTCTTTGACATTTTGCAACCTTTTCTTTATTTTGCAACCTTTTTTTTATTTTGCAACATTTTCTTTGTCATTTTGCAAGGTGTTGCATGTCATTTCGCAACATTTTCCTTGTTATTTTGCAACGTTTTCTTCATTTTGCAACGTTTTCTTCATTTTGCAACATTTTTCTAATTTTGCAAGGTTTTCTTTATTTTGCAATATTTTGCTTGTTATTTTGCAACGTTTTCTTTATTTTAGATTTTTTTGTTGCTGTAATTTTGCATTGTTTTCTTTGTCATTTTGCAACCTTTTCTTTATTTTGCAACATTTTCTTTGACATTTTGCAACCTTTTCTTTATTTTGCAACCTTTTTTTTTATTTTGCAACATTTTCTTTGTCATTTTGCAAGGTGTTGCATGTCATTTTGCAACGTTTTCTTTGTCATTTTGCAACATTTTCCTTGTTATTTTGCAACGTTTTCCTTGTTATTTTGCAACGTTTTCTTCATTTTGCAACATTTTTCTAATTTTGCAAGGTTTTCTTTATTTTGCAATATTTTGCTTGTTATTTTGCAACGTTTTCTTTATTTTAGATTTTTTTTGTTGCTGTAATTTTGCTTTGTTTTCTTTGTCATTTTGCAACCTTTTCTTTATTTTGCAACATTTTCTTTGACATTTTGCAACCTTTTCTTTATTTTGCAACCTTTTTTTATTTTACAACATTTTCTTTGTCATTTTGCAAGGTGTTGCATGTCATTTTGCAACGTTTTCTTTGTTATTTTGCAACATTTCCTTGTTATTTTGCAACGTTTTTCTTCATTTTGCAACATTTTTCTAATTTTGCAAGGTTTTCTTTATTTTGCAATATTTTGCTTGTTATTTTGCAACGTTTTCTTTATTTTACATTTTCTTTGTTATCTTGCATTGTGGCCCTGGGATTTTTTTTTTAGGAATTGTTGAAGTAGAGCACACAATTCCTGAACAGGCTGAATATTTTGAAGTTGGAACAGTTTGAATCAGATGAAAAATGTGGGAATTGTGAAACTTTGAAAAATGTCCCATTGATTTTAATGGGAACTTCCTGGAAATTTGGGAAAAGTGGGATTCTTTGGAAAATGTTTAGGAGCATGTATGTCCTGAATTAGCTCTGTGAGAGGAGGCGACTTGTCTAGGGCGTACCCCGCCTTCCACCCGAATGCAGCTGAGATAGGCTCCAGCATCCCCCGCGACCCCAAAAGGGACAAGCGGTAGAACATGGATGGATGGATTGATGCACATTTTCCAGCCGCTCATTTACAAAACCCAAAACCAGTGAAGTAGTCACGTTGTGTAAATGGTAAATAGAAACAGAATACAATGATTTGCAAATCCTTTTCAATTTATATTCAATTGAATAGACTGCAAAGACAAGATACTTAATGGTTTTTTTTGTGCAAATAATCATTAACTTAGAATTTAATGGCAGCAACACACTGCAAAAAAAGTTGTCACGGGGGCATTTTTACCACTGTGTTACATGGCCTTTCCTTTTAACAACACTCAGTAAACGTTTGGGAACTGAGGAGACACATTTTTGAAGCTTTTCAGGTGGAATTCTTTCCCATTCTTGCTTGATGTACAGCTTAAGTTGTTCAACAGTCCGGGGGTCTCCGTTGTGCTATTTTAGGCTTCAAAATGCGCCACACATTTTCAATGGGAGACAGGTCTGGACTACAGGCAGGCCGGTCTAGTACCCGCACTCTTTTGCTATGAAGCCACGCTGTTGTAACACGTGGCTTGGCATTGTCTTGCTGAAATAAGCAGGGGCGTCCATGATAACGTTGCTTGGACGGCAACATATGTTGCTCCAAAACCTGTATGTACCTTTCAGCATTAATGGCGCCTTCGCAGATGTGTAAGTTACCCATGCCTTGGGCATTAATACACCCCCATACCATCACAGATGCTGGCTTTTCAACTTTGCGCCTAGAACAATCTATATGGTTCTTTTCCTCTTTGTTCCAAAGGACATGACGTCCACAGTTTCCAAAAACAATTTGAAATGTGGACTCGTCAGACTACAGAACATTTTTCCCACTTTGCATTGGTCCATCTTAGGTGAGCTCGGGCCCAAGCGAAGCCGGCGGCGTTTCTGGGTGTTGTTGATAAATGGCTTTGGCTTTGCATAGTAGAGTTTTAACTGTAGCGACCAACTGTAGTTACTGACAGTGGTTTTCTGAAGTGTTCCCGAGCCCATGTGGTGATATCCTTTACACGCTGATGTCGGTTTTTGATGCAATACCGCCTGAGGGATCAAAGGTAAAGGGAATTTCTCCAGATTCTCTGAACCTTTTAATGACATTACAGACCGTAGATGGTGAGATCCCTAAATCCTTGCAATAGATGGTTGAGAAATGTTGTTCTTAAACTGTTTCGACAATTTGCTGTGGTAACCCTCGCCCCGTCCTTGTTTGTGAATGACTGGAAGCTGCTTTTATACCCAATCATGGCACCCACCTGTTCCCAATTAGCCCGTTCACCTTGTGGGATGTTCCAAATAAGTGTTTGATGAGCATTCCCTCGACTTTCTCAGTCTTTTTTGCAACTTGTGCCAGCTTTTTTGAAACACGTTGCAGGCATCAAGTTCCAAATGAGCTAATATTTGCAAAAAATAACAAAGTTTTCAAGTTGGAACGTTAAATATCTTGTCTTTGCAGTCTATTTAAGTGAATATAAGTTGTTTTGTAAATCATTGTATTTTGTTTTTATTTACCATTTACACAACGTGACAACTTCACTGCTTTTGGGGTTTGCATTCTGATGGAGATCTTTCTATATTTGTATTTATTTGTTCACAATTTAAACTACATTATTACTAAAATGCCTCAATATGCATCTTTCTAGGGCACCTGTGAAGCACGTACGGGAGTATAAAGTCACACAAATTGGAGCTCTTCGTATCCATGGAAACATCAAACGAGAGTAAGACCTTGGCGTCTCATCAATGTTTATGTCTCACTCTGACCGGACTACATCTTCCCAGGTCAGTGATCCTTCCAGGCGTTCCGGATCCCCGCCTGGCCGCCTTGCCTCCTTGCCCCGCCCAGTCCTGCCTCCCCTCCTCCGTGCCCCTCACCGTGTGTCCGCTGCTGCTGAGGGCCGCCCTCCTCAGGGACCCCGGCGAGCCGAAGGAGCAGGCGCCCGTCCGGCGGTGCTTCTGCAGCCCGGCGCTGATGCCCGTGCTGACGGACGCCGAGTACGACGCCTTCATCATGGGCCAGCCCAAGCACAGCCAGCAGATCCTCATCGTGTACGTGACGCTGCCCGTCAACTGGGAGGAGCCCGGGGAGAAGGACGCCATGGCGAGGGACGCCATGCAGCGGCTGTACCGGCGCAGCAACGTGAACAGAGCCATGCCGTGCACTCAGGTGACCATGCTGGACACTCCATTAGGTACACCTAGAACCCAGACAAGAGCACGCCGTGCAGTGCGAGACATGTGACCTCAATTGTCCTGTTCAGTGCCAGATGGACTCCTTTCGCCTGGTGAGGTACGAAGTGTCAACGGGAGCGCTGGGCTGTCCCATTGACAACATCCTGCTGCAGCATCGCAACAACGTCGCCGCCGGCATGATCCTGGTCAGTACTCGACACACACTGCAATATCTTTTAGGACGGCAGAACCTTAGAGCAGTGTTTTTCAACCACTGTGCCGCGGCACACTAGTGGGAATCTAATTTCACCTATTTGGGTTAAAAATATTTTTTGCAAACCAGTAATTATAGTCTGTAAATGATGTGTTGTTGTTGAGTGTCGGTGCTGTCTAGAGCTCGGCCGAGTAACCGTGTAATACTCTTCCATATCAGTAGGTGGCGGCAGGTAGCGAATTGCCTTGTAGATGTCGGAAACAGCGGGAAGCATCGTGCAGGTAAAAAGGTGTCTAATGCTTAAACCAAAAATAAACAAAAAAGGTGAGTGCCCCTAAGAAAAGGCATTGAAGTTTAGGGAAGGCTATGCAGAAAAAAAACTAAAACTGAATTGGCTACAAAGTAAACAAAAACAGAATGCTGGACGACAGCAAAGACTTACTGTGGAGCAAAGACGGCGTCCACAATGTACATCTGAACATGACATGACAATGAACAGTGTCCCCACAAAGAAGGATAAAAACAACTGAAATATTCTTGGTTGCTAAAACAAAGTAGATGCGGGAAATATCGCTCAAAGGCATACTTGCCAACCCTCCCGGATTTCCCGGGAGACTCCCGAAATTCAGCGCCTCTCCTGAAAACCTCCCGGGACAAATTTTCTCCCGAAAAACTCCGGCGGAGCTGGAGGCCACGCCCCCTCCAGCTCCATGCGGACCTGAGTGACGTGTTGACAACACACAACAAAAGCAGTTCGTCTGCAGTAAACAGCAATGTTGTGACACTTTTAAACAGGACAATACTGCCATCTACTGTACATGCATATGTGACCCACCCATAATGTGTCACATTTTTGTGTTGATTTATTTATTTTATTTTGTGGTTTGAATTCGTTTTTGGAGCTGTCATTACACATTTATCAGTATTCACATTGGTCAGTAGGGGGCAGTCGGGTGTTTCTTCCCAATTGAATGCTATCACCTGCAGACCGGAAGTATCTTGTCATTCTGATGAGCGCGACCAGTCTGTGAACAATTGAAACGTCCTGTGTGCTTTTTCCTCCTGTATAACAGGTTAGTTTTGGTGAATCAACTCACTGAATAATGTCCATGTGATCTTTATAAGTTTAAGTACACATTCTGATGGTGGAGCCTAACTCTAAAGTGTTTGTGAGTTGTAGTTTGTATTTGTGAATTAATCCAGTGCACAGCTGCAGTAATCAATACAAAAAGGCGACGTGAGTACGCAATGTTTATATAGGAACTTCTGATCCTAATTCAGACTCCCAAATTAGAGCTCCCGTTTTCTTATTGATTTTATAATGTATATTTGTATATTGTGTGTGTTCTGAAATAGTGACAGAAAATAGAACAAGGATGGACAATTCAACCCTTAACTCAACAATGAGTAGATGAGTGTTATGTGTGTGTATATGTGTAAATAAATGAACACTGAAATTCAAGTATTTATTTTATTTATATATATATATATATATATATATATATATATATATATATATATATATAGCTAGAATTCACTGAAAGTCAAGTATTTCTTATATATATATATATATATATATATCAACCACGCCCCCCATCCCCGACCACGCCCCCGCCCCCACTCCCCACCCCCCACCTCCCGAAATCGGAGGTCTCAAGGTTGGCAAGTATGCTCAAAGGAAGACATGAAACTGCTACAGGAAAATACCAAAAAAAGAGAAAAAAAACACCAAAATAGGAGCGCAAGACAAGAACTAAAACACTACACACAGGAAAACAGCAAAAAAGTCTAAATAAGTCAGGGTGTGATGTGACAGGTGGTGACAGTACACCTACTTTGAGACAAGAGCTATAGTGATGCATGCTTGGTTTTGGTTTAAATTCATATCCAACAATTGCGACAACGACTTTTTACTGTCAACTGAGTTTCGTTTTTTTAATGATTTCTGCTGGTGGTGCGCCTCCGCATTTTTTCAACGCAAAAAATGTGCCTTGGCTCAAAAAAGGTTGAAAAACACTGCCTTAGAGGACCAACTTCCTTGGTTCTTGAACAGGGTTCATGAATGCAGAACATTTCTCCATAAGCCCAGGTTTCCACTGGATGCGTCACGGCGTGGTCTTGTGATATATATATATATATATATATATATATATATATATATATATATATATATATATATATATATATATATATATATATATATATATATATATATATATATATATATATTATACTATATACAAAACCCAAAACCAGTGACGTTGGCAGGTTGTGTAAATAAAAACTGAATTTTGCAAATCCTTTTCAACTTATATTTAATTGAATAGACTGCAAAGACAAGATATTTCATGTTCACACTGAGAAACTTTTTTTTTTTTTTTTTTCTAATTTAATGGCAGCAACACATTGCAAAAAAGTTGTCACAGGGGCATTTTCACCACTGTGTTACATGGCCTTTCCTTTTAACAACACTCAGTAAACGTTTGGGAACTGAGGAGACACATTTTTGAAGTGGAATTCTTTCCCATTCTTGCTTGATGTACAGCTTAAGTTGTTCAACAGTCCGGGGGTCTCCGTTGTGGTATTTTAGGCTTCATAATGCGCCACACATTTTCAATGGGAGACAGGTCTGGACTGCAGGCGGGCCAGTCTAGTATCCGCACTCTTTTACTATGAAGCCACGCTGTTGTAACACGTGGCTTGGCATTGTCTTGCTGAAATAAGCAGGGGCGTCCATGATAACGTTGCTTGGACGGCAACATATGTTGCTCCAAAACCTGTATGTACCTTTCAGCATTAATGGTGCCTTCACAGATGTGTAAATTACCCATGCCTTGGGCACTAATACACCCCCATACCATCACAGATGCTGGCTTTTACACTTTGCGCCTAGAACAGTCTGGATGGTTCTTTTCCTCTTTGTTCCGGAGGACACGACGTCCAAGTCCACAGTATATATATATATATATATATACTTGCATTGTGTATATTGTACATATTACATATTGTTATGAAGGTATATGTTACTACATTATATATATACTTAGTGTGTATAATGTACATATTACATATTGTTATGAAGGTGTCTGTTACTACTTTATATATATACTTGCAGTGTGTATATTGTACATATTACATATAGTTATGAAGGTGTCTGTTACTACTTTATATATATACTTGCAGTGTGTATATTGTACATATTACATGTTGTTATGAAGGTGTCTGTTACTACATTATATATATGCTTGCAGTGTGTATGTTGTACATATTACATATTGTTATGAAGATATATGTTACTACATTATATATATACTTAGTGTGTATATTGTACACAATACACATAGTTATGAAGGTGTCTGTTACTACATTATATATATTTGCATTGTGTATATTGTACATATTACATATTGTTATGAAAGTGTCAGTTACTACATTATATATATACTTGCAGTGTGTATATTGTACATATTACATATTGTTATGAAGGTGTCTGTTACTACTTTATATATATACTTGCAGTGTGTATACTGTACATATTACATATTGTTATGAAGGTGTCTGTTACTACATCATATATATACTTACAGTGTGTATATTGTACATATTACATATTGCTATGAAGGTGTCTGTTACTACATAATATATATACTTGCAGTGTGTATATTGTACATATTACATATTGTTATGAAAGTGTCAGTTACTACATTATATATATACTTGCATTGTGTATATTGTACATATTGTTATGAAGGTGTCTGTTACTACTTTATATATATACTTGCAGTGTGTATATTGTACATATTACATATTGTTATGAAGGTGTCTGTTACTACTTTATATATATACTTGCAGTGTGTATATTGTACATATTACATATTGTTATGAAGGTTTCTGTTACTACATTATATATATACTTGCAGTGTGCTTCAAAAAAATGCAAATATTGAAAGACAACATTGTGACATCATGCAGTACAATGTAGTTATGGGCTCATCTCCATGTGTGAGTCAGATGTACATCCGAGGAACGCTGATGTTTTTGGGCTACGTGTCCAGCGGTAGCAGCCTCTCCACCGTGGACCTCCAGAAGCAAATACTGAGAACCAGGGAGGACTACAGGTGTGGCGTGAGCCTCCCTCCAGATTACAAATTCAGGTAAATTCCATCTTTTCCGTCTTTTTTATTCGACGTCAAACAAAATCAGCCTCTTTTGTCTCGCAGCGAAAGGCCAAAGGTCGCGGCGGCTCCCCCCGACGCAAAAAAGGCCGACTGTCCGTCGCCGACGGGGAAGAACGACGTGGCTTTGACTCTGTCGGCGGAGAAGGAGTGTCCGCCTGACACGTGCGTACTGAAGGAGACGAGTTGATGTCCAAAGTGTGACATCACAAACGGCGTTCTGTTTAATCCCAGCTGTGGGAATTACCCTTCCCCCTCGCTCAGGAGGAAGAGATGATATAGATGTGATGGTCCAGATATGAGATACTCCTTTGTTTGACCTCATCGTTTCACTTTCTGTTCTCTATCAAACCACCCTGATGACCGAGTGTTACTCCCTCAGCCTTGCAGTAAATAATAGATCAGCTCCATTTGTCATTTCCTTAAAGGGCTTTAAAAGTAGCAAATAGGACGTAGAATGTGCGTTCATTCTTGTGGATATCAATACAAACCCCAAAAGCAGTGAAGTTGTCACGTTGTGTAAATGGTAAATAAAAACAGAATACAATGATTTGATAATCCTGCACCAATTTCCTCAGAAATTTCAACAAACTTCAGTGTTTTGTCCAGAGGATTAGTTGTGATTTGTACGTTTTTCAGAATGCGTTTAGTTCTATTGTTGACCAAAGTAAAACAAAGAAAACAACCTGGAAGTTGTCTTTATTTTTAAGTGATCATGCCATGATTTTACCATTGATTGATTGATTGATTGAAACTTGTATTATTAGATTGCACAGTACAGCACATAGTCCGTACAATTGACCACTAAATGGTAACACCCGAATACGTTTATCCATGTATAGAGAAAATACTTCAGGGAGTGATGTAGTGGAGGGAATACAACCTGTTTGAGCCCACTGCAACAAGCCAGCATTTTGACTACCACATTCACCCAGTGTTGTATAATTTCAACAATTATATAACAAGCTCTAAATGAAATTTGATGCATCTGTTCAACAATAACTACATATGTACATGCTCTAGTCTAGACATTGTAATAACAACCCAAAAATATATTAAAGACAGTTTACTTACTTGAATCTGATGAATCCGGTCCAATGAAACAAATAGATGTTGTTGGAAGGAAACCTTGAGAGGTTGTGTGAGTTCATGGCCAGGAAGGCGTAACTTATAAACAAATGTACAATCCAATAGACTTGTGAGCAGAGGTGGGTAGAGTAGCCAGAAATTGTACTCAAGTAAGAGTACTGTTACTTTAGAGATTTATTACTCAAGTAAAAGTAATGAGTAGTCACCCAAATATTTACTTGAGTAAAAGTAAAAAGTATGTTGTGAAAAAACTACTCAAGTACTGAGTAACATACACACACATATCATATCATATATATATATATATATATATACACACATACATTGATATATACAGTATATCATTTATATTTATTTATTTTGCCGTTTTTGTTTACATGTTAAAGGTGTTTTAATGAATATACATGCATGTTTAACACATATAGATTCCTTTCTTTCATGTTGACAAGAATATAAGTTGGTGTATTACCTGATTCTGATGACTTGCATTGATTGTAATCAGACAGCAGTGCTTAACGTCCACGTTTTCAAATGCAGGAGAAAAAAAGTTCCTCCTTTCTGTCTAATACCACATGGAAGTGGTTGGTTTTTGGTATCTTATTTGTCCAGCTTCCATATTCGTTTTCACACACTTTACAAGAAATACATTGGCGGCAAATTCCGTAGCTTGCTAGCTTGTTTGCGCTGGCTTTCAGAGACTCTTATTTTGAAAGTGCAGGCGCGATGGAGCGGCACTTTTATTGTGAAGACAGGAACTGTACAGTCAGTCTTTAGGCTTTTGACGGGATGTACGTTTGAAATAAAAAAGTGTCTTTTTTCCTTCACACTTTTGATTGATTGATTGAAACTTGTATTAGTAGATTGCACAGTACAGTACATATTCCGTACAATTGACCACTAAATGGTAGCACCCCAATAAGTTTTTCAACTTGTTTAAGTCAGGTCATGTGACCGCCTGGCTCTGTTTGATTGGTCCAACGTCACCAGTGACTGCATCTGATTGGTGGAACGGAGTCAAACGTCACCAGTGACTGCATTTTATTGGTGGAACGGAGTGAAACGTCACCAGTAAGGCAGGCACTTTGAAGGTCTGTCTGACAGACCAAAACAAACAAAGCGTGCATTAACAGATCGATAAAAATTAGTAGCGAGTAGCGAGCTGAATGTAGATAAAAGTAGCGGAGTAAAAGTAGCGTTTCTTCTCTATAAATATACTCAAGTAAAAGTAAAAGTAAGTTGCATTAAAACTACTCTTAGAAGTACAATTTATCCCAAAAGTTACTCAAGTAGATGTAACGGAGTAAATGTAGCGCGTTACTACCCACCTCTGCTTGTGAGACTGAACTATAGGACCCAATGACTATGTAATTGTGGTAAAAAAAAATATATGTAACAGATTGTTTTTTAGGATGGTTAAAGGTAACGTTGTATTTTTACAACAAGAGGTGTTACAGGGTTAAGTCGGGGTCCGCGTTAATCAATTCATGGTAAGTCGGGGTCCACTTCAATCAATCAATCAATCAATCAATCAATGTTTATTTATATAGCCCTAAATCACCAGTGTCTCAAAGGGCTGCACAAGCCACGTTGACATCCTCGGTTCAAATCCCACACTTGGGAATAGATTTTCCTCCATGCGGCTCCATGAGCTAAAATGAGTTTGACAACCCCTGGTTTGAACCATTTCAACATTTAAACCATTTCTACATTCGTCCCTACGTTTCAGTTCAGCGTCATTCAAACCGAACCGAATTCGAACCTCGGATTCAGGAGGAACAGTGCGGTTTTCGTCCTGGTCCCGGAACCGTGGACCGGCTCTATACTCTCGGCAGGGTCCTTGAGGGTGCATGGGAGTTTGCCCAACCAGTCTACATGTGCTTTGTGGACTTGGAGAAGGCATACGACCGTGTCCCCCGGGAAGTCCTGTGGGGAGTGCTCAGAGAGTATGGGGTATCGGACTATGTGATTGTGGCGGTCCGCTCCCTGTACGATCAGTGTCAGAGCTTGGTCCGCATTGCCGGCAGTAAGTCGGACACGTTTCCAGTGAGGGTTGGACTCCGCCAAGGCTGCCCTTTGTCACCGATTCTGTTCATAACTTTTATGGACAGAATTTCTAGGCGCAGTCAAGGCGTTGAGGGTATCTGGTTTGGTGGCTGCAGGATTAGGTCTCTGCTTTTTGCAGATGATGTGGTCCTGATGGCTTCATCTGGCCAAGATCTTCAGCTCTCACTGGATCGGTTCGCAGCCGAGTGTGCAGCGACTGGGATGAGAATCAGCACCTCCAAGTCCGAGTCCATGGTTCTCGCCTGGAAAAGGGTGGAGTGCCATCTCCGGGTTGGGGAGGAGACCCTTCCCCAAGTGGAGGAGTTCAAGTACCTCGGAGTCTTGTTCACGAGTGAGGGAAGAGTGGATGGTGAGATCGACAGTGCGGCGTCTTCAGTAATGCGGACGCTGTATCGACCCGTTGTGGTGAAGAAGGAGCTGAGCCGGAAGGCAAAGCTCTCAATTTACCGGTCGATCTACGTTCCCATCCTCACCTATGGTCATGAGCTTTGGGTTATGACCGAAAGGACAAGATCACGGGTACAAGCGGCCGAAATGAGTTTCCTCCACCGGGTGGCGGGGCTCTCCCTTAGAGATAGGGTGAGAAGCTCTGCCATCCGGGGGGAGCTCGAAGTAAAGCTGCTCCTCCACATGGAGAGGAGCCAGATGAGGTGGTTCGGGCATCTGGTCAAGATGACACCCGAACGCCTCCCTAGGGAGGTGCTTAGAGCACGTCCAACCGGTAATTAAGAGGCCACGGGGAAGACCCAGGACACGTTGGGAAGACTATGTCTCCCGGCTGGCCAGGGAACGCCTCGGGATCCCTTCGGGAAGAGCTAGACGAAGTGGCTGGGGAGAGGGAAGTCTGGGCGACCCGACCTCGGATAAGCGGAAGAAGATGGATGGATGGTCATTCAAACCATTCCAACATTCAAACTATTCTTACATTCATACTACATTCTGTCAGCATTTCACTTCAACTTCAGCAATTCATACGCAATTCCGTCAGCAAACATATTAGTTGTGTTTTCATGAATGACTATATTATCATTATTGCACTGTATTTTAATACAAACTATACAGTGAAGGGTCAACGGGAGTGTTTCTGGCGTCCTCTAGTGGCTGGTTGCTGTTATGACATAAGTAAGAAGGTGCGCGCGCAGTCCAAATCAGTCGTGACGAATCCCAGCCAGCCGGCGACACCTTCATTCTATTCTAGCAGCGGTTTTTTTAATTTTATTTTCCCTTCTTCTTTTTTTTTTTTTTAAATCTCGC
This sequence comes from Nerophis lumbriciformis, assembly GCF_033978685.3. Lineage (NCBI taxonomy): Eukaryota > Metazoa > Chordata > Actinopteri > Syngnathiformes > Syngnathidae > Nerophis > Nerophis lumbriciformis. The sequence goes on from NC_084576.2 coordinate 26,569,026, forward strand.
CAAGTCCACGATGGACAAGTCATGCTGACTCGTGGAAGTGTGCCACGGACATGAAGAAGGTGATGGTTGCTCCTCGCTTTCCTCAAAGTTGACGGGAGTGACGCGACGACGATGATGAAGTCAGGTGAGAAACACCATGATTGTTTGTGCTCATTCTTGCTCATTTCTCTTTGTTTTCTGTCCTAAACGTCATTGTGTTGGAGTCTAAACGTTGAATTTGGATTTATTTGAAGTAAAATCTCAACGCTAATTCGCAATTTCCTGGTTTAATGCTTGTAAACAAAACCCCGATACATGTCAAGAGAGTTGCACTTCATTAGTAGACAATGAAACCATAACAATGTTTTTATTTTTTATTTTTTTAATCTTACTAACATAATAACATCACAAGAAGAGGCCATTCCTGAAGGAATTGCGTGTGAATGCTCCAAGTTGAAGTGAAATGCTGACAGAATGTAGTATGAATGTAAGAATAGTTTGAAATTTGAAGAGTTTGAATTTCCAGGAAAACTGGAATTTGGTTTGGAACTTGGGCAAGTGTTGGTTTCAATGTCCAGGATGGGTGGAATGTGTTGAATAGGTTGAAAAATGTGGGATTTGTGCAACTTAGGGAATAATGTCCCATTCATTTCAATGGGAACTTCCTGGAAATTTGGGAATTTTGGGATAAGCGGGATTCTTTGAAAAATGATTAGAAGCATGAATGAGCTGAATTGGTTGGTGTTGGAATTGTTTAAATCGGTCAAGAAATGTTGAAGTAGTAGCAGTTTCTAATTGAGGAATTTCTGGAAAACCGGGAATTTTTCTAGTTCCTTAACCAACTTGGTTTTTGTCCTGAATGTGAGGAGTGTTTGGTTTGGAACTTGGGAAAGTGTTGGTTTCAATGTCCAGGATGAGTGGAATGGTTTGAATAGGTTGAAAAATGTGGGAATTTTGGGAAAAGCGGGATTCTTTTGGAAAATGATTAGGAGCATGAATGTCCTGAATGAGCTGAATTGGTTGGTGATGGAATTGTTTAAACCGATCAAGAACTGTTGAAGTAGTAACAGTTTTTAATTGAGAAATTCCTGGAATTTCTGGAAAACCGGGAATTTTTGTAGTTCCTTAACCAACTTGGTTTTTGTCCTGAATATGAGTGTTTGGTTTGGAATTTGGTTTGGAACTTGGGAAAGTGTTGGTTTCAATGTCCAGGATGAGTGGAATGGTTTGAATAGGTTGAAAAATGTGGGAATTGTGCAACTTGGAAAAATGTCCCATTCATTTCAATGGGAACTTCCTGGAAATTTGGGAATTTTGGGATAAGCGGGATTCTTTGAAAATGATTAGGAGCATGAATGAGCTGAATTGGTTGGTGTTGGAATTGTTTAAATCGGTCAAGAAATGTTGAAGTAGTAACAGTTTTTAATTGAGAAATTCCTGGAATTTCTGGAAAACCGGGAATTTTTCTAGTTCCTTAACCAACTTGGTTTTTGTCCTGAATATGAGTGTTTGGTTTGGAATTTGGGAAAGTGTTGGATGAGTGGAATGTGTTGATTTTGGAATGGTTTGAATAGGTTGAAAAATGTGGGAATTGTGCAACTTGGAAAAATGTCCCATTCATTTCAATGGGAACTTCCTGGAATTTTGGGAAAGGCGGGATTCTTTTGGAAAATGATTAGGAGCATGAATGTCCTGAATGAGCTGAATTGGTTGGTGTTGGAATTGTTTAAATCGGTCAAGAACTGTTGAAGTAGTAACAGTTTTTAATTGAGAAATTCCTGGAATTTCCGGAAAATCAGGAATTTTTGTAGTTCCTTAACCAACTTGGTTTTTGTCCTGAATATGAGTGTTTGGTTTGGAATTTTGTTTGGAACTTGGGAAAGTGTTGGATGAGTGGAATGTGTTGATGTTGGAATGGTTTGAATAGGTTGAAAAATGTGGGAATTGTGCAACTTGGAAAAATGCCCCATTCACTTCAATGGGAATTTCCTGGATATTTGGAAATTTTGGGAAAAGCGGGATTCCTTGAAAATGGTTCGGAGCATGAATGAGCGGAATTGGTCGGTGTTGGAATTGTTTAAATCGGTCAAGAACTGTTGAAGTAGTAACAGTTTTTAGTTGAGAAATTCCTGGAATTTTTCTAGTTCCTTAACCAACTTGGTTTTTGTCCTGAATATGAGGAGTGTTTAGACGGTGGAACGGTTGAAATGGGTTGGAAAATGTGAAAGGAGTAGTCGAACTTAAGGGTGGAAATAGGTAAACAAAAAATGTGAATTCCTGGAAATTTGGTGAATGTGGGGGAGAATGGTAGTTTGAGTGTCCAGCATGAGTGGAGTGTGTTGAAGGTTGGAATGGGTTGAAGAATGTGGGAATTGTGGAAGTTTGAAAAATGGCCAATTCATTTTGAATAGGGAAAATGCAAAACAAAACAAAAAATAAGTTTGAATGTTTAAAAGTTTGAATTTCCAGGAGAAACTGAATTTGGTTTGGAACTTGGGAAAGTGTTAGTTGGATGATGGAATGTGTTGATGTTGGAATGGTTTGAATAGGTTGAAAAATGTGGGAATTGTGCAACTTGGAAAAATATCCCATTAATTTCAAAGAGAACTTCCTGGAAATGTGTGAATTTTGGGAATAGCGGGATTCTTTGAAAAATAATTAGGAGCATGCATGTCCTGAATGAGCTGAATTGAATGGTGTTAGAATTGTTTAAATCGGGGGAAAAATGTTGAAGTAGTAAATGGTATTAGGGAGTTTCGGGAAAATCTGTATTTTTTTTGAACATGGAAAAATGGTAGTTTGAATTTCCAGAATGGTGGAATGGCTTGAAGAATGTGGGAATTGTGGAAGTTTGAAAAATGGCCAATTCATTTTGAATGGGGAAAATGCAAAAAAAAAAGGAAATTATGGGAAATCCGGGAATTTATTTTAGAATAGTTGAAGTAGAGCACACAATTCCTGAACAGGCTGAATATTTTGAAGTTGGAATAGTTTGAATCAGATGAAAAATGTGGGAATTGTTGAACTTTAAAGAATTTCCCATTGATTTCTATGTTTTAAAAAAAATTGGGAATTTCGGGACAAGCAGGAATTTTTTTGAAAATGGTAAAATACGTGAATGTTCTGATTGAGATGAAATGGTTGGTGTTACAAATTTTCAAATCAGTAGAGAAATGTTGAAGTAGTAACGTGTTGAATTGAGAAATGGTAATTACGGAGTTCCTGGAATTTCGGGAAAACCGGGAATTTTTCCAGTTAAAAAAAACAGCTTAGTTTTTTGTACTGATTTAAGAGGAATGTTTTGACGGTGGAACGGTTGAAGTGGGTTGACAAATGTGAATTGAGTAGTCGCCAGAAAAAAGGGTGAAAATAGGGCTTTGGAAAACCAGGAATTCTGGAAAATCCTGGAATTTTTTTTTAACTGGGAAAGGGGGAAGTTTAAATTTTCAGAATGGTGGAATGTGTTGAAGGTGGAATGGTTTGAATAGGTTGAAAAATGTGGAAATGGTGGAAGTTTGAAAAATGGCCAATTAATTTTGAATGGGGAAAATGCAAAAATAATAAAGGAATTATGGTAAATCCAGGAACTTTTTTTAGAATAGTTGAAGTAGAGCACACAATTCCTGAACAGGCTGAATATTTTGAAGTTGGAACAGTTTGAATCAGATGAAAAATGTGGGAATTGTGAAACTTTGAAAAATGTCCCATTGATTTGTATGGGAAATCAAAAAAAAAATTGGGAATTTCGGGACAAGCGGGAATTTTTTTGAAAATGGTAAAAAAAACTTGAATGTTCTGAATGAGATGAAATGGTTGGTGTTGGAATTTTTCAAATCGGTCTAGAAATGTTGAAGTAGTAACATGTTGAATTGAGAAATGGTATTACGGAATTCCTAGAATTTCGGGAAAACCGGGAATTTTTCCAGTTCAAAAAACAACTTTGTTTTTTGTACTGATTAAGAAGAATGTTTTGAAGGTGGAATGGTTGAAATGCGTTGAAAAATGTGAAAGGAGTAGTCGCCAGAAAAAAGGGGGGAGATAGAGTTTTGGAAAACCAGGAATTCTGGAAAATCCTGGAATTTTTTTTATTAACTGGGAAAAGGGGAAGTTAAAATTTTCAGAATGGTGGAATGTGTTGAAGGTGGAATGGTTTGAATAGGTTGAAAAATGTGGAAATGGTGGAAGTTTGAAAAATGACCAATTCATTTTGAACCGGGAAAAATGTCCCGGAAAACCTGGAATTCTGGGAAATCTGGGAATTTTTTGGAATTTGTCAAGGGAAAACCCGCGATTCTCAAATAAGCTGAACAGTTTAAAAAATGGCCAATTAATTTTGAATGGGGAAAATGCAAAAATAATAAAGGAATTATGGTAAATCCGGGAACTTTTTTTTAGAATTGTTGAAGTAGAGCACACAATTCCTGAACAGGCTGAATATTTTGAAGTTGGAACAGTTTGAATCAGATGAAAAATGTGGGAGTTGTGAAACTTTGAAAAATGTCCCATTGACTTGTATGGGAAATCAAAAAAAAAATTGGGAATTTCGGGACAAGCGGGAATTTTTTTGAAAATGGTAAAAAAAACTTGAATGTTCTGAATGAGATGAAATGGTTGGTGTTGGAATTTTTCAAATCGGTCTAGAAATGTTGAAGTAGTAACATGTTGAATTGAGAAATGGTATTACGGAATTCCTAGAATTTCGGGAAAACCGGGAATTTTTCCAGTTCAAAAAACAACTTTGTTTTTTGTACTGATTAAGAAGAATGTTTTGAAGGTGGAATGGTTGAAGTGCGTTGAAAAATGTGAAAGGAGTAGTCGCCAGAAAAAAGGGTGGAGATAGAGTTTTGGAAAACCAGGAATTCTGGAAAATCCTGGAATTTTTTTTATTAACTGGGAAAAGGGGAAGTTAAAATTTTCAGAATGGTGGAATGTGTTGAAGGTGGAATGGTTTGAATAGGTTGAAAAATGTGGAAATGGTGGAAGTTTGAAAAATGACCAATTCATTTTGAACCGGGAAAAATGTCCCGGAAAACCTGGAATTCTGGGAAATCTGGGAATTTTTTGGAATTTGTCAAGGGAAAACCCGCGATTCTCAAATAAGCTGAACAGTTTAAAAAATGGCCAATTAATTTTGAATGGGGAAAATGCAAAAATAATAAAGGAATTATGGTAAATCCGGGAACTTTTTTTAGAATTGTTGAAGTAGAGCACACAATTCCTGAACAGGCTGAATATTTTGAAGTTGGAACAGTTTGAATCAGATGAAAAATGTGGGAGTTGTGAAACTTTGAAAAATGTCCCATTGATTTGTATGGGAAATCAAAAAAAAAATTGGGAATTTCGGGACAAGCGGGAATTTTTTTGAAAATGGTAAAAAAAACTTGAATGTTCTGAATGAGATGAAATGGTTGGTGTTGGAATTTTTCAAATCGGTCTAGAAATGTTGAAGTAGTAACATGTTGAATTGAGAAATGGTATTACGGAATTCCTGGAATTTCGGGAAAACCGGGAATTTTTCCAGTTCAAAAAACAACTTTGTTTTTTGTACTGATTAAGAGGAATGTTTTGACGGTGGAACGGTTGAAGTGGGTTGACAAATGTGAATTGAGTAGTCGCCAGAAAAAAGGGTGAAAATAGGGCTTTGGAAAACCAGGAATTCTGGAAAATCCTGGAATTTTTTTTTTACTTGGAAAAGGGGAAGTTTACATTTTCAGAATGGTGGAATGTGTTGAAGGTGGAATAGTTTGAATAGGTTGAAAAATTTGGAAATGGTGGAAGTTTGAAAAATGGCCAATTCATTTTGAACGGGGAAAAATGTCCCGGAAAACCTGGAATTCTGGGAAATCTGGGAATTTTTGGGAATTTGTAAAGGGAAATCCTGCGATTCTCAAATAAGCTGAACAGTTTAAAAAAATGGCCAATTAATTTTGAATGGGGAAAATGCAAAAATAATAAAGGAATTATGGTAAATCCAGGTACTTTTTTTTAGAATTGTTGAAGTAGAGCACACAATTCCTGAACAGGCTGAATATTTTGAAGTTGGAACAGTTTGAATCAGATGAAAAATGTGGGAGTTGTGAAACTTTGAAAAATGTCCCATTGATTTGTATGGGAAATCAAAAAAAAAATTGGGAATTTCGGGACAAGCGGGAATTTTTTTGAAAATGGTAAAAAAAAAACTTGAATGTTCTGAATGAGATGAAATGGTTGGTGTTGGAATTTTTCAAATCGGTCAAGAAATGTTGAAGTAGTAACATGTTGAATTGAGAAATGGTATTACGGAATTCCTGGAATTTCGGGAAAACCGGGAATTTTTCCAGTTCAAAAAACAACTTAGTTTTTTGTACTGATTAAGAAGAATGTTTTGAGTGGGTTGACAAATGTGAAAAGAGTAGTCGCCAGAAAAAAGTGTGATAATAGGGCTTTGGAAAACCAGGAATTCTGGAAAATCCTGGAATTTTTTTTAACTTGGAAAAGGGGAAGTTTACATTTTCAGAATGGTGGAATGTGTTGAAGGTGGAATAGTTTGAATAGGTTGAAAAATGTGGAAATGGTGGAAGTTTGAAAAAGGGCCAATTCATTTGGAATGGGGAAAAATGTCCCGGAAAACGTGGAATTCTGGGAAATCTGGGAATTCTGGGGAATTTGTCAAGGGAAAACCCGCGATTCCCGAATAGACTGAACAGTTTGGAGTTGGAATGGTTTGAATCAGGTGAAAAATGTGGACGGGAGCGCGCCAAAATCTGGAGAAGAAGTTGAATAAATAGATGAATATTGGTGTAGAGAATCATATGTGTGAACGTTTTGGAGCATTCACACAACAATGTTTTTTTTTTTTTATCTTAGTCTGAGGACACGACAGTTTTGCACGACTTCTTTCCCAATCCTCCTCATCGTCCCCCTGCTGACACGCACCATTAGCTGGATTACTCTGCGTGGGGTGCCCCATAAAAGCCATGTGATACTAGAACATTCTACACTATAATCTGTCTACAGCCCTACATGTCAGGATCACAGATGAAAAGCAGCTTTTAACTGTTAAAACCGGTGCTTTCCCATCTGGCATCCCTCCCAAATGTATTGAAAAATGCAAAGTCCATCTGTTTTCATTTGATTTCCACTTTAGGAGTCATATTTATAGTCAGTTCCAGAGTCAATCCCTCACCATCCTTTAGTTACTGCTAGGGATGTAACGATAAATGGTAATTAGTTGTTGGTATTATCGTTCTAAAATAAAATGATCCAAAAATTGTAATGATAAACTCACAGACTGACCGGTGCCGTCTTGCGAGCCTGAATACAAAAAGAAGGCAAGATTGTTTTATAAATATCTCGGCCAGGGGCGTCACTAGCTTTTAAGGACAGGGGGGGCTTAGCCCCCAGAAGATGCACAGGATGCGAGCGAACGTTACGCGCAAGCACAAAACTTCACAAACGGCAAACAAAGACTTAGAAATTATTCATTGTTATTATTATTATTTAAAAAAAATGCACGGGACGAAATGAAATGCTCCCCGGGACGATGGCTTTTAACCTTTTTTTTCCTTTTTCTTTTTATGTATTTATTCATTTTACATTTTATATTAAATGTCTTGGTTTTTCCTCCCTATGAAATGTTTAACAAGCCATCCTATAATAATACAACAGCTATTAATGTAACAATACAATAAAACAAATATATTTAATTATGTTTTTTTCATTATTTTAACAATAGGCTAATGTATATTACTTTATATCGATTCTACAAGAAACACAAAACTTAAAAAATAAATGATTTACAATTGCACACACAAGGTTTCGTGCCGCTTCACTCATTGTAAAGGAAGATAATGTGCTTCGTACACCTGCAGGACCGCAAGCAAGGTCGCAGAGAAAATGCGGACTGGAATTTGAGTGATGTGGGCATTTTCTATATGAACAAGTGGAATGGATTGGATACCGACGCACTAAAGGGGCTCTCTACCTTACGCTACGAAGTGAGGGGAAACTGAGTGAATAATAACAGGTTATATGATTATTTATTTAAACTCATATTCGGGCCACTTTATAATGACTGTGTCGGCATGTATTTGTAAAAAACAAACAAAAAAAAACACCAAATTATTTAGGGGGGCTTAAGAATATTTTAGGGGGGCTTGAGCCCCCCTAAAATATGCCTAACAACGCCAATGAATGCTTTGATTTTAGGTTTTCGACTCTTATGCAGATCCCAAGTCCTCAATAACAGGTACTATTTAAATAAGAAAAGTAGTTTTTGCATAATAGGTCCCCAGTAAATAAATCTTTACAAACCAATATACAAACCCCATTTCCATATGAGTTGGGAAATTGTGTTAGATGTAAATATAAACGGAATACAATGATTTGCAAATCCTTTTCAACCCATATTCAGTTGAATGCACTACAAAGACAACATATTTGATGTTCAAACTCATCAACTTTTTTTTTTTTGCAAATAATAATTAACTTAGAATTTCATGGCTGCAACACGTGCCAAAGTAGTTGAGAAAGGGCATGTTCACCACTGTTACATCACCTTTTCTTTCAACAACACTCAATAAACGATTTGGGAACTGAGGAAACTAATTGTTGAAGCTTTGAAAGTGGAATTCTTTCCCATTCTTGTTTTATGTAGAGCTTCAGTCGTTCAACAGTCCGGGGTCTCCGCTGTCGTATTTGACACTTCATAATGCGCCACACATTTTCGATGGGAGACAGGTCTGGACTGCAGGCGGACCAGGAAAGTACCCACACTCTTTTTTTTTTTTTTACGAAGCCACGCTGTTGTAACACGTGCTGAATGTGGCTTGGCATTGTCTTGCTGAAATAAGCAGGGGCGTCCATGAAAAAGACGGCGCTTAGATGGCAGCATATGTTGTTCCAAAATCTGTATGTACTTTTCAGCATTAATGGTGCCTTCACAGATGTGTAAGTTACCCATGCCTTGGGCACTAATGCACCCCCATACCATCACAGATGCTGGCTTTTGAACTTTGCGTCACAATGTCGAATATTTCCAAAAACAATTTGAAATGTGGACTCTTCAGACCACAGAACACTTTTCCACTTTGCATGAGTCCATCTTAGATGATCTCGGGCCCAGAGAAGCCGGCGGCGTTTCTGGATGTTGTTGATAAATGGCTTTCGCTTTTTTCATTGGAATTTCTCATTGGAAACTTATTATAGAAAATAGGTTAAAAGAACCCCCTGTAACCTGAAAGGGACAAGTGGTAGAAAATGGATGAATGGATGGATGTTAAAATCATTTATAAATATAAAATTGAAAAAAAATAAATTATTAATTATAATTGAAACAGTCCGTTTAAGAGTCAAACCCCCACCATCAACATCCTTTAACATACATCAATATATGTTATTAAAATCACTTAAAAAAAAAAAATAAAAAAAATAAAATTAAAATCAATGCTGACTTATGGAGGATCTTTCATAAAGTTAAACTATTTTGTTTGAATTTCACGTAGGAATCAATCAGTTATAAGATATACCTTTAGCTCCAGTCCAATTATCATCATCCCTTAGTAACTTTATCAATATACAGTATATTTTTAAATCCACTCATGACCAATAAAGGTTTTTTGAACTATTTTCATTGGAAATTCTCATCCGAATCTGTTATAAAAAATCTTACAATTATTAATAAATATAAAATTAAAAACAAAAAATAATTCATTATAATTGAAACAGTCCGTTTTAAGGGTCAAACCCCCACCATCAACATCCTTTGACATGCATCAATATGTTATTATAATCACTTTTAAATTAAAAAACAAAACATGTAATTAAAATCACTGCTGACTTATAGAGCATCTTTGATAAAGTTAAACTATTTTGTTTGAATTTCACATAGGAATCAATCAGTTATAACAGTCCAACCACCATTATGCCTTAGTAACTTTGTCAATATACAGTATATTTTTAAAATCACTCGTGACCAATAAAGGTTTTTTGAACTATTTTTATTGGAAATTTCCATAGGAATCTGTTATAGAAAATGTTAAAATAATTTATATATATATATAAATGAAAAACAAAAAATAATCAATTGTAATTGAAACATCACTTTACATTGAGCAAACACTCTCAAAGTGCTACAGTGTATTAAAGAAAATAAAAAGATAATACAAATAAATAACACTAAAAACTAGAATAGCCTAATAGCTAGAACTAGTATGCATATATCTAAAAAAAAAAGAGGCTTTTTTAAAAAGAAGGGTTTTTAAGCCTTTTTTAAAAGCATCCACAGTCTGTGGTGCCCTCAGGTGGTCAGGGAGAGCGTTCCACAGACTGGGAGCGGCGGAGCAGAAAACCCGATCTCCCATTGTTCGTAGATTTGTCCTCAGAGGTTGGAGGAGGTTAGCCTGTCCGGAGTGGAGGTGTCGTGTGGAGGATTTAGGGGTGAGTAGTTCTTTGAGTTAGAGGGAGGCATTTCCATGGAGGCACTGGTGGGTTAGTAGGGAGACTTTGTATTCAATCCTGAGTGGAACAGGAAGCCAGTGAAGGGATTTGAGAATTGGTGTGATGTGGTCATATTTCCGCACTTTCATCTGGATCCTAGCAGCACTATTCTGTATGTATTGCAGCTTCTGGATGTTCTTGCTGGGGATCCCGACAAGAAGTGCGTTGCAGTAGTCCGGGTCAAATCATCACCAATGTACTTCCTTATTAACGGTTCAGGCAATGTTTTTTAAGTAGCATTTTAACGCTCTGTAATGCAGATCAAAAAATAAGTTAATCGCTGTTAATGACAATATCACCCCCTCTTGTGGAGTTAATAAAACGGTACATCAGGAGGTTGCCTACAGCCACAGCTAACTGCCAATTGAATCTGCACTAATCAGAGGTGGTTATTTGCGTCTGTAGACCACGCAGCCAATGGTTATAGGAGGTTAATTGATCCTTTAGTTGTTCCTTTGGGTTGAATCCCAACTTTTACGGCATATGGATCTGCTCATTTTCAGATGTCTGATTATCTATCGGTTTGTGTCCTCTTAGGCATGCACAAGCCTCCATTGGCACCTAAACCCAAGCCAGCGCAGCTTCAGAAGGCCGAGCTGTCTCCCTCCACCCCCCGAAAAGATGCCCTTTCGCACCAACCTCCTGGCACGCTCGGGAAGATGAAGCCCACACTGGCCCCCAAGCCCAGCTTTTCCATACTGGAGTCCAAACCCGTCCCTTCGAAGGAAATTCAACGGATCATCAGTGTCCTTAACAGCCAAAATGGAATTCATCAAGAGAACAAGAAGCCAAACTGGGATTATATTATTCCCATTTGTCTTTGTAGCCAGAAAAACTGCATGTGCATCAGGAACAATCACATGGACAAAACTCAGAAGGAATTGAAGACAAACTCAAGTGAAAGAAAGCTGGACATTGCAAGAACACCAGAAACCCGTGCATCTGTAGCTAACGGCCACCTCCCAAGCCATAAACCTACTCAACAGACTGCACCTGCTTTGGGCAAGAGCCTCAACAGAGTCGCCTCAAGTCCTCAGTTGAAAGTCTGGTTATCTTCTGACCAGATCCGGAGCAATGTTGCCAACGGTAATGTTGGCCAGCAAGGGCAGGATCCACAGGAAGATGCGCAAAACTCTAGAAAGCCCTTCCCTGTCCCGGTGCCCCGTAAACCCAAGAATACCTCTCTGTTCCACCAGGAAGAAATTGAGGAAATCCAGGAAGTGAGGACAGTAGAAAAGTTGAAGGAGCCATTTGAAGGAAAGGGCAGTGAATCCTTAATAAAGCTCTTCTCGCGGCCTTCCCTGCCACCCAGGAATAACCCTTATCTTGCAGCACCTGAAAAGGCGGCAAGTCCTGCTCTGTCCACGTTTCAGGACAATGTGGAGGAAGAAGACCTGGGCTGGGACAGCATCTATGATACGGAGTTATCTGTTGACAAGGTGGACGATGATGTGGAGGAGAGGGAAGCAAGGCGTAATGACCAGGAGGCTGCCAATAAAGACCAGAGCGATGGCTCTAGTCTTTTCAAGAACCAGGACGGGGTGGTCAAGGTATCTCCGAAGAAGCCGCAGAGGAACAACAGCCCAATGGCTTGGATGAAAAGGACTGCGTCACCTGATGCGATGAAACTCGGAATTAACCGACCCCTGCCTCCTGTAAAGGCGACCAAAACTTTGGAAAAGCAACAACCCGGGTCCTTTTCCGGTACAGACCACGTCGGTTATGAAAGACATCAGAGTCACTCTCTCAGGAAGCTACTGGATGTGAAACTCTCCACTATGACCCTGCCCAAGTTCATGACCGCCAAAGGATCCCAGACGCCCTCGGAGTCATCCAGCAATGACCAGGCCATACCCCACCATCTCCACGAGGCGTTCGGGGCCGAACGTAACGGACTGGAGCAAAGCGTGGACGGAGACGAGTTCTGCCCCACCAGTGAACAAGACGGGAACTATGAGAACGTCTGCCTTTATGAGGAGATACCGGACTATGAGAACTTCTACTTTGGCAGCTCAGATGGTTCCAGTGTGGCCTGTCAGAGCCTGATGTATAGTGACGAGGGGATTTATGAGGAACCGGGGACGTATTTGGATAAACTCGCTTACTACGACAGGTAGGTGATCATTTATCCTCTCAGCCTATGTCATAAAAAGTTATTGATTGATTGATTGAAACTTTTATTAGTAGATGGCACAGTACAGTACATATTCCGTACAATTGACCACTAAATGGTAACACCCCAATAAGTTTTTCAACTTCTTTAAAGGGGAACATTATCACCAGACCTATGTAAGCGTCAATATATACCTTGATGTTGCAGAAAAAAGACCATATATTTTTTTAACCGATTTCCGAACTCTAAATGGGTGAATTTTGGCGAATTAAACGCCTTCTAATATTTGCTCTCGGAGCGATGACGTCACAACGTGGCGTCACATCGGGAAGCAATCCGCCATTTTCTCAAACACCGATTCAAATCAGCTCTGTTATTTTTCCGTTTTTTCGTTTTCCGTACCTTGGAGACATCATGCCTCGTCGGTGTGTTGTCGGAGGGTGTAACAACACGAACAGGGACGGATTCAAGTCGCACCAGTGGCCCAAAGATGCAAAAGTGGCAAGAAATCTGACGTTTGTTCCGCACACTTTACCGACGAAAGCTATGCTACGACCGAGATGGCAAGAATGTGTGGATATCCTGCGACACTCAAAGCAGATGCATTTCCAACGATAAAGTCAAAGAAATCTGCCGCCAGACCCCCATTGAATCTGCCGGAGTGTGTGAGCAATTCAGGGACAAAGGACCTCGGTAGCACGGCAAACAATGGCGGCAGTTTGTTCCCGCAGACGAGCGAGCTAAACCCCTTATCGACCCTAGCTTCCCTGGCCGGCTGACATCAACTCCAAAACTGGACAGATCAGCTTTCAGGAAAAGAGCGCGGATGAGGGTATGTCTACAGAATATATTAATTGATGAAAATTGGGCTGTCTGCACTCTCAAAATGCATGTTGTTGCCAAATGTATTTCATATGCTGTAAACCTAGTTCATAGTTGTTAGTTTCCTTTAATGCCAAACAAACACATACCAATCGTTGGTTAGAAGGCGATCGCCGAATTCGTCCTCGCTTTCTCCCGTGTCGCTGGCTGTCGTGTCGTTTTCGTCGGTTTCGCTTGCATACGGTTCAAACCGATATAGCTTCAGTTTCTTCTTCAATTTCGTTTTCGCTACCTGCCTCCACACTACAACCATCCGTTTCAATACATTCGTAATCTGTTGAATCGCTTAAGCCGCTGAAATCCGAGTGTGAATCCGAGCTAATGTCGCTATAGCTTGCTGTTCTTTCCGCCATGTTTGTTTGTGTTGGCTTCACTATGTGACGTCACAGGAAAATGGACGGGTGTATATAACGATGGTTAAAATCAGGCACTGTGAAGCTTTTTTTAGGGATATTGCGTGATGGTTAAAAAATTTTTTTTAATTTTGAAAAATATAATAAGCCACTGGGAACTGATTTTTAATGGTTTTAACCATTCTGAAATTGTGATAATGTTCCCCTTTAAGTCAGGGTCCACATTAATCAATTCATTGTAAGGTTAAGTTGCACAGAAAGGCCTCGGTCACCTCCTCTCGCCATCAGCGTGAATGGAATGTCGATTGACCCTAATTTGTGTCGCATGGTGACATGCCGCATTCTTCTTTGGATTCCTGTTTGGGTAGTTTGGCATGTTTGCCTTTCAGGTATGGCCACTCAGTGGGTGGACCAATGATGATGATAATGACATTCTAATTGTAAACCTCCCAAGTGTGTTTGGAGGCAATTGGTTGGAACCTTGAGATTTAATCGGTCCAACATTAGATCCAGGATAAAAATAACCAATGTTCAGGTTGGCTTGAACAAAATTCTATTATCGTGCTTGTAGTCTGTCCCATGGAGCCAGTTCGTAACGGTAGCCCCTGCAAACTGCAACCACAGTGATGAATATTCCGATATTGTCCAACTCTTAATTACCGATTCCGATATCAACCGATACCGATATATACAGTCGTGGAATTAACACAATATTATGCCTAATTTTGTTGTGATGCCCCGCTGGATGCATTAAACAATGTAACAAGGTTTTCCAAAATAAATCAACTCAAGTTATGGAAAAAAAATGCCACCATGGCACTGCCATATTTATTATTGATTTTTTTTAACATGCCTCAAAACAGCAGCTTGGAATTTGGGACATCCCTGAGAGAGCATGAGGAGGTTGAGGTGGGCGGGGTTGGGGTTGAGGTTCGGGGAGTTATTAGGGGGCAGCGGGGGGTGTATATTGTAGCGTCCCGGAAGAGTTAGTGCTGCAAGGGGTTCTGGGTATTTGTTCTGTTGTGTTTATGTTGTGTTACGGTGCGGATGTTCTCCCGAAATGTGTTTGTCATTCTTGTTTGGTGTGGGTTCACAGTGTGGCGCATATTTGTAACAGTGTTAAAGTTGTTTATACGGCCACCCTCAGTGTGACCTGTATGGCTGTTGACCAAGTATGATTTGCATTCACTTGTGTGTGTGAAAAGCCGTAGATATTATGTGACTGGGCCGGCACGTAAAGGCAGTGCCTTTAAGGTTCATTGGCGCTCTGTACTTCTCACCTACGTCCGTGTACACAGCGGCGTTTTAAAAAGTCATACATTTTACTTTTTGAAACCGATACCGATCATTTTTAAACCGATACCGATAATTTCCGATATTATATTTTAAAGCATTTATCGTATGTTCATCTCTAGTGATGAACATACAGTATTGTTGAATTCTTAACATTTCAACCGTCAAAAATTGAGCATTATTATTTTCCGAAGGCACAATTTTTCATACAACTTGATTTTTGATGGTGCAGGCGTACCTAATGAAGTGGCCAATGAGCTATGTTTACCTTTTTGTCTTGCTCTCAGAATATGTCGCACGCTTCATCGGAGGCTCTTGCCAACGATACATTTTGCGGGACAATAGTTTGTCCCACAAATGATTGTCGATAAACGATATTCTTCTCAGCATTATTTCGAGGACAATTTAAGCACTACAGTAATGTAGTCAGAAAATATAGTAATTAGTGTTGTCATGATACCAATATTTTAGTACCGGTACCAAAATGTATTTCGATACTTTTTGGTACTTTTCTAAATAAGGGGGACCACAATAAATGGAATTATTGGCTTTATTTTAACAAAAAATCTTAGGGTACATTAAACATATGTTTCTTATTGCAAGTTTGTCCTTAAATAAAATAGTGAACATACAAGACAACTTGTCTTTTAGTAGTAAGTAAACAAACAAAGGCTCCTAATTAGTCTGCTGACATATGCAGTAACATATTGTGTCATTTGTACACCTATTATTTTGTCAACATTATGAGGGACAAACTGTAAAAATGTATTATTAATCACTTGTTCATTTACTGTTTATCTGCTTATTTTCTTTTTTAACATGTTCTACCTACACGTCTGTTAAAATGTAATAATCACTTATTCTTCTGTTGTTTGGAGGCTTTACATTAGTTTTGGATGATACCACAAATTTAGGTATTGTTGCGTTTGGACCAGTTGTTCCTCCCAGGAAAGTCACAAGTCGCTCTCAAGCTCTTTACGACACTTAAAGCTAAGTAGAAAAACCACCAGAGACAGAATAGGTATTTTGTAATATATTTGCAAAGCTTTGCATATACATTGAGACCAGTCCAGCATAGCACATTCAATCGCCCCCCCCCCCCGAAAAACCCTCTCCCCTCTTAAGTCTCTCTCTCTCCCACCCTCGCACTCATGTCCCTCCAGCCAAAACACATGCCCATTATCTCTCTTTCTTACATTCCTCACTCAAGGTTAAGCACACAGTTTTTTGCAGACAACCAAAAGACCACAATTGGAAGAAAAACACTAGCTGTTTTGTAATATGATTATGAAATAAAAGAAGTAACACTTAAATTCGGATATATGTAAATATCTGCCTCCGACAGTATCGATCCGATACCAAGTAGTTACAGGATCATACATTGGTCATGTTCAAAGTCCTCATGTGTCCAGGGGCGTATTTCCTGAGCTTATAAACATAATATGAAATTTAAAAGATTTTGTGAAGATAAGAAATTATCGATGTAATCATAGTAGTATCGACTAGATACACTATTGTACTTGGTATCATTACAGTGGATGTCAGGTGTAGATCCACCCATGGCATTTGTTTACATTCATGGTGCTAGCTTGCTGTTAGCGGTGAGCTATTGTATCCTCCTACGGTGTGTAGTGAAGCATGTTTAGCTATTATTCGTCCTCCACTGATAATGATACTTGTAAGAAACGTACTTTGTTTGTTAGAGGCGAGGATTAGTGATTTAGAAGTAGCTAAAACACTGCAGACTGCAAACGGACGTTCTAGTCTTAAAGTACCTCTTCCTGTGGGCGTTTCACCTTTATCGTTAGTTTTTAGACCAAAATGCGTCCGTTCTCCCTTTTCTGTCTACACACTGTGTCTGCTTGTAAGTACTCTGTCTGTGTGCGCTGCCGAACATGCTCCTCTACTCATAAAACCAGCAATGTCATGACGTGACGACGCGCCGTCATGCCCGGAAACCGGTAGTTTCCAAACAGAGGATAGTACCGTTTTTGATTCATTAGTACCGCGATACTATACCAGTACCGGTATGCCATACAACCCTAATAGTAATAATCCTTCCATCCATTTTCTACCGCTTGTCCCTTTCTGGGTCGCGGGGGGTGCTGGAGCCTATCTCGGCTGCATTCGGGCGGAAGGCGGCGTACACTCTGGACAAGTCGCTACCTCATCACAGGGCCAACACTGATAGACAGACAACATTCACACTCGAGGGCCAATTTAGGGTTGCCAATCAATCTATCCCCAGGTGCATGTTTTTGTAATCTTTTTTTTTTCTTTTTTTTTTCAAACGCACAAACTTTGATTTCTTTTTTCAAAAATTCACTGTGGAAAAATGCAGTGTATAAAAAGTCAGTGTCGAAAAAATTTGTAGATTCAAAATACAAGAGTCACTTCCGGTAAATTAAGACTGAAGCAATTCTGTCTCAGAACCAGCCAATGAGGTGTCAAGTTTGAAGTCACGTGACACGGGTCTTGCATTAAAAAAGGCAGTTAACTGGACTACTTGGACAACATAATTAACATTTCAACTAGGGCTGCAACTAACGATTAATTTGATAAACGATTAATCTGTCGATTATTACTTCGATTAATCGATTAATAATCCGATAAAAGAGACAAACTACATTTCTATCCTTTCCAGTATTTTATTAGGAAAAAAACAGCATACTGGCACCATACTAGGGATGTCCCGATCCGATATTTGGATCGGATCGGCCGCCGATATTTGCAAAAAAATGCGTATCGGCAAGGCATGGGAAAATGCCTATCCAGATCCAGTTTAAAAAAAACTCCGGTCCGTGTTTTCCATGCACCGATTTAAATAATACATTCCACTTTTCTGCTGCTCCCTAATTTCCGTTCCGCATTTTCCAGCACACCTTCAACACATCCACAGGTCTGTGGATTCTCACGCAGTTGCTTTTAGCTGCTGGCATTACACGACAGGCTCTTCTCACTCTTTCCTGTGTCTCCCTCTTACAGACAGCGAGCGCACCTTCTTACACACGTCACATACTGTCATGTCATACGTCACATACGTATACGCCCTCTCCCAGCAGAGAGGTAGCAGCATGTCTAACGTTAGCTGTGATGCTAGCGCAGCCGCTAAGGTGCGCGCCTGCTCAAGCGTCCTCTGCGCACGGCAAATCTATGCCACGCACAAAATCAAATAAAAAAATAAGCGCATAACAATTTTCGACACACGGACACGACAGAGAAAACAGTTTTCATTGTTCATTGTTTCATTGTTCAAATATTGTAACGTCTGTCGAGACGCTTATCTCCATTCGGTGCCACACGCCCACACCATCAAAATGCAGAGGCAAACATTTCCAAATCAACACCGTATGAAAAAAATAGTGATTTTTTTTTTAGTTGTGATTTCCCTCTCTGCATGAAAGTTTAAAAGTAGCATATATTAATGCAGTATGAAGAAGAATGTTTTAATGTAGACACATAGAATCATCATACTGCTGTGATTATATGCATCAAGTGTTCATTCAAGGCTAAGGCAAAATATCGAGATATATATCGTGTATTGCAATATGGCCTTAAAATTTCGCAATATTAAAAAAAGGCCATATCGCCCAGCCCTAGTTCAATGATGCCATTTCTGTTTGTCATGTATAATTTTGTCTATTTTGTGTTTATCCTTGAATAAACAGGCCAGTTTCTTGTTACCAACCATTGTGTATTATTCAAACTCCCCTAATTCAGCTGGCTAGTTGTTATCAAGACTACTAAAACCCTTTTCAACATGATTCTGACAACTAAGTAGGCTAAATAACTTTAAACTGTAATACATGCTCGGATAGGCCAGTATCGGTCAGTATCGGTATCGGTCAGTATCGGTATCGGATCGGAAGTGCAAAAACAATATCGGTATCGGATCGGAAGTGCAAAAACCTGGATCGGGACATCCCTACACCATACTTATTTTGATTATAGTTTTTCAGCTGTTTAAACATGTTGCAGTTTATAAATAAAGGTTTATTAAAAAAAAAAATTTTTTTAAAACAAATAAAAATAAAATTGCCTCTGCGCATGCGCATAGCATAGATCCAACGAATCGATGCCTAAATTAATCGGCAACTATTTTTATAATCGATTTTAATCGATTAGTTGTTGCAGCCCTAATTTCAACGTGGCCCACTGGATATTTTCAAACTATAGAAATGATTCCAATGATTAGAATCTGCACTTTTGACTGACATATATGAAGCGTTGGGGACGAACAGAGTGGGGCACAGTGGGCGGGACTAGTTTACGGAGCAAAAAAGCCGTAGCGAGGGGCAGAATTCTACAGCAAAGTTCTGCAGGACAGTGATATTATGTCAAATGTGTGGATGTGTTTTACCCTTTGCGTTTATGTTTTGCATTGTGTTTGTTGCATCGTTGTTGTTCTTGCTCGATTATAAAAGATGGCGATCAAGGAGGTGGTCTGCAGCACATTCTCAATATTCAATGTTTTATTGTTCGTAGTTTGTATTGTAAATCACACATTCTATATTCACTAGGGGTGTAACGGTACACAACAATTTCGGTTCGGTACGTACCTCGGTTTAGAGGTCACGGTTCATTTTCGGTACAGTAAGAAAACAACAAAATGTAAATTTTTGGGTTATTTATTTACCAAATTTGCAAAATCTTCCTCTAAAAAAATGTTTCTTAGTTGAATATTTGATAAGTAATCGGAACCTTGGATAGGTCAATAATTCATAATAACATTGATTTTGATTCAATATTCAATCAATGTTTATTTATATAGCCCTAAATCACAAGTGTCTCAAAGGGCTGCACAAGCCACAACGACATCCTCGGTACAGAGCCCACGTAAGGGCAAGGAAAAACTCACCCCAGTGGGACGTCGATGTGAATGACTATGAGAAACCTTGGAGAGGACCGCATATGTGGGTAACCCCCCCCCCCTCTAGGGGAGACCGAAAGCAATGGATGTCGAGTGGGTCTGACATAATATTGTGAGAGTCCAGTCCATAGTGGATCCAACATAATAGTAAGAGTCCAGTCCATAGTGGGGCCAGCAGGACACCATCCCGAGCGGAGACGGGTCAGCAGCGCAGAGATGTTCACAGGCGAGCGGTCCACCCCGGGTCCCGACTCTGGACAGCCAGCACCCCATCCATGGCCACCGGACCTGTGCCCCCCCCCCCCCCCCCCCCATTTGTTGTATTAGTCAACATTGCAACTTTTTCTAAATTACATTTAACCTTTAAGCTTTTTTATTTCACTTTTGTTATGTTTTTGTTTATTTTAATAGTATTTTTAGAATGTGCCGTGGACCTTTAAAACATTAGCTGTGGGCCGCAAATGGCACACTTTTGACACCCCTGCTATTATAGATAATAAAAAATTAAATCTGATAAATCTATGGATAAAAAGCAGAGCCTGGCGACGCATGCACGTTTATCATAACTCTCTCTCTCTCTCTCTCTGTCTCTGCCCCTCCCTCACCAATGCTGCTGCGCACACAATTTGTTTTGTTTTTAACCCTTTCTTAACCCTGAACGTACATTGAAAATACACGCGACCCTAACTCAAAATGCCGGACATTTGAGGCATTTAAGAAACTCCGCCCTGACAGCTCCGCAAAAGAGGACATGTCCGGTGAAAAGAGGACGTATGGTCCGTCTATCGTAGCCCGTTAGCTGCTAGCATGCCGTGTGTTGTGCCTCGGTGTGCATTGTTTACACAACGTGCGTTACGCTACTCAATATGTCCGTGTGGAAACTCATTCGGTACACCTCCGAACCGAACCGGAACCCCCGTACCGAAACGGTTCAATACAAATGCACGTACCGTTACACCCCTACTGTATATATAATTATAATATATAACATATAATATACAAAGTCATATAATTCAGGAACATAACTAAAGTAGTTTTTTACTGAAACACACTCGAATGTACATGAACGTGGTTTACAATTTTAACTATGAACGATAAAACATTGAATATTTAAACTACATGAACGTTGCTCTTTTACTGCAAACCACCGTCTTGATCGACAAGCTTTTTTATAATCAGGCAAAAGCGTGGTGAAAAATAAAGGCGAAAAGATCAAAACCATCCACTTATTGGATATAATATCTTTGTTGCTATGGTTACCGTAGTGTGTTGTTCATATATTAATGACCAAACTTTGTCTTGCTCATGCTCAAACTTTTACTCGTCCCTCCATGAATGCATCCAAACATCTACAGTAGAGATGCGCGGTTTGCGGACACAACCGCGGAGTCCGCGGACTATCCGCGGGTCGGGCGGTTGAAATTAAAAAAAATTGGATTTTATCCGCGGGTTGGGTCGGGCGGTTGAAATAAAAAAAAATTAGATTTTAAATAGATTCAGGCGGGTGGCAGTTAAACCAATTCGGAAATATATATACATAGTTAAATGATGTTACCCACATACGAAAAACGAGCAGGCACCTGCAGCATATGCCACAACAGAAGAAGAAAAAAAAGAAAGAGATTGCAACGCCGGCAGCAAACGTGGTACGCGACAAACTAAAAAAAGGAATACAAAAGACCAGGGGAAAAAAAGGCCAGAAAAGTTCAGCGTGGAGTCGTTTTTATGAGGTTGTAAATCAGGATGATAGTAATGCTGGATACGTGATTTGCAAGAGCTGTGACGCTGTTTATATCTACGACAGTCACAAAACCGGGACATCTAACATGGTGCATCACATTTGTGCAAAACCCCGAATCTCCACAAACACCCTGAGCATGAGCAGTTTCGTCCGCCGTGATCCCAGAAGAGTGCCACAGGATGTTAAAACAAGATAGAACGCAGCTGCCTGCAGCAGTTTGAGTGGTGCGAGTGCGCTTGGAGGTGCGCTCAGCGCGGCTCCCAGATGATTGCGCACTGGTGTGCGTCTGGGCCGTGACAGCGTGGCACGCATTGAATGTCTCTGCTGCATTGGATCAGTCTCCTTTCTTTAACAGGCAAAAGCTTTATAACCTCACTAATGCCTTGCATCGTCTATATTAGATATATAACAACGGGCGGGTGGCGGATGGCGGGCGGGTGCGGTTTTGATTAAATGTTAGTTCGGGTGGATGGCGGATGGTTGACGACTTTTGTGATGCGGTTGCGGATGAAATAATTGCCTATCCGCGCATCTCTAATCTACAGCCATCGTCTTCTTCTCACCTGAACATCATTATCTAGCACCACCTGCTGGTCACATTGTGTATCACTGTCAGTTTAGCTGCATATCATGACACGTATGTCACTCAAAAGTGCAGATTTTACCCAATGGAATCATTTATATAGTTTGAAATTATCCAGTGGGCCGCGTTGAAAAGTTGATGTTGCTGTATTATGCCAACAGAGCCCAGTTAACTGCCTTTTTTATGCTGTTTTGCAACACCCGTGTCATGTGACTTCAAACTTGACACCTCATTGGCTGGTTCTGAGACAGGATCGATTGCTTCAGTCTTAATTTAAGAGAAATGAGTCTTGCTTTTTGAAACAGCAAATTTTTGGACACACAAGCAGAATTTTGAAACATTTTGTTACATAAATTCAGTGTAAAAAATAAGCTTTCATAATAAAGACACAAATGAACTCTCCGTAGTTCTACTCCAGTCCTGCATGTGGCAGTAGTCTGCACGAAAGGTAGCAAAAAAGTAGTAGATTTTAGGTGATCACCCAGCTTTCACACACTTAAGGTAATAAACGACACATTAATATAATAATAATATCTGTGCTGTTCCACTCCAGTCCTATAGGTGTCAATAGTGTGCGTTACAAGCTGATGTACATCTATGTTCTATACACACACACGACAATATACAAACCACAAAACCAGTGAAGTTGGCACATTGTGTAAATGGTAAATAAAAACAGAATATAATGATTTGCAAATCATTTTCAACTTATATTAAATTGAATAGACTGCAAAGACAAGATATTTAATGTTCGAACTGAGAATTTTTGTTATTTTTTGCAAATAATAGCTCATTCGGAATTTGATGCCTGCAACATGTTTCGATAAAACTGGCACAAGTGGCAAAAAAGACTGTGAAAGTTGAGAAAATGCTCATCAAACACTTATTTGGAACATCCCACAGGTGAACAGGCTAATTGGGAACAGGTGGGTGCCATGATTGGGTATAAAAGCAGCTTCCATAAAATGCTCAGTCATTCACAAACAAGGATGTCAACAAATGCGTGAGCAAATTGTCCAACAGTTTAAAAACAACATTTATCAACCAGCTATTGCAAGGAATTTAGGGATTTCACCATCTACGGTCTGTAATATCATCAAAAGGTTCAGAGAATTTGGAGAAATCACTGCACGTAAGCGATGATATTACAGATCTTGGATCCCTCAGGCGGTACTGCATCAAAAAGCGACATCAGTGTGTAAAGGATATCACCACATGGGCTCAGGAGCACTTCAGAAAACCACTGTCAGTAACTACAGTTCGTCGCTACATCTGTAAGTGTAAGTTAAAACTCTACTATGCAAAGCCAAAGCCATTTATCAACAACACCCAGAAACGCCACCGGCTTCACTGGGCCCGAGCTCATCTAAGATGGACTGATGCAAAGTGTAAATATTTTCTGTGGTCTGACGAGTCCACATTTGAAATAGCTTTTGGAAACTGTGGACGTCATGTCCTCCGGACCAAAGAGGAAAAGAACCATCCGGATTGTTCTAGGCGCATAGTTGAAAAGCCAGCATCTGTGATGGTATGGGGGTGTATTAGTGCCCAAGACATGGGTAACTTACACATCTGTGAAGGCGCCATTAATGCTGAAAGGTACATACAGGTTTTGGAGCAACATATGTTGCCATCCAAGCAACGTTATCATGGACGCCCCTGCTTATTTCAGCAAGACAATGCCAAGCCACGTGTTACAACAGCGAGGCTTCATAGTAAAAGAGTGCGGGTACTAGACTGGCCTGCCTGTAGTCCAGACCTGTCTCACATTGAAAATGTGTGGCGCAGTATGAAGCCTAAAATACCACAACGGAGACCCCCGGACTGTTGAACAACTTAAGCTGTACATCAAGCAAGAATGGGAAAGAATTCCACTTGAAAAGCTTGAAAAATGTGTCTCCTCAGTTCCCAAACGTTTACTGAGTGTTGTTAAAAGGAAAGGCCATGTAACACAGTGGTGAAAATGCCCCTGTGACAACTTTTTTGCTGCCATTAAATTCTAAGTTAATGATTATTTGGGGGAAAAAATGTGTGAACATTAAATATCTTGTCTTTGCATTCTATTCAATTGAATATAAGTTGAAATCATTGTATTCTGTTTTTATTTACCATTTACACAACGTGCAAACTTCACTCGTTTTGGGTTTTCTACATTATACACAAATTGTAATAAAAACATAGAATTCAGATGAAAATTAGTGAAGCGCTACTTTTAGGCATCTCAGTATTTATACGTGTATGTACATGAATGTGTTGCTGCGGTGAATTAGAATAAGGCACAGGAGCAGGATTTACATTTTTTTCTGAAACTGTACACTCTGTTTTCCACAGCTTATCTTAGAGTAGCTTACTTTTGCGGTGTGTGTGTGTGTTTGCACTTCAAAGTGATCAACATGTTATAAAACACGTTGAGCAGCTCAACAACAGAAATGACTCACAGCAGCCATTGTAAGCGTGCCATTGTGTATACGTGTGTGTGTGTGTGTGTGTGTGTGTGTGTGTGTGTGTGTGTGTGTGTGTGTGTGTGTGTGTGTGTGTGTGTGTGTGTGTGTGTGTGTGTGTGTGTGTGATTGCTTTTAATGCATTGAGTTGCATTTGGTGCTGCAGGTTGAATTTAAAACAACTAGAGCGTGCTTAGTAGATCAGCACATTTCCATATTACCAAAACAAAAAACACTTCTCTTGCAGTACTTCCCATGGTTTAGGAGGGGTTTTAAATATGTAAATAAAATACACTATATTGCTAAAAGTATTTGGCCACCCTCCTTGACTCACATATGAACTTGAAGTGCCATCCCATTCCTAACCCATAGGGTTCAATATGATATCGGTCCACCTTTTGCAGCTATTACAGCTTCAACTCTTCTGGGAAGGCTGTCCACAAGGTTGCGGAGTGTGTTTTATAAGGAAGTTTCCCACCATTCTTCCAAAAGCGCATTGGTGAGGTCACACACGGGAAGGCCTGGCTCTCAGTCTCCGTTATAATTCATCCCAAAGATGTTCTATCGGGCTCAGGTCAGGACTCTGTGCAGGCCAGTCAAGTTCATCCACACCAGACTCTGTAATCCATGTCTTTATGGACCTTACTTTGTGCACTGGTGCACAGTCATGTTGGAAGAGGAAGGGGCTCGCTCCAAGCTGTTCCCACAAGGTTGGGAGCATGGAATTGTCCAAAATGTTTTGGTATCCTGGAGCGTTCAAAGTTCCTTTCACTGGAACTAAGGGGCCAAGCCCAACTCATGAAAAACAACCCCACACCCTAATTCCTCCTCCACAAAATTTCACACTCGGCACGAAATGTATCATTCTCCTGGCGACCTCCAAACCCAGACTCGTCCATCAGATTGCCAGATGAAAAAGCGTGATTCATCACTCCAGAGAAAGCGTCTCCACTGCTCTAGAGTCCAGTGGTGACGTGCTTTACACCACTGCATCCCACGCTTTGCATTGGACTTGGTGATGTATGGCTTAGATGCAGCTGCTCGGCCATGAAAACCCATTCCATGAAGCTCTCTGCGTACTGTACGTGGGCTAATTGGAAGGTCACATGGAGTTAGGAGCTCTGTAGCAACTGACTGTGCAGAAAGTCTTTGCACTATGCGTTTCAGCATCCGCTGACCCCTCTCTGTCAGTTTACGCCGCCTACCACTTGGTGGCTGAGTTGCTGTTGTTCCCAAACTCTTCCATTTTCTTATAATAACAGTTGACTTTGGAATATTTTAGGAGCGAGGAAATTTCACGACTGGATTTGTTGCACTTCAAAGTGACAGTTCCACGCTGGAAATCACTGAGATTATTTTATAAATGTTTGTAGAAACAGTCTCCATGCCTAAGTGCTTGATTTTTTTACACCTGGGGCCGGGCCAAGTGATTAGGACACCTGATTCTGATCATTTGGATGGGTGGCCAAATACTTTTGGCAATATAGTGTAAACACAGTATTTCCCTAAACCAGGGGTTGGCAACCTTTACCAGTCAAAGAGCCATTTTGACCAGTTTCACAAATTAAAGAAGACCATGGGAGCCACAAAAATCTTTTGCAAATTAAAATGAAATAACACTGCATACAAAGTTTTTTTTTCTTGCTTTGTGCTATGTATAAACCAGGGGTCTCAGACATGCAGCCCACACCTTAATATGAAAATTGAATGTTAGTGTAGCCCGCAAGTTTTATATGAATGGCGCTTGACAGCGTCATACTTGTCAACCTTCCCGACTTTTCCGGCAGACTACAAATTTCAGGGCAATTATTCTCTCGAACGTGCCGTGAAGGTACAGCATAAAGCGCCCACTACAACCAGTGTGCCGGCCCAGCCACACGTTGTATGGGGCTTCTGCTTGCTCACGTAAGTGACAGCAAGGCATACTTCGTCAACAACCACACAGGTTACACTGATGGTGGCGGTATAAAAAACTTTAACACTCTTACTAATAATGCGCCACACTGTGAACCCACATCAAACAAGAATGACAAACACATTTCGGGAGAACATCTGCACCATAACACAACATAAACACAACAGAACAAATACCCAGAATCCCATGCAGCCCTAACTCTTCCGGGCTACATTATACACCCCCGCTACCAAACCCCACCCACCTCAACCGAGCACTGGGGCGGGGGGTTTGGTAGTAGCAGGGGTGTATAATGTAGCCCGGAAGAGTCAGGGCTGCATGGGATTCTGGGTATTTGTTCTGTTGTGTTAAGGTGCAGATGTTCTCCCGAAATGTGTTTGTCATTCTTGTTTGGTTTTGGTTCAAAGTGTGGGGCATTATTAGTAAGAGTTTTAAAGTTGTTTTATATGGCCACCGTCCGTGTAACCTGTGTGCCTGTTGACCAAGTATGCCTTGCTGTCACTTGTGCAAGCAGAAGCTCCATACAACAAAATTCTAGGCTGGCACACTGTTTGTACAGATTGTAGAGGGTGCTAAAATGCTGTACCATCATGGCACGCCCGTATTATTATTGTTAGGGTGAAAGTCGTGAGTATTAATCCCGGGAGATTTCTGCGAGAGGCACCTAAATCCGGAAATCTCCCGGGAAAATCGGGAGGGTCGTCAAGTATGCAGCTGAGCCGCATCAGAGTGATCAAAGAGCCGCATGTGGCTCCGGAGCCGCGGGTTGCCGACCCCTGCCCTAAACTCATCATACAAATTATATTCTAAAAATAAACATTTACCTAATATCAATATAATTCAATGTCAATGCATTATTTGTTGAGGTGTTCTATATAAGGAGTAAAACAAATTGTCATCCTCCATCAATCCATTTTGTACCGCTTTTCCCTCTCCATGTCTTTTAAAAAAACCTGCGTGGAAATCTGTTTTGTGTTTCCACAACAAAAACATTTGAGAGCCCCAGTGAAGACATGTTTTTGAAAATTGCATAAACAAACTTGAGCGGCAGGCTCGTGTGATGTTGTGCAACGCGGCGGATAATCGTCATGAATTGTTGTTGTTTTTCTGGCTGTGTCAGGAATGTGCTGCGGCCAGACTGCAGCTGCAACATCAGCTGACTTGGAAAGTTTTTTTTAAATAGAAAACAACGTCCCTCTTTTAAATATGAGACCCAACTTTGGTAGCTCATTTTTACACAGATGTGCGTTTTCACATTTAAAGGTAACACATCCATCCATCCGTTTTATACCGAAATTCCCTTTCAGGGTTGCACGGGGGCTGGAACCTATCCCAGCTGCACTGGGACCAACATTCATACTCACACTCACACAATAGGGCCAATTTAGTGTTGCCAATCAGCTAATCCCTTTTACCCAAACATGTCTCCTTTTTATTCTAAACAGAAGCTCTGTCGAGGTGGATGATGTCATCTCAGATGATGACTTCATACCTTCATCGGATGAAGAGGAGGACGAGGAATACGACAGTTCTCTCTCAAGTAAAGGAGAGCCCGAGCCGCAGGAGGAAAACGGGGTAAGGGATATCAATGACTTTTCAGTATCACTATGATATGAAAAATGAGTCCACCTCTCACTTTTCTGCAACCAGGGGACAATATTGTCGAAAGTAAACTTGGTTGTGGTTTGGATTAGTCAGTGTACAGCTTGTATAGCAGTATAGATCTACAAAACCAGTGAAGTTGGCACTTTGTGTAAATCGTAAAAAAAAAACAGAATACAATCCTTATTAATATATTAATATTAATTGTTATTTATTTTATTTTATTTATTTTAATTATTTATATTTATTTATATTTATTTATATTTAATGTTCAAACTGGAAAACTTTATTTTTTGCAAATATTAGCTCATTTGGAATTTGATGCCTGCAACATGTTTCAAAAAAGCTGGCACGAGTGGCAAAAAAGACTGAGAAAGTTTAAGGAATGCTCTTCAAACACTTATTTGGAACATCCCACAGGTGAACGGGCTTATTGGGAACAGGTGGGTGCCATGGTTGGGTATAAAAGCAGCTTCCATGAAATGCTCAGTCGTTCACAAACAAGGATGGGACGAGGGTCACCACTTTGTGAACAAATGCGTGAGCAAATTGTTTAAGAACAACATTTCTCAACCAGCTATTGCAAGGAATTTCGGGATTTCACCATCTACGGTCCGTAATATCATCAAAAGGTTCAGAGAATCTGGAGAAATCACTGCACGTAACATTGAATGCCCGTGACTTTTGATCCCTTAGGCAGTGCTGCATCAAAAAGCGACATCAGTGTGTAAAGGATATCGCCACATGGGCTCAGGAACACTTCAGAAAACTACTGTCAGTAACTGCAGTTTGTCGCTACATCTGTAAGTGCAAGTTAAAACTCTACTATGCAAAGCCAAAGCCATTTATCAACAACACCCAGAAGGCTTCGCTGGGCCCGAGCTCATCTAAAATGGACTGATGCAAAGTGTAAAAATGTTCTGTGGTCTGACGAGTCGGCATTTCAAATTGTTTTTGGAAACTGTGGACGTCGTGTCCTCCGGAACAAGGAGGAAAAGAGCCATCCGGATTATTCTAGGCGCAAAGTTGAAAAGCCAGCATCTTGTGATGGTATGGGGGTGTATTAGTGCCCAAGGCATGGGTAATGTACACATCTGTGAAGGCACCATTAATGCTGAAAGGTACATACAGGTTTTGGAGCAACATATGTTGCCATCCAAGCAACGTTATCACGGACGCCCCTGCTTATTTCAGCAAGAATGCCGAGCCACGTGTTACAACAGCGTTGCTCCATAGTAATAGAGTTCAGGTACTAGACTGGCCTGCCTGTAGTCCAGACCGGTCTCCCATTGAAAATGTGTGGCGCATTATGAAGCCTAAAATACCACAACGGAGACCCCCGGACTGTTGAACAACTTAAGCTGTACATCAAGCAAGAATGGGAAAGAATTCCACCTGAAAAGCTTCAAAAATGTGTCTCCTCAGTTCCCAAATGTTTACTGAGTGTTGTTAAAAGGAAAGGCCATGTAACAGTGGTAAAAAGGCCCCTGTGACAACTTTTTTGTTGCCATTAAATTGTAAGTTAATGATTATTTGGGAAAAAAAATGTGTGAACATTAAACATCTTGTCTTTGCAGTCTATTCAATTGAATATAAGTTGAAAAGGATTTGCAAATCATTGTTTTTATTTACCATTTACACAACGTGACAACTTCACTGGTTTTGGGTTTTGAACTAACCACTGAACTAGAGTCAACACACAGCCATTATTGACAAGTGAGTACAAATCACAGTGAACGTTGTCACTCGTAACAAAATATATTTCTACAAGCTGTACACTGACTACTCTAAAGTATATCCACCTTTAATTTGTATAATATTAAACTGCTTATATAGATCCTTGTTTTGTAAGGTGTCCCTGAGTGCACCTTTTAAATAAAATGAAGACATGAAAAATGTTCATGTAAACACCTTTTTATTTTCAGTAATCAGAGGGAGATTTGTGATGCCTGTTTTTTTTTTTTTTATGTCATATTCATCATTTTGCTGTTTCTTTTATAACCGATGCAGAGCGGCCCCAAAAAGTCCAAGATCTGTTACATCGCCACTGAAATTATGACCTCTGAGAAAGTGTAAGACCTTTTGTTGTTCTGTGAGCAGCAAAAAGAAGTCATTTTACTGAGACTAACATTTCGCTCATTATTGCCTTTTAGGTTCGTGGATGTCCTGAAACTGCTCCATGTTGTAAGTACATGTTACCCTTCCTTTAAAGCACTGATAAGTACTATTTCTACCCCTGATGCATTTGGTCTTTTCCGCCTTCTGAATGTTGTTACAATCACTATGTTCCCATGCACTAAATGTGTCTGATTTCTCAAATAGTTATTTTTATTTGTATTTTCACACCTGCGTGGGAAGTCCAAGTGTCCGTGCACACTCTCTGCGCAAAATATATGCGGTCCATTAAGATTTTCAATCCAGCCCGCCGGACCTTCTACTCGTGTTGTCCCGATACCAATATTTTGATACCGGTACCAAAATGTATTTTGATACTTTTCGGTACTTTTCTATACTTTTCTAAATAAAGGGAACCACAAAAAATGTCATTATTGGCTTTATTTGAACAAAAACATTTACTGTACATTAAACATCTGTTTATTTTTGCAAGTTTGTCCTTAAATAAAATAGTGAACATACAAGACAACTTGTCTTTTATTAGTAAGTAAACAAACAAAGGCTCCTAATTTAGCTGCTGACATATGCAGTAACATATTGTGTCATTTATACACCTATTATTTTGTCTACATTATGAGGGACAAGCTGTAAAAAAAATATTATTAATCTACTTGTTCATTTACGGTTAATATCTGCTTACTTTCTCTTTTAACATGTTCTATCTATACTTCTGTTAAAATGTAATAATCACTTATTCTTCTGTTGTTTGGATGCTGTACAACAAATTTGGGTATCAATCCGATACCAAGTACCGTATTTTTCGGAGTATAAGTCGCACCTGCCGAAAATGCATAAATAAGAAGGAAAAAAACGTATATAAATCGCACTGGAGCCCGGCCAAACTATGGAAAAAAACTGCGACTTATAGTCCGAAAAATACGGTAGTTACAGGATCATACAGTCGTGTTCAAAAGTTGACATACACTTGTAAAGAACATAATGTCATGGCTGTCTTGAGTTTCCAATCATTTCTATAACTCTTATTTTTTTGTGATAGAGTGATTGGAGCACATACTTGTTGGTCACAAAAAACATTCATGAAGTTTGCTTCTTTTATGAATTTATTATGGGTCTACTGAAAATGTGCTGGGTCAAAAGTATACATACAGCAATGTTAATATTTGCTTACATGTCCCTTGGCAAGTTTCACTGCAATAAGGCGCTTTTGGTAGCCATCCACAAGCTTCTGCTTGAATTTTTGACCACTCCTCTTGACAAAATTGGTGCAGTTCAGCAAAATTTGACATGGACTTGTTTCTACAAACAAAAATTGAGCTGTTTGGCCAAAATACCCAGCAATATGTTTGGAGGAGAAAAGGTGAGGCCTTTTAATCCCAGGAACACCATACCTACCGTCAAACATGGTGGTGGTAGTATTATGCTCTGGGCCTGTTTTGCTGCCAATGGAACTGCTGCTTTACAGAGAGTAAATAGGACAATGAAAAAGGAGGATTACCTCCAAATTCTTCAGGACAAGCTAAAATCATCAGCCCAGAGGTTGGGTCTTGGGCGCAGTTGGGTGTTCCAACAGGACAATGACCCCAAACACACGTCAAAAGTGGTAAAGGAATGGCTAAATCCGGCTACAATTAAGGTTTTAAAATGGCCTTCCCAAAGTCCTGACTTAAGCGTGTGGACAATGCTGAAGAAACAAGTCCATGTCAGAAAACCAACACATTTAGCTGAACTGCACCAATTTTGTCAAGAGGAGTGGTCCAAAATTCAAGCAGAAGCTTGTGGATGGCTACCAAAAGTGCCTTATTGCAGGGAAACTTGCCAAGGGACATGTAAGCAAATATTAACATTGCTGTATGTATACTTTTGACCCAGCACATTTTCAGTAGACCCATAATAAATTCATAAAACAACCAAACTTCATGATTGTTCTTTGTGACCAACAAGTATGTGCTCCAATCACTCTATCACAAAAAAATAAGAGTTGTAGAAATGATTGGAAATTCAAGACATCCATGACATTATGTTCTTTACAAGTGTATGTCAACTTTTGATCACGTCTGTATATTGGGTGTCAGAGATGATGAGGCAGTGGTTATTGACCATCTCACAAATCCTGTCTACGGCATGTACCGTATTTTCCGGACTATAAGGCGCACCTAAAATCCTTTTTTTTCCCCCCTCCAATACGAGACGGTGTGCCTTTTAACCCGGCGCGCCTAATGTACGGAATAATTCTGGTTTTGCTTACCCACGTCGAAGCAATTTTATTTGGTACATGTTGTAATGATAAGTGTGACCAGTGAATGGCAGTCAAACATAAGAGATATGTGTAGACTGCACTATGATGGCAATATGACTCAAGTAAACAACACCAACATTTTAAATGTTCCATTGAAAATATAGAACATAACACACGGCGCTCAAAAATCTATCAAAATGTTTTAGTACGACTTTGGTAAGCTATGAAGCCGCACCGCTTGATGGATTTTCGGCGCATTAAACACAGGAGTATTATTATGATGCGTGTAGAAGGTAAGACATATTATCTGGCGTTTTGTTTTGCAATATTATGCAAAAGCGACTTTTTTTACCTTCTGTTACCTGCTGATCCGTATTTGGGATCTGCATAAATCCTGATAAATTGCGGGTGTCCGCCTTTTGAAGTCTGTGCTGACACCGTTGTTGATAGGCTTCTTCTTTTTCTCTATCGTCTTGTTATGTGACATTCATCCTCCGCTGTTGCCATTTCTAATATAAAGTAGTGTAAAGTTCTTACTTATATCTGTCAGTGAACTCACCATGAAAGCACTAAAACATACCGGTGTAGTGACTTTATATTATTCACCCAAGGAACTTTAGTTATTAGAGAGTTCCGGTCGGACGGGTTTTCACGGGACACATTTCGGGTGTTGTTGTTTCCAGATGAGGAGATGCTGCTCCGTTATTGATTGAAGTAAAATCTGAATGTCATTAAAACAGTTAGCGCCATCTTTTGAGACTTCTTCCACTCCCGTCCTTGCACGCTACATCGCTACAACAAAGATGACGGGGAGAAGACGCTGCCGAAGGCGAGCCACGAAATAAGACCCGCCCACAAAACGGCGCATCCAGAAGCGACTGTCAGAAAGCGGCTCGAAGATGATGTGTAAAACATCATCTGTGCAACATTTTGACCAAAGAATCACCATTACATGTTATGTAGACCACAAGGAAGTCTTTTCCATTTAGAAAAAATAAATAATAATATGACCCCTTTAATGCGCCCTATAATCTGGTGCGCTTTATATATGAAAAAAGATCACAAATAGACCATTCATCGGCAGTGCGCCTTATAATCTGGTGCGCCTTTATGTATGAAAAAATATTTAGAAAAATAGATCATTCATTCGCAGTGCGCCTTATATATGAAAAAAAAGACCAAAAATAGACCATTCATCGGCGGTGCGCCTTATAATCCGGTGTGCTTTATATATGAAAAAAAGATTTAAAAAAAAATAGACCATTTGTCGGCGGTGCGCCTTATAATCCGGTGCGCCATATATATGAAAAAAAAATGGAAAAAAATAGACCATTCATCGGCAGTGCGCCTTATAAACCGGTGCACCGTATATATGAAAAAAAGATAAAAAATAGACCATTCATCGGCGGTGCGCCTTATATATGAAAAAAAGATTTGAAAAAATAGACCATTCATCGGCAGTGCGCCTTATGATCCGGTGCGCTTTATATATGAAAAAAGATAAAAAATAGACCATTCATGGGCGGTGCGCCTTATTATCCAGTGCGCCTTTATATATGAAAAAAGATCAAAAATAGACCATTGATCGGCAGTGTCCCTTATAATCCGGTGCGCCTTATATATGAAAAAAGGTCAAGTAGACCATTCATCAGCGGTGCGCCTTTATATATGAAAAAAGATCACAAATAGACCATTCATCGGCAGTGCGCCTTATAATCTGGTGCGCCTTTATGTATGAAAAAATATTTAGAAAAATAGATCATTCATTCGCAGTGCGCCTTATATATGAAAAAAAAAGACCAAAAATAGACCATTCATCGGCGGTGCGCCTTATAATCCGGTGTGCTTTATATATGAAAAAAAGATTTAAAAAAAAAATAGACCATTCATCGGCAGTGCGCCTTATAAACCGGTGCACCGTATATATGAAAAAAAAGATAAAAAATAGACCATTCATCGGCGGTGCGCCTTATATATGAAAAAAAGATTTGAAAAAATAGACCATTCATCGGCAGTGCGCCTTATGATCCGGTGCGCTTTATATATGAAAAAAGATAAAAAAATAGACCATTCATGGGCGGTGCGCCTTATTATCCAGTGCGCCTTTATATATGAAAAAAGATCAAAAATAGACCATTGATCGGCAGTGTCCCTTATAATCCGGTGCGCCTTATATATGAAAAAAGGTCAAGTAGACCATTCATCAGCGGTGCGCCTTTATATATGAAAAAAGATTAAAAAATAGACCATTCATCGGCAGTGCGCCTAATAATCTGGTACGCTTTATATATGAAAAAAGATCAAAAATAGACCATTCATCGGCAGTGCGCCTTATAATCCAGTGCGCCTTATATATGAAAAAATATTAAAAAATAGACCATTCATCGGCAGTGCGCCTTATTAATGAAAAAAGGATCAAAAATAGACCATTCATCGGCGATGCGCCTTATAATCTGGTGCGCTTTATATATGAAAAAAGCTCAAAAATAGACCATTCGTCAGCGATGCGCCTTATTTATGAAAAAGATAAAAAATAGACCTTTCATCGGCAGTGCGATTTATAGTCTGGTGCGCTTTATATATGGAAAAAGGTCAAAAATAGACCATTCATCGGCAGTGCGCCTTATAATCCAGTGCGCCTTATGTATGAAAAAAGATTTTTTTTAAATAGATCATTCATTCGCAGTGCGCCTTATATATGAAAAAAAGAGACCAAAAATAGACCATTCATCGGCGGCGCGCCTTATAATCCGGTGTGCCTTTAT
Organism: Nerophis lumbriciformis; assembly: GCF_033978685.3. Classification (NCBI taxonomy): domain Eukaryota; kingdom Metazoa; phylum Chordata; class Actinopteri; order Syngnathiformes; family Syngnathidae; genus Nerophis; species Nerophis lumbriciformis. The sequence continues at coordinate 26,604,411 of NC_084576.2, forward strand.
ATATGGAAAAAAAGATTTTTAAAAAATAGACCATTTGTCAGCGGTGCACCTTATAATCCGGTGCGCCTTATATATGGAGAATATATTTAAAAAAATAGACCATTCATCAGCAGTGCGCCTTATAAACCGGTGCACCGTATATATGAAAAAAAGATAAAAAATAGACCATTCATCGGCGGTGCGCCTTATATATGAAAAAAAAGATTTAAAAAAATAGACCATTCATCGGCAGTGCACCTTATGATCCGGTGCGCTTTATTTATGAAAAAAGATCAAAAATAGACCATTCATCAGCAGTGTCCCTTATAATCCGGTGCGCCTTGTATATGAAAAAAGATCAAGTAGACCATTCATCAGCGGTGCGCCTTTATATATGAAAAAAGATAAAAAAATAGACCATTCATCGGCAGTGCGCCTAATAATCTGGTACGCCTTATATATGAAAAAAGATCAAAAATAGACCATTCATCGGCAGTGTGCCTTATATATGAAAAAAGATTTAAAAAATAGACCATTCATCGGCGATGCGCCTAATAATCTGGTACGCCTTATATATGAAAAAAGATCAAAAATAGACCATTCATCGGCAGTGCGCCTTATATATGAAAAAAAGATTTAAAAAAATAGACCATTCATGGGCAGTGCGCCTTATTATCCAGTGCGCCTTTATATATGAAAAAAGATCAAAAATAGACCATTCATCGGCAGTGTCCCTTATAATCCGGTGCGCCTTGTATATGAAAAAAGATCAAGTAGACCATTCATCAGCGGTGCGCCTTTATATATGAAAAAAGATAAAAAAATAGACCATTCATCGGCAGTGCGCCTTATAATCCAGTGCACCTTATATATGAAAAAAGATTTAAAAAATAGACCATTCATCGGCAGTGCGCCTTATATATGAAAAAAAGGTTCAAAAATAGACCATTCATCGGCGATGCGCCTTATAATCCGGTGCGCCTTATACAGTATATGAAAAGTGATCCAAAATAGACCATTCATCGGCAGTGCGCCTTATAGTCCTGTGCGCCTTATATATGAAAACAATATCAAAAATAGCTCTTTCGTCGGCGTTGCGCTTTATAATCCGGTGCGCTTTATATATGGAAAAAGATCAAAAATAGACCATTCATCGGCAGTGTCCCTTATAATCCGGTGCGCCTTGTATATGAAAAAAGATCAAGTAGACCATTCATCAGCGGTGCGCCTTTATATATGAAAAAAGATTAAAAAATAGACCATTCATCGGCAGTGCGCCTAATAATCTGGTACGCCTTATATATGAAAAAAGATCAAAAATAGACCATTCATCGGCAGTGCGCCTTATAATCCAGCACGCCTTATATATGAAAAAAGATTTTAAATATAGACCATTCATCGGCAGTGCGCCTTATATATGAAAAAAGGATAAAAAATAGACCATTCATCGGCGATGCGCCTTATAATCCGGTGCGCCTTATACAGTATATGAAAAGTGATCCAACATAGACCATTCATTTGGCAGTGCGCCTTATAGTCCTGTGCGCCTTATATATGAAAACAATATCAAAAATAGCTCTTTCGTCGGCGGTGCGCTTTATAATCCGGTGTGCCTTATATATGAAAAAAGATCAAAAATAGACCATTCATCGGCAGTGCACCTTATATATGAAAAAAATATTTTTAAAAATAGACCATTCATGGGCGGTGCGCCTTATTATCCAGTGCGCCTTTATATATGAAAAAAGATCAAAAATAGACCATTCATCGGCAGTGTCCCTTATAATCCGGTGCGCCTTGTATATGAAAAAAGATCAAGTAGACCATTCATCAGCGGTGCGCCTTTATATATGAAAAATGATTAAAAAATAGACCATTCATCCGCAGTGCGCCTAATAATCTGGTACGCCTTATATATGAAAAAAGATCAAAAATAGACCATTCATTGGCAGTGCGCCTTATAATCCAGTGCGCCTTATATATGAAAAAAGATTTTTTTTAAATAGACCATTCATCGGCAGTGCGCCTTATATATGAAAAAAAGATCAAAAATAGACCATTCATCGGCGATGCGCCTTATAATCCGGTGCGCCTTATACAGTATATGAAAAGTGATCCAAAATAGACCATTCATCGGCAGTGCGCCGTTTAGTCCTGTGAGCCTTATATATGAAAACAATATCAAAAATAGCTCTTTCGTCGGCGGTGCGCCTTATATATGAAAAAAGATTAAAAAAATAGACCATTCAACGGCGGTGCGCCTTATAATACGGTGCCCCTTATATATGAAAAAAGATTAAAAATAGACCATTCATCGGCAGTGTGGCTTATATATGAAAAAAATATATTTTTAAAAATAGACCATTCATCGGCAGTGTGCCTTATAGTCCGGTGAAAATACGGTACGCACACACACATTTTTTTTAATACGCACATCGATCGAAAGACAGATATTTCTTTTACACACAGACAAATGATAATATGGACAGACAACATAAAATCTGATTACACACACTGAGATTGAGACTCACGTTTGCTACAATAATAACTCCGTAGAAGGAAAGGAAGTAAGGCAGACTGGAGGGTGCTTGTGTGAAAGGAGCCTAATTGCTCTTTCATACTTGAAAACACCCTAAATGATTGACTCTTTTCCTGCAAATGCACCTCCTTTGTCAGCGTGATGTAAAAGGTGCACTATTATTTTAGAAGACGTCAACGCCCTTACATGCACGGTTTCGGTGAAGCGATGACCTCTCAGAGTGGAATCAAAGCAGCTGATGATAAAGTGGCTTAATCCTAAAGGCAATTTAACCTCCACGTTCATCCGCCGCGCTGAATCATTTAGGCTTAAGGGCTAATTACATTTTTTTATTGCCAGGAGGGCGTGTGAAGTGGCTCTTCAAGGCTGCAGTCAGGCTTAAAAAAACAACAACCCTCAGCTTGCCAACATGTGACGTTACCTGCTTTGCATACAACATAAACTAAAAATAACTATTTTTTTGCTTATTTTATGTGCCTTGTTGTTATTTTAAAAAATGGTTACATCATTGTTTCAGTTAGTTTGGCCCGCCAAAAGGTGGCTACTAAATTGAATACAAATTTATACTGACCTTTTTAACTCATTGATGGCATGTCCGCATTGCTACACTGTGTATAAGAGAGAAAAAAAGAAAAAGTCAGATTTTACTGTTGCTTAGTCGCCAGACATTTATTGTAAAATCATCAGTGGTGCCATATTTCCATTTACAGTAGTGCACTGCAAAAACAGGGAACGTAGATTTCATGGTAAAAAAAAAAGTAGCAGCTCAGTTGCCAGAATTTTGCAGTAAAAATAACAGTTTCACAATTTATAGCAATGCACTGGGAAAAAAAAAAGTAGATTTTTCAGACAAAAAAAACAAAAAAAACTGGCAGCTCATTTGCCAAAATGTTACCATAAAAATAACAATAGTAGTTTTTCAATTTAAAGTACTATAAAAACTGTCCGCTCACTCACCGGAATTTTTAACGTAAAAACTACTGTGGTACACTTTTTCAATTTGCAGTAATTTTGTGTAAAGACACTACATTTTAAAGTAAAATTCTGGTCATTGAGCTATAAAAAAATATTTTATAGGCCAACTAGTTGCCATTTATTGAACCTGACAATCTCATATATATATATATATATAGAGAGTTTTATATATATATATATATATATATATATATATATATATATAGTTAGGGGAATGAAGTTGTGTAAATGGTAAATAAAAACAGAATACAATGATTTGCAAATCCTTTTCAACTTATATTCAATTGAATAGACTGCAAAGACAAGATATTTAACGTTCGAACTGGAAAACTTTATTTTTTTGCAAATATTAGTTCATTTGGAATTTGATGCCTGCAACATGTTTCAAAAAGCTGGCACAAGTGGCAAAAAAGACTGAGAAAGTGAAGCAATGCTCACCAAACAACAAGATCCCACAGGTTAATTGGGAACAGGTGGGTGCCATGGTTGGGTATAAAAGCAGCTTCCATGAAATGCTCAGTCATTCACAAACAAGGATGGGGCGAGGGTCACGACTTTGGAAAGAAATGCGTGAGGAATTTGTCGAACAGTTTAAGAACAACATTTCTCAACCAGCCATTGCAAGGCATTTAGGGATTTCACCATCTACGGTCTGTAATATCATCAAAAGAGTCAGAGAATCTGGAAACCAACATTGAATGCCCATTACCTTGCATCCAAAACCGACATCAGTGTGTAAAGGATATCACCACATGGGCTCATGAACACTTCAGAAAACCACTGTCAGTAACTACAGGTCGTCGCTACATCTGTAAGTGCAAGTTAAAACTCTATTATGCAAAGCCAAAGTCATATATCAACAACACCCAAAAATGCTTCGCTGGTCCCAAGCTCATATAAGACTTATGCAAAGTGTAAAAGTGTCCACATTTCAAATTGTTTTTGGAAACTGTGGATGTCGTGTCCTCCGGAACAAAGAGGAAAAGAACCATCCGGATTGTTCTCGTCGCAAAGTGTAAAAGCCAGCATCTGTGATGGTATGGGGGTGGATTAGTGTCCAAGGCATGGGTAACTTACACATCTGTGAAGGCACCATTAATGCTGAAAGGCACATACAGGTTTTGGAGCAACATTTGTTGCCATCCAAGCAACGTTATCATGGGCGCCCCTGCTTATCATTATTATTTATAAATATATTGTCTTTGCAGTCCATTCAATTGAATATAAGTTGAAAAGGATTTGCAAATCATTGTATTCCGTTTTTATTTACCATTTACACAACGTGACAACTTCACTGGTTTTGGGGTTTGTACAACACAACTAGTAATATAAAATATGCAATTCATCATAAGCTCTGATTTGGAAAAACTGCTTTATTTCCTGTGCTTGACTGTTTTTTTTCCTGAGCTCTGTTTGAAGATAGAAATATGGTCATATGAGCATATGTCACAGACAGGAAGTATCTGTCACCTAAATGGTGCAGGAATGGAGTCCGGTGATGACACATAGTCATACCAAGTCTGAAAGAATGCGGATGTGTTTGTTCTATGTTCAGGCACTCACACGTCCCATGTAGACTAGTGAATTATAGTTCATAAACATAACCATGTACACATCAATTCATGCTCCCAGACTTGGATCATCTCCGTCAGTCTACCCCAGGGCAGCTGTGGCTATGAAAGTAGCTTACCACCACCAGGTGTGAATGATTGATGGGTTCTACATGTAAAGCGACTTTGGGTACTTAGAAAAGCGCTATATAAATCCCAGTTATTATTATTATTATTATTATTATCTTAGACTTGGATCGGTCAGGCCCAGTCTTCGACTTAGATTGGTCACATCTAGTCTTAGACTTGGATTGGTCAGGCCCAGTCTTCGACTTAGATTGGTCACATCTAGTCTTAGACTTGGATTGGTCACATCGTCTTAGGTTTAGATTGGTCACCACTAGTCTTAGACTTGGATTGGTCACATCTCGTTTTAGACTTGGATTGGTCACATCTAGTCTTAGACTTGGATTGGTCACATCGTCTTAGGTTTAGATTGGTCACAACTAGTCTTAGACTTGGCTCGGTCACATCTAGTCTTACACTTGGCTCGGTCAGATCTAGTCTTCGACTTGGATTGGTCAGATCTAGTCTTAGACTTGAATTGGTCACATCTAGTCTTCGACTTGGATTGGTCACATCTAGTCTTCGACTTGGATTGGTCAGATCTAGTCTTAGACTTGGATCGGTCAGATCTAGTCTTAGACTTAGATTGGTCACATCTAGTTTGAGGCTTAGATTGGTCACATTTAGTTTTCGATTTAGATTGGTCATATCTAGTCTTGGGTTTAGATTAGTCACATTGAGTCTTAGGTTTACATTCGTCACATCTAGTCTTAGGTTTAGATTGGTCACATCTAGTCTTAGGTTTAGATTGGTCACATCTTGCCTTAGACTTGGATTGGTCACATCTTGTCTTAGACTTGGATTGGTCACATCTTGTCTTAGACTTGGAGTAGTCACATCTAGTCTTAGACTTAGATTGGTCACATCTAGTCTTAGACTTAGATTGGTCACATGTAGTCTTGGGTTTAGATTGGTCACATCTAGTCTTAGACTTGGAGTAGTCACATCTAGTCTTAGGTTTAGATTGGTCACATCTAGTCTTAGGTTTAGATTGGTCACATCTAGTCTTGGGTTTAGTTTGGTCACATCTAGTCTTGGGTTTAGATTGGTCACATCTAGTCTTGGGTTTAGATTGGTCACATCTAGTCTTGGGTTTAGATTGGTCACATCTAGTCTTGGGTTTAGATTGGTCACATCTAGTCTTGGGTTTAGATTGGTCACATCTAGTCTTAGGTTTAGATTGGTCACGTCAGGTCTTAGGTTTAGATTGGTCACATCTTGTCTTAGACTTGGAGTAGTCACATCTAGTGTTTGACTTAGATTGGTCACATCTAGTCTTAGACCTAGATGGTCACATCTAGTCTTGGGTTTAGATTGGTCACATCTAGGCTTGGGTTTAGATTGGTCACATCTAGTCTTAGGTTTAGATTGGTCACACCTAGTCTTAGGTTTAGATTGGTCACATCTAGTCTTGGGTTTAGATTAGTCACATCGAGTCTTAGGTTTAGATTGATCACATCTAGTCTTAAGTGGTCACATCTAGTCTTAGGTTTAGATTGGTCACATTTAGTCTTAGGTTTAGATTGGTCACATCTAGTCTTAGGTGTAGATTGGTCGCATCTAGTCTTGGGTTTAGATTGGTCACATCTAGTCTTAAACTTATATTGGTCACATCCAGTCTTAAACCTAGATTGGTCGCATCTAGTCCTAAACCCAAATTGGTAACACCTTGTCCTAGAATTGGATTGGTCAGATTTGGTCTTAGAAATAGATTGGTCACATCTTGTCTTAGACTTGGATTGGTCACATCTTGTCTTAGACCTGGATTGGTCACATCTTGTCTTAGACTTGGATTGGTCACATCTTGTCTTAGACCTGGATTGGTCAAATGATGAGAGGCAAAGCGTCTTCTAAGACAAACCATACAGTCTAGTTGCGAGCGATTAAATGCCCTGAGAATACAAGGACCTGTATTAATGACAACATCCATTGGCCTGTTCATAAAAATACTTTTTATCTTCCGCACAGGCGCTAAAATTGTTAGCCATGCATTCTTTTATCTCATCAGTCATCATGTTTGTCTGCTTCTCTGCCACTTTGAATGCATGCCAATTGTTTCTGCGTTTAATAGTACAGTAACACCACGCTAGGACACAGTTGCGCTTTTGTGATTCCAACAGTAGTTGATGATCTCCCTCTCTGATAATCTGAACTGCAGGACTTCCGCGAGGCGGTAGCTGAAGCGTCTCGTCAAAATGGCAAACCTGTGATTGAGGATCGTCTGCTCAACCAGATCCTGTACTACCTCCCTCAACTCTATGAGCTGAACCAGGACCTGCTGCTGGAACTACAGAACAGACTGGCCCTGTGGTACAGAGCACTTCCAATTGCTTGCATTTGTTTTGATCAGCAGTCAATACTCAATACTTGTCTACATTTGTCCCTGAAGCTTTAAAAATCTGTATTTAAAGGTGCATATCTCCCATGTACTCTTTGAATACAGGCTAATTCAGCCTAATTAAGGAAATGCCAACGTCCTAACTGAGAGGCTGGAATGTGATCTCTCTGTTATCAGCGGAATTACATTCCATCGTCCTCCGACTTAGTTTAGTTTTCTTGTTCTTGTGGACCTGAAAGTAGGACATTCAAGGATAAATATTGAAATAATGATGTACTAAAACTATGGACTTCTCTTTTCCCATCCATCCATGCATTTTCTATACCGCTTGTCCTCATTAGGGTCATGGCTGAGCTGGAGCCTACCTCAGCCTACCTTTTGAGCGAGAAGCAAGTTGACCGACGCCCTAGACTGGTTGCCAGGCAATTACAAAGCACATATAGACAAACAACCACTCCCACTCACATTCACTCCCACGGACAATTTAGAGTCTAGATTTGACCTAAGGACGCCGGAGTACCCGGAAAAAACCCACACAGTATTCTACATTTGTATACAATGTCAATGTAAGGCAAGTTAAAATGGCTTAAAAAAAAAAACAAAGCCATCTGTCAATATACGTCAACAACCCTTTATGACCGGTGAGCTCTGTTAGGGTTTAGGTTTAGATTGGTCACCTCTAGTCTTAAACTTGGATCGGTCAGATCTAGTCTTAGACTTGGATTGGTCAGATCTAGTCTTAGACTTGGATTGGTCAGATCTAGTCTTAGCCTTGGATCGGTCAGATCTAGTCTTAGACTTAGATTTGTTACATCTAGTCTTAGGCTTAGATTGGTCACATCTAGTTTTCGATTTAGATTGGTCACATCTAGTCTTAGGTTTTGATTGGTCACATCTAGTCTTAGGTTTAGATTGGGCACATCTACTCTTAGGTTTAGATTGGTCACATCTAGTCTTAGGTTTAGATTGGTCACATCTAGTCTTAGGTTTAGATTGGTCACATCTAGTCTTAGGTTTAGATTGGTCACATCTAGTCTTAGGTTTAGATTGGTCACATTTAGTCTTAGACTTGGATTGGTCACATTTTGTCTTAGACTTGGATTGGTCACATCTAGTCTTATACTTAGATTGGTCACATCTAGTCTTAGACTTAGATTGGTCACATCTAGTCTTAGACTTAGATTGGTCACATCTAGTCTTAGACTTAGATTGGTCACATCTAGTTTTGGACTTAGATTGGTCACATCTAGTCTTAGACTTAGATTGGTCACATCTAGTCTTAGACTTAGATTGGTCACATCTAGTTTTAGACTTAGATTGGTCACATCTAGTCTTGGGTTTACATTAGTCACATCGAGTCTTAGGTTTAGATTGGTCACATCTAGTTTTAGACTTAGATTGGTCACATCTAGTCTTAGGTTTAGATTGGTCACATCTAGTCTTAGACTTGGATTGGTCACATCTAGTCTTAGACTTAGATTGGTCACATCTAGTCTTAGACTTAGATTGGTCACATCTAGTCTTAGACTTAGATTGGTCACATCTAGTCTTAGACTTAGATTGGTCACATCTAGTTTTAGACCTAGATTGGTCACATCTAGTCTTGGACTTAGATTGGTCACATCTAGTGTTAGACTTGGATTGGTCACATCTAGTGTTAGACTTAGATTGGTCACATCTAGTCTTAGACTTAGATTGGTCACATCTAGTCTTGGGTTTAGATTAGTCACATCCAGTCTTAAATTTAGATTAGTCACATCCAGTCTTGGGTTTAGATTGGTCACATCTAGTCTTAGACTTGGATTGGTCACATCTAGTCTTGGGTTTAGATTGGTCACATCTAGTCTTAGACTTAGATTGGTCACATCTAGTCTTAGACTTCGATTGGTCACATCTAGTCTTAGACTTGGATTGGTCACATCTAGTCTTAGACTTGGATTGGTCACATCTAGTCTTAGACTTAGATTGGTCACATCTAGTCTTAGACTTAGATTGGTCACATCTAGACTTGGGTTTAGATTAGTCACATCCAGTCTTGGGTTTAGATTAGTCACATCCAGTATTGGGTTTAGATTGGTCACATCTAGTCTTAGACTTGGATTGGTCACATCTAGTCTTGGGTTTAGATTAGTCACATCCAGTCTTGGGTTTAGATTAGTCACATCCAGTATTGGGTTTAGATTGGTCACATCTAGTCTTAGACTTCGATTGGTCACATCTAGTCTTAGACTTGGATTGGTCACATCTAGTCTTAGACTTGGATTGGTCACATCTAGTCTTAGACTTGGATTGGTCACATCTAGTCTTAGACTTAGATTGGTCACATCTAGTCTTAGACTTAGATTGGTCACATCTAGTCTTGGGTTTAGATTAGTCACATCCAGTCTTGGGTTTAGATTAGTCACATCCAGTATTGGGTTTAGATTGGTCACATCTAGTCTTAGACTTGGATTGGTCACATCTAGTCTTAGATTGGCTTGCTTCCTGCATAAATTATTGTCAAATATCCTCTATTTGTCAAGATAGCATTGATGATTTTAACAACCTTTTGCAAAAATTTTGAAAAATTCTCTATTGGACCAGAGTGATCTGCTGTTTTCAAGGAGCTAGAGACTAGTACTGCTAAAACAGTGTGTTGAAGATCCTCTATTTCATGGGTCCCCAATCTTTTTTGCACCAAGGACCGGCTTAATGTAGGCATTATTTTCACGGACCAACCTTCCACGTGTGGCAGATAAAAAAATGAATACATGAAAAAACTCACCATAATGTGGAATTAGTGGGAGCTTCCGGCCTTTTCCCTTTGCAAAAAAGCTCTCCATAGACTTTTATTTTTACTCATTTTTGCTAGGAGTAGACTTTTTTCCCGGCTTTAGTATCTGATGGGTTATAGGTGATACATCACATTCAAGGACAAGAGCATGGATATATAATAACGCTAGAAATACTTGCCATTAGTTCCAAAAGATTTCTGCGGATTTCTATTTCCATTTTAAAAGTGATGTATTTATTTATATTTTGTGCAGTATTTCATAAAAGTTTACATACACTTGTAAAGAACATAATGTCACGGCTGTCTTGAGTTTCCAATACTTTCTACAACTCTTGGTTTTTTTTGTGATAGAGTGATTGGAGCACATACTTGTTGCTCACAAAAAAACATTCATGAAGTTTGGTTCTTTTATGAATTTATTATGGGTCTACTGAAAATGTGAGCAAATGTGCTGGGTCAAAAGTATACATACAGTAATGTTAATATTTGCTTACATGTCCCTTGGCAAGTTTCACAGCAATAAGGCGCTTTTGGTAGCCATCCACAAGCTTCTGGATGAATTTTTGACCACTCCTCTTGACAAAATTGGTGCAGTTCAGCTAAATTTGTTGGTTTTCCGACATGGACTTGTTTCTTCAGCATTGTCCACACGTTACAAAAAATACCCGCTTTAAGTGAAATCCGTGTTTTAGAAGTAGATTTTTCTTCTCCCCGTTTTTTGTGTGTTTTTGTATTATATATATTTTTTTCATTTACAGGATTTTTTTTCTCCCATTTACTGTGCATGTTTTTTCATTTACAGGTTGTTGTTTTTATTTATTATATGCTTTTTTCATTTACTATACTATACAGTATGTTTCTTATATATAATTTAAGTCCGTATAACCCCTAACCACACACTTTATAAACTTTTCTCAGACATGCATTAACATTTTCTCATATTTCTCTCGTTGAAACTTTCTCAAAGTTCAAACTTTCGTGGATTTAAAAAAAATAAGTACAGTACACTACTGTGTTAAAGAATAAAACCAAAGATCAAAACCTACTTTTTAGGGCTCCTAGGATTTTTTTACCTATAAATAAGCCCGGGTTTTATCATAAAGCCAGCAGCATTTCAACACGTAATCAGTCACACCATCTTTTTGGGCCTTAAATCCTGTGCTTTTGGCTTCGTCCTGCATTATAAAGGTGCAAGAGGACATTCGTTTCCAAAGTAAGTCTCTCCCATCCATATTAAAAACTTGTTCAGGATTATATCCCCCACCACAGTATACATTCTGTACTATACAGGACACATGGCATGAAGAAGATTGACAATGGTCTACAGTCCCTTAGCGAATCAGGACGCAGAACACAAAAGTGTTTTTATTCAATATAATACTATGAGGCATTTATATGGTTTCACTTTTAACTATGATGTGGCCTACGATGAATTTGATGCCCCTGCAGTCTATATAACAGTAACACTCTGCTTTTTTCTTTTTTTTTTCTTTTTTTTACTTTACTGCAAAAACACTTAACAAAGATCCTTTGTAAAACATTACTGGTCTGCGGTTTTAAAAACAACATAGTCAAAGATCCTCTAATCAAGATGAAGGCGCTACTGTTTTTAAGGATTCCAGCATGTCAAGTTATCATTGATGTCACTTCCTTTGCATGATAAAGTGGCCCGTGCCAGTTCAAAGTGTAATCCTCGTCTGCGGTTTTTGTGAACAGGGATGAAAACGACCAGGTGGCGGACATCTTCCTGCAGAAAGGTCCCTATTTGAAAATGTATTCCACATACATCCGTGAGTTTGACAAGAATGTGGCCCTACTGGATGAGCAAAGCAAGAAGAATCCAGCATTCGGCGCTGTCGTACGTGAATTTGAGGTGACGAGACTAGCCTGACCTGTTTCTTTGTCCTGGGAGTTGGTCTTATATGTCAAGGTGACGTTTCTTATAGCTTTTGTTTCTTTAAACAAAATGGTGTGCTTGTGTTATATATTTTGTCCCAGGCCAGTCCACGTTGTGCCAACTTGGCTTTAAAGCACTACCTCCTAAAGCCCATTCAGAGAATTCCACAGTACCAGCTCCTGCTTAGAGGTAACTCAATTATTTACATTATTGATTATTCAAGTGTGTTCCTAGATAGCAGTTTGTTTCACGCCTTGCAGAGCAGTGCCCTCAAGTGTCAAGAAAGGAGAACATACTGTAGCAATGGATTCATGGCTTCGCCTTTGAAAACAGAACCAGAATATAAACTAGATGAGGCAATTCCTGAAGGAATTGCATGTTAATGCTCCAATGCTAAAGTTGAACTGAAATGCTGATCGAATGTAGTATGAATGTAAGAATGCTTTGAATGTTGAAGAGTTTGAATTTCCAGGAAAACCGGAATTTGGTTTGGAACTTGGGAAAGTGTTAGTGTGAATGTCCGGGATGAGTTGAATGTGTTGGAGGTGGAATGGTTTGAATAGGTTGAGAAATGTGGGAATTGTGCAACTTGTAAAATGTCCCATTCATTTCAATAGGAACTTCCTGGAAATTTGGTGAAAAGCGGGATTTAAAAGAAAAATTGGTTAGCATGAATGTCCTGAATGAGCTGAATTGGTTGGTGTTGGAATTGTTTCAATTGGTCAAGAAATGTTGAATTAGTAACAGCTTCTAATTGAGAAATTCCTGGAATTTGGGGAAAATAAGGATTTTTTCTAGTTCCTTAACCAACTTGTCTTGAAGATGATGAGTGTTTTGACGGTGGAATAGTTGAAATGGGTTGAAAAATGTGAAAGAAGTAGTCGAACTTAAGGCTGGAAATAAGTTACCAAAAAAACGGGAATTCCGGAAAATGTGTTTAATGTGGGAAAAATGGTAGTTTGGATGTCCAGGATGAGTTGAATGTGTTGAAGGTGGAATGGTTTGAATAGGTTGAGAAATGTGGGAATTGTGCAACTTGGAAAATGTCACATTCATTTCAATGGGAACTTCCTGGAAATTTGGGGAAAAGTGGGATTTAAAAAAAAATTGTTAAGAGCATGAATGTCCTGAATGAGCTGAATTGGTTGGTGTTGGAATTGTTTAAATTCGTCAAGAAATGTTGAATTAGTAACAGCTATTAATTGAGAAATTCCTGGAATTTTGGGAAAATCTGGAATTTTTCTAGTTCTTAACCGGCTTGGTTTTTGTCTTGAATATGAGTGTTTTGACGGTGGAACGGTTGAAATGGGTTGAAAAATGTAAAAGGAGTAGTCGAACTTAAGGCTGGAAATAAGTTACCAAAAAACGGGAATTCCTGGAAAATGTGTTTAATGTGGGAAAAATGGTAGTTTTGCTTTCGGTCTCCCCTAGAGGGGGGGGGGGGTTACCCACATATGCGGTCCTCTCCAAGGTTTCTCATAGTCATTCACATCGACGTCCCACTGGGGTGAGTTTTTCCTTGCCCGTATGTGGGCTTTGTACCGAGGATGTCGTTGTGGCTTGTGCAGCCCTTTGAGACACTTGTGATTTAGGGCTATATAAATAAAGATTGATTGATTGATTGATTGATTGATTTGGATGTCCAGGATGAGTTGAATGTGTTGAAGGTGGAATGGTTTGAATAGGTTGAGAAATGTGGGAATTGTGCAACTTGGAAAATATCACATTCATTTCAATGGGAACTTCCGGAAATTTGGGGAAAAGCGGGATTTAAAAAAAAATTTGTTAAGAGCATGAATGTCCTGAATGAGCTGAATTGGTTGGTGTTGGAATTGTTTAAATCCGTTAAGAAATGTTGAATTAGTAACAGCTATTAATTGAGAAATTCCTGGAATTTTGGGAAAATCTGGAATTTTTCTAGTTAACCAGCTTGGTTTTTGTCTTGAATATGAGTGTTTTGACAGTGGAACGGTTGAAATGGGTTGAAAAATGTGAAAGGAGTAGTCGAACTTAAGGCTGAAAATAAGTTGCCAAAAAACGGGAATTCCTGGAAAATTTGTTGAATGTGGGGGAAAATGGTAGTTTGGATGTCCAGGATGAGTTGAATGTGTTGAAGGTGAAGTGGTTTGAATGGGTTGAAGAATGTGGGAATTGTGGAAGTTTGAAAAATAGCCAATTCATTTTGAATGGGGAAAATGCAAAAAAAAAAAAAAAAGGAATTATGGGAAATCCGGGATTTTTTTTTCGAATTGTTGAAGTAGAGCACACAATTGCTGAACAGGCTGAATATTTTGAAGTTACAACAGTTTGAATCAGATCAAAAAATGTGGGAATTGTGGAACTTTGAAGAATGTCCCATTGATTTCAAAGGGAATTTCCCAAAAATGTGGGAAATTTGGAAAAAGTAGGAATTTTTTGGAAAACTTGAATGGTCTGAATGAGTTGAAATGGTTGGTGTTGACATTTTTCAAGTCGAGAAATGTTGAAGTAGTAACATGTTGAATTGAGAAATGGTGTTACGGAATTTCGGGAAAACCGGGAATTTTTCTGGTTCCTTAACCAACTTGGTTTTTGTCTTGAATATGAGGAGTGTTTTGACGGTGGAACGGTTGAAAAGGGTTGAAAAATGTGAAAGGAGTAGTCGAACTTAAGGCTGGAAATAGGTTACCAACAAAACGGGAATTCCTGGAAATTTGTTGAATGTGGAAAAATGGTAGTTTGAATGTCCAGGATGAGTTGAATGTGTTGAAGGTGGAATGGTTTGAATGGGTTGAAGAATGTGGGAATTGTGGAAGTTTGTAAAATGGCCGATTAATTTTGAATGGGGAAAATGCAAAAAAAAAAATAGGCTGAATATTTTGAAGTTGGATCAGTTTGAATCAGATGCAAATATGTGGGAATTGTGGAACTTTGAAGAATGTCCCATTGATTTCAAAGGGAATTTCTCAAAAATGTGGGAATTTAGGAAAAAGTGGGAATTTTTTGGAAAACTTGAATGGTCTGAATGAGTTGAAATGGTTGGTGTTGACATTTTTCAAGTCGAGAAATGTTGAAGTAGTAACATGTTGAATTGAAAAATGGTATTACAGAATTCCGTGAATTTCAGGAAAACCGGGAATTTTTCTAGTTCTTTAACCAACTTAGTTTTTGTCTTGAATATGAGGAGAGTTTTGACAGTGGAACGGTTGAAATGGGTTGAAAAATGTGAAAGGAGTAGTCGAATTTAAGGCTGGAAATAAGTTACCACAAAACGGGAATTCCAGGATGAGTTGAATGTGTTGAAGGTGTAATGGGTTGAAAAATGTGGGAATTGTGGAAGTTTGAAAAATGGCCAATTCATTTTGAATCAGGAAAATGCAAAAAAAAAAAAAAGGAATTATGGGAAATCCGGGACATTTTTTTAGAATTGTTGAAGTAGAGCACACAATTCCTGAACAGGCTGAACAGTTTGAAGTTGGAACAGTTTGAATCAGATTAAAAAATGTGGGATTTGTGGAACTTTGAAGAATGTCCCATTGATTTCAATGGGAATTTCCAAAAAATGTGGGAATTTCGGAAAAAATGGCAATTTTTTTGTAAACTTGAAAGGTCTGAATGAGTTTAAATGCTTGGTGTTGACATTTTTAAAATCAGTCAAGAAATGTTGAAGTAGTAACATGTTGAATTGAGAAATGGTATTACGGAATTCCTGGAATTTCGGGAACACCGAGAATTTTTCCGGTTCAAAAAATAAGTTTGTTTTTTGTCCTGATTAAGAGGACTGTTTTGACGGTGGAACGGTTGAAGTGGGTTGAAAAATGTGAAAGGAGTAGTCGCCAGAAAAAAGGGTGGATATAGGGCTTTGGAAAACCAGGAATTCTGGAAAATCCTGGAATTTCTTTGAACTTGGAAAAAGAGTGGTTTGAATATCCAGGATGGTGGAATGTGTTGAAGGTGGAATAGTATGAATAGGTTGAAAAATGTGGAAATGGTGAAAGTTTGAAAAATGGCCAACTAATTTTAAATAGGAAACATTTCCCGGAAATCTGGGAATTTTTGGAATTTGTCAAGGGGAAGCCCACGATTCCCGAATAGGCTGAACAGTTTGAAGTTGGAACAGTTTGAATCAGATTTAAAAAATGTGGGATTTGTGGAACTTTGAAGAATGTCCCATTGATTTCAATGGGAATTTCCAAAAAATGTGGGAATTTCGGAAAAAGTGGGAATTTTTTTGAAAGCTTGAATGGTCTGAATAAGTTGAAATGCTTGGTGTTGACATATTTCAAATCAGTCGAGAAATGTTGAAGTAGTAACATGTTGAATTGAGAAATGGTGTTACGGAATTCCTGGATTTTCGGGAAAACCGGGAATTTGTCTAGTTCCTTAACCAACTTGGTTTTTGTCTTGAATATGAGGAGTGTTTTGACGGTGGAACGGTTGAAATGGGTTGAAAAATGTGAAAGGAGTAGTCGAACTTAAGGCTGGAAATAGGTTACCAACAAAACGGGAATTTCTGGAAAGTTGTTGAATGTGGAAAAATGGTAGTTTGAATGTCCAGGACGAGTTGAATGTGTTGAAGGTGAAATGGTTTGAATGGGTTGAAGAATGTGGGAATTGTGGAAGTTTGAAAAATGGCCAATTCATTTTGAATGGGGAAAATGCAACAAAAAGAAAGGAATTATGGGAAATCCGGGAATTTCTTTTAGAATAGTTGAGGTCGAGCACACAATTCCTGAACAGGCTGAATATTTTGAAGTTGAAACAGTTTGAATCTGATAAAAAAAATGTGGGAATTGTGGAACTTTGAAGAAGAATTTCCCAAAAATGTAGGAATTTTGGAAAAAGTGGGAATTTTTTGGAAAACTTGAATTTTCTGAATGAGTTGAAATAGTTGGTGTTGACATTTTTCAAATCAGTCGAGAAATGTTGAAGTAGTAACATGTTGAATTGAGAAATGGTATTACGGAATTCCTGGAATTTCAGGAAAACCGTGAATGTTTTGACGGTGAAACGGTTGTAGTGGGTTGGAAATTATGGAAGGAGTAGTCGCCAGAAAAATAGGGGTTTTCGGAAAGCAGGAATTCTGGAAAATCCTGGAACTTTTTGGAACTTGGAAAAATGATAGTTTGAATTTCCAGAATGGTGGAATATGTTGAAGGTGGAATGGTTTGAATATGTTGAAAAATGTAGGAATTGTGGAAGTTTGAAAAATGGCCAATTAATTTTGAATCGGGAAAATGAAGGAAAAAAAAGAGATTATGGCAAATTCGGGATTTTTTAGAATAGTTGAAGTAGAGCACACAATTCCTGAACAGGCTGAATATTTTGAAGTCGGAACAGTTTGAATCAGATGAAAAATGTGGGAGTTGTGGAACTTTGAAGAATGTCCCATTGAATTTCGGGAAAAGCGGGAATTTTGGGGAAAATGGTAAAAAACTTGAATGTTCTGAATGAGTTGAAATGGTTGGTGTTGAAATTTTTCAAATCGGTGGAGAAATGTTGAAGTAGTAACATGTTAAATTGAGAAATGGTATCACGGAATTCCTGGAATTTTGGGAAAACCAAGAATTTTTCGGGTTTTTTTGTCCTGATTAAGAGGAATGTTTTGACGGTGAAACGGTTGAAATGGGTTGAAAATTGTGGAAGGAGTAGTCGCCAGAGAAATAGGGTTTTTTGGAAAAGCAGGAATTCTGGAAAATCCTGGAATTTCTTTGGAACTTGGAAAAATTATAGTTTGAATTTCCAGAATGATGGAATATGTTGAAGGTTGGAATGGTTTGAATCGGTTAAAAAATGTGGGAATTGTGGAAATTTTAAAAATGGCCAATTCATTTTGAATCAGGAAAATGAAAAAAACAAAAGGATCATGGGAAATTTGGGACTTTTTTTAGAATAGTTGAAGTAGAGCACACAATTCCTGAACAGGCTGAATATTTTGAAGTTGGAACAGTTTGAGTCAGATGAAAAATGTGGGAGAACTTTGAAGAATATCCCATTGAACTTCAGAAAAAATTGGGAATTTCGGGAAAAGCGGGAATTCTTGGGAAAATGCTAAAAAACTTGAATGTTCTGAATGAGTTGAAATGATTGGTGTTGGGATGATTCTAATCGGTCGAGAAATTTTGAAGTAGTAACATGTTGAATTGAGAAATGGTATTACGGAATTCCTGGAATTTTTCTGGTTCAAAAAACAACTTACTTTTTTGTCCTGATTAAGAGGAATGTTTTGACAGTGGAACGTTTGAAGTGGGTAGAAAAATGTGTAAGGAGTAGTTGCCAGAAAAAAGGGTGGATATAGGGCGTTGTAAAACCAGGAATTCTGGAAAATCCTGGAATTTCTTTGAACTTGGAAAAAGAGTACCGGTACTTTGAATTTCCAGGATGATGGAATGTGTTGAAGGTGGAATGGTATGAATAGGTTGAAAAATGTGGAAATGGTGAAAGTTTGAAAAATGGCCAATTAATTTTAAATAGGAAACATTTCCTGGAAATCTGGGAATTTTTGGAATTTGTCAAGGGGAAGCCCACGATTCCCGAATAGACTGAACAGTTTGAAGTTGGAACAGTTTGAATCAGATTTTAAAAATGTGGGATTTGTGGAACTTTGAAGAATGTCCCATTGATTTCAATGGGAATTTCCAAAAAATGTGGGAATTTCGGAAAAAATGGGAATTTTTTTGACAACTTGAATGGTCTGAATGAGTTGAAATGCTTGGTGTTGACATTTTTAAAATCAGTCGAGAAATGTTGAAGTAGTAACATGTTGAATTGAGAAATGGTGTTACGGAATTCCTGGATTTTCGGGAAAACCGGGAATTTGTCTAGTTCCTTAACCAACTTGGTTTTTGTCTTGAATATGAGGAGTGTTTTGATGGTGGAACGGTTGAAAAATGTGAAAGGAGTAGTCGAACTTAAGGCTGGAAATAGGTTACCAACAAAACGGGAATTTCTGGAAAGTTGTTGAATGTGGAAAAATGGTAGTTTGAATGTCCAGGACGAGTTGAATGTGTTGAAGGTGAAATGGTTTGAATGGGTTGAAGAATGTGGGAATTGTGGAAGTTTGAAAAATGGCCAATTCATTTTGAATGGGGAAAATGCAACAAAAAGAAAGGAATTATGGGAAATCCGGGAATTTCTTTTAGAATAGTTGAAGTCGAGCACACAATTCCTGAACAGGCTGAATATTTTGAAGTTGAAACAGTTTGAATCTGATAAAAAAAAATGTGGGAATTGTGGAACTTTGAAGAAGAATTTCCCAAAAATGTAGGAATTTTGGAAAAAGTGGGAATTTTTTGGAAAACTTGAATTTTCTGAATGAGTTGAAATAGTTGGTGTTGACATTTTTCAAATCAGTCGAGAAATGTTGAAGTAGTAACATGTTGAATTGAGAAATGGTATTACGGAATTCCTGGAATTTCAGGAAAACCGTGAATGTTTTGACGGTGAAACGGTTGAAGTGGGTTGGAAATTATGGAAGGAGTAGTCCCCAGAAAAATAGGGGTTTTTGGAAAGCAGGAATTCTGGAAAATCCTGGAACTTTTTGGAACTTGGAAAAATTATAGTTTGAATTTCCAGAATGGTGGAATGTGTTGAAGGTGGAATGGTTTGAATAGGTTGAAAAATGTGGGAATTGTGGAAGTTTGAAAAATGGCCAATTCATTTTGAATCGGGAAAATGAAAAAAACAAAAGGATCATGGGAAATTCGGGAATTTTTTTTAGAATAGTTGAAGTAGAGCACACAATTCCTGAACAGGCTGAATATTTTGAAGTTGGAACAGTTTGAGTCAGATGAAAAATGTGGGAGTTGTGGAACTTTGAAGAATGTCCCATTGGATTTCGGGAAAAGCGGGAATTTTGGGGAAAATGGTAAAAAACTTGAATGTTCTGAATGAGTTGAAATGGTTGTTGTTGAAATTTTCGGTTTTTTTTGTCCTGATTAAGAGGAATATTTTGACAGTGAAACGATTGAAATGGGTTGAAAATTGTGGAAGGAGTAGTCGCCAGAGAAATAGGGGTTTTTGGAAAAGCAGGAATTCTGGAAAATCCTGGAATTTCTTTGGAACTTGGAACAATTATAGTTTGAATTTCCAGAATGATGGAATATGTTGAAGGTTGGAATGGTTTGAATCGGTTGAAAAATGTGGAATTTGTGGAAATTTGAAAAATGGCCAATTCATTTTGAATCAGGAAAATGAAAAAAAAACAAAAGGATCATGGAAAATTCGGGAATTCTTTTAGAATAGTTGAAGTAGAGCACACAATTCCTGAACAGGTTGAATATTTTGAAGTTGGAACAGTTTGAGTCAGAGGAAAAATGTGGGAGAACTTTGAAGAATATTCTATTGAACTTCAGAAAAAATTGGGAATTTCGGGAAAAGCGGGAATTTTTGGAAAAATGCTAAAAAACTTGAATGTTCTGAATAAGTTGAAATGATTGGTGTTGGAATGATTCTAATCGGTCGAGAAATGTTTAAGTAGTAACATGTTGAATTGAGAAATGGTATTACAGAATTCCTGGAATTTCGGGAAAACCGGAAATTTTTCTGGTTCAAAAAACAACTTACTTTTTTGTCCTGATTAAGAGGAATGTTTTGACAGTGGAACGGTTGAAATGGGTAGAAATATGTGGAAGGAGTAGTCGCCGGAAAAAAGGGTGAAAATAGGGCGTTGGAAAACCAGAAATTCTGGAAAATCCTGGAATTTTTTTAACTTGGAAAAAGAGTAGTTTGAATTTCTAAGATGGTGGAATGGGTTGAAGGTGGAATGGTTTGAATAGGTTGAAAAATGTGGAAATGGTGTAAGTTTGAAAAATGGCCGATTCATTTTAAATAGGAAACATTTCCCGGAAATCTGGGAATTTTTGGAATTTGTCAAGGGAAAGCCCACGATTCCCGAATAGACTGAACAGTTTGAAGTTGGAACTGTTTGAATCAGATTTAAAAAATGTGGGATTTGTGGAACTTTGAAGAATGTCCCATTGATTTCAATGGGAATTTCCAAAAAATGTGGGAATTTCGGAAAAAATGGGAATTTTTTTGAAAACGTGGAAATGGTGAAAGTTACAAAAATGGGCAATTAATTTTAAATGGGGAAAAATGACACGGAAAACTGGGAAATCTGGGAATTTTTGTAATTTGTCAAGGAAAGCCCGTGATTCTCAAATAGGCTGAACAGTTTGAAGTTGGAACGGTTTGAATTGGATGAAAAATGTGGAAGGTAGAGCGCGCCAAAATCTGGAGAAGTTGAAGAAGTTGAATAAATAGATGAATTTTGGTGTAGAAAACCATATGTATGAATATTTTGGAGCATTCACACAATAACCCATTCCAGGTTCAAACTGTGTCCGTATAACTCACAAAGAGCACAAGTCGACTGTTAAGCGACACTTTTAACTCGTAAAAAGACGTTAATCATTGTTATTACGAAGACATAACATTTGGGTCACATCCCAGGTGGGCCTCACACGAATGTACAAAAAAACGTAACCACTGTACAACATTTTGAAGAATTTTTTTTTTTAAAGATGATATTTGATGAGACAACAGGATTTTTGTTTGAAGTTCAACCCGAATCAGCTGTTATGACATAAACTAAATAAGCTCATTTCCCTCCCAATGTAAACGATCTAAAGAATGTGCGTATTATATTATGAAAACAGCCGTTTTTGTAACGGGGATTAAGATCATGTGCCAAGAATTTACTACACAACGCCGAGCGTTGACCCGGACTGTTTTTGTTTTTCAGACTACTTAAAAAACCTGTCCAAAGACTCGTCTGATTACAAGGACACGCAAGGTAAATATTTGACATCTTTGGAAAGCACAACACAACTGATTGTCTGCTTTTTACTGGAACTCTCTTGTCTTCCCTTCAGCTGCTCTTGCTATCGTTAAAGAAGTGGCAAATCATGCTAATGACATCATGAAACAAGGGGTAAGGACCAGTGAAGTTTTTCATATACTGTATACCGTATTTTCCGGGCCATAGGGCGCACCGGATTATAAGGCGCTGCCGATGAATGGTCTATTTTTGATCTTTTTTCATATACAAGGCGCACCGGTTTATAGGGCGCATTAAAGGAGTCGTATTATTATGATTTTTTTTTCTAAATGTAAAAGACTTCCTCGTGGTCTACATAACATGTAATGGTGGTTCTTTGGTCAAAATGTTGCATAGATGATGTTTTACACATCATCTTCAAGTTGCTTCCGGTTGCGCCGTTTTGTGGGCGGGTCTTATTTACGTGGCTCACCTTCGGCAGCGTCTTCTCCCCGTCATCTTTGTTGTAGCGTTGTAGCGTGCAAGGACGGGAGTGGAAGAAGTGTCAAAAAGATGGTTCTAACTGTTTTAATGACATTCAGACTTTGACATGCAGCATCTCCTCATCCGGAAATAACAACACCCGAAATGTGTCCCGTGAAAAAAGGTCCAACCAGAATTCTAATAACTAAAGTTCCTTGGGTGAATAACGTAAACTCACTACACCGGTATGTTTTAGCGCTTTCATGGCGAGTTTACTGACAGATATAAGTAAGAACTTTACACTACTTTATATTAGAAATAGCAACAGCGGAGGATGAATGTCACATAACAAGAAGATAGAGAAAAAAGAAGAAGCTTATCAACTACGACCACAGACTACAAAGGCGGACGCGCGCAATTTTTCAGGATTTATGCAGATCCCAAATACAGATCAGCAGGTACCAGAAGGTAAGAAGAGTTTCTTTTGCATAATATTGCGAAACAAAACGCCAGATAATGTCTTACCTTATACACACACCATAAAAACACTCCTATGTTGAAGCACACTTATCTCTTATGTTTGACTGCCATCTACTGGTCACACTTATCATTACACCATGTACCAAATAAAATTGCTTCGAGGTGGGTAAGCTCAACCAAACTTATTCCTTACATTAGGCGCACTGTCGAGTTTTGAGGGAAAAAAAGGATTTTAAGTGCACCTTATAGTCGGGATAAAACGGTATTTTTTAAATATACAGTGTTTTTTTTTTTTTTTTTATTAAATCAACATAAAAAACACAAGATACACTTACAATTAGTGCACCAACCCAAAAAAAACCTCCCTCCACTCAATCACACTCGTTCACACAAAAGGGTTGTTTCTTTCTGTTATTAATATTCTGGATCCTACAATATATATCAATATATATCAATACAGTCTGCAAGGTATACAGTCCATAAGCACACTGCTGGTCCACTAACGCGGCCAACGCTGCTGCTCACTGCTCCCCTCACCTCCCAGGGGGTGATAAAGGGTGATGTGTCTAATGCAGAGAATAATTTCGCCACACCTCATGTGTGTGTGACAATCATTGGTACTTTAACTTAACTTAATAGTACTAACCTTTTACAGTTAATTTTACTCATTTTCATTAATTACTAGTTTCTATGTAACTGTTTTTATATTGTTTACTTTCTTTTTTTATTCAAGAAAATGTTTTTAATGTATTTATTTTATTCTATTATTTTTTTTAAAAGGACCTTATCTTCACCAGTGTTTGTTAAAAACAGGCCATAATTGGAGAGAGGCTGTAATTTCCCAAATTTCAAAACAAGTTAATGTTTTAATTTTAATAACGATTTGTAGCTTTGAGAAAGTCAAAACAAAAGCATATCTGAAATATTTGACTACATTGTTATGGCACAACACAGGAGCAATGACCAATCATTATAATTCAAATTCAGCTACTGTCATCTGGTAGTTATTTTAAAAAAAAAAAAAAAAAAAAAAAAAAAAGGTTGCCTACAGCCACAGCCAATGTAGCTTGACCAAGAGACCTGTATCCAGTATCTGTGTCGTATCAGAAGTGAAAAGGTTGTACCAGCACACCCCTAAATTAAGTCATTATTTTTTTGATAACAACAAAGTGTTTATTGCATGATCAGACAAGTGCATAATTTTGAAGATTGGGTGGAAATATTTTATTTTCAATCAAAATTGAAAGAACCAGTACATTAGAAACTAGAAAATTCCCGCAGACATTTTGATGGGCCTGCTATCTGTGCCTTGGACCTGTGGCCGGGGGTCCGCCGGAAGCCGCCGTACTTATTAGATGGTGCCGAGTGTCTGAATCCGTTAGTTTTAGGTGTAACTGTACAAAAGTAGCCACAGAGCTAGCCTAAAACAGTATTGATTGATTGATTGAAACTTTTATTAGTAGATTGCACAGGACAGTACATATTCCGTACAATTGACCACTAAATGGTAACACACCAATAAGTTTTTCAACTTGTTTAAGTCGGGGTCCACGTTAATCAATTCATGATACAAATATATCATACTTGCCAACCCTCTCGGATTTTCCGGGAGACTCCCGAAATTCAGCGCCTCTCCCGAAAACCTCCCGGGACAAATTTTCTCCCGAAAATCTCCCGAAATTCAGGCGGAGCTGGAAGCCGCGCCCCCTCCAGCTCCATGCGGACCTGAGTGACGTGTCAACAGCCTGTATTCACGTCCGCTTTCCCACAATATAAACAGCGTGCCTGCCCAAACACGTTATAACTGTAGAATAATCGAGGGCGAGTTCTTGTTTTCTTATGTGGGTTTATTGTTAGGCAGTTTCATTAACGTCCTCCCAGCGCGGTAACAACACACAACAACAGCAGTCATGTTTTATTCTACCGTAAAGCAGTTCGTCTGCCGTAAACAGCAATGTTGTTGTAATATATTGAGTTGGAGGCAATAAACAGGCGAGGGGATGAAGTACGTCTCTTTACTGTAGACTTCAGAACAGACTCACACACTTGACGTCAGGTGCGCAACACCACGTAAATCGTTGGCCAACCAAAAAGTAACCCCAGTACGCTATAGCCAACATTCACCAGGAGATGGCAACAGACAAACATAGATCACTCTATTACATTCCTCCCCTTTTAGAAATGTAGAAGTTACTCAAAATAAATAAACAACCCAACCAAAAAATGCAGCAGCTCAATTAAAAAACTGTACTTAAGCCACATTCTTATTTTTTTTTTTTTTTAGTACTGAACTCTTAACCCTCATTTGTAAACAATAACATGCTTATTATACAAACAGTATTTGTACACCTTTAACACAGATTTTTATACTGTCTTCAGAGATTCAGTTTTTTTGGTGGTACTCGAAACCTTTCTGGGTACCTGCGAAAGGGTGTTCAGCATGGTTAGAAAAATAGTGACAGAGAATGGAACAAGGATGGACAATTCAACCCTTAACTCAACAATGAGTAGATGAGTGTTATGTGTGTGTATATGCGTAAATAAATGAACACTGAAATTCAAGTATTTCTTTAATTTATATATATATATATATAATAAATATATATATAGCTAGAATTATATATATATATATATATATATATATATATATATATATATATATATATATATATATATATATAAGAAATACTTGACTTGGTGAATTCTAGCTGTAAATATACTCCTCCCCTCTTTGCCACCCCCACCCCCACCCCCACCTCCCGAAATCGAAGGTCTCAAGGTTGGCAAGTATGAAATATATACACTACTAGTAGCATGTTTACATAAAAATGCTAACACTTAGCATGTGTGCTAACGATAGCATGATAACAGTCAGCATGTTTCGTATACCAATTTATACGACTCAAAGTTGTATGGCTGCGGAAATAGGGAAAAAAAGTGTAAAAATAGATGGAAAAAGTTAGCAAGCCTAAGTTAGCTTGCTAGCATGCTATTGCTAACAGTTAACAAGTGTCACATACCAAGTTATATGACTCTGGGCTAAACAGTAGCAAGAGTAGCTCAAAAATTTAGCAAGCTAATGGTAACATGCTAGCATGCTAACGTTAACATGCTAACAGTTGTGAAGTGAAGTGAATTATATTTATATAGCGCTTTTCTCTAGTGAAACCCAACATAGTGAAACCCAATATCTAAATTACATTTAAAAAACGGGTGGGTGGCACTGGGAGCAGGTGGGTAAAGTGTCTTGCCCAAGGACACAACGGCAGTGACGAGGATGGCGGAAGCGGGGCTCGAACCTGGAACCCTCAAGTTGCTGGTTCCTATATATATATATACCGCTATACCGCCCCAGTTAACAAGTGTCACATAGAGTGCTAAGTGAAAGTTTGGCTGAGGTAATCTTGCCTTTTTGGACGAAACTATCCGCCGTTATAAAGGTGCGTACCCATTCTAGTGGCCCATTTTTTTTGTTTCTTTGTGAATAGCGTTTCCATGGTAACACGAAATGGTCCCAATTTAAAGTACCGCCCTCGGCGCGAACAGCCCCTTTCCGGCGGTATAACATATGTGGGGGTTCGTTGTCCGGTTCGTCTCGTATTAAGCGTAAGAGAAACGTGCGGAACAGGAATAATGAAGTTTGAAGTATGAGCAATAATAATATGGGCCTGCTGGCATTGCAGCAGGCCCATAACTTTAAAAAAAAAGTGCTTTATCGACACACATTATATCCAGGCTTTCACAAGCCACATAAACTGTCGTGGCGGTCCAGATCTTGAGTTAGACCCCTAAGTAATGATGCCTCTGTTTTAGGATAACTTCCAGAAGCTAATTCAAGTGCAGTGCAGCCTGAACGGCCATCACGAAATAGTCCGGCCTGGAAGGGTAAGAGCGTTTTTCACACTAATAATAATAATCATAATAATAATAATAATAATAATAATAATATTACCCTGGAAAGAGATGAAATAACTGACTTTTCTCGTGTGTCCTAGATCTTCCTGAAGGAGGGCTCCCTCAACAAGCTGTCCAGGAAGATCATGCAGCCCAGAATGTTCTTTCTGGTAACTTTTTTTTTTTTTTTTAAATCACTATAATGTTCTTTAAGGCGCAGCATTGAAAACCAGGTGTAACAAAGTAAAATGGAGGCACAATTTTGGAAAGCCTCTTAAATGACATCTGCACATTTCACAGTTGATAAGCAAATACTCGTAGTGATGTCTCCGTATTGTACCAAAAAGTCCGGACTAGTGTTGTCCCGATACCAACATTTTCTACCGCTTGTCCCTTTCGGGGTCGCGGGGGGTGCTGGAGCCTATCTCAGCTGCATTCGGGCGGAAGGCTGGGTACACCCTGGACAAGTCCCCACCTCATCGCAGGGCCAACACAGATAGACAGACAACATTCTCTTATTATTATAATCAAATGACAGCAGTCATTTCCATCAGGTTATTTTCTAATATAAGTGTTTAGGCCCACTTACAATGACAATTACAAAAAATATAGTTTTTCATGAACTGTGTACTTGTATTGTTTGTCTGGGTGGAGGTCCTGCTTTGGAAATAATTTGTAACCCTTTCAGACATTGCATTTAGTTCCCATTAAACACATTCACATGTTGCACAATGAGATGTAAGCAGGGGATCATGTGTGCATTCCTGCAACTTCCTGTTTGTAAAAAATATATTTTTATTAGTATTTATTTAATATACTAACCGCATTTCATGATTAATATTTATAAATGAAGATTCCTAATAAATGACACTAGACTAAGCACTGGTAAATCATTGTGTAACGACCTGGAATTACACTTTATGTGTGGTGTTGGAGTTGTCCGACTTTTTGTGTGGCTGTAAACGCATCACTGGCTAAGTGCCATATGTGCATGTGTTAGCGCAAGTGAGAAAGAGCGAGCGGCTGCTGTTGATATAACAAAGTTGCTTTTGGTCTGGTTTGTACTGCAGAAAATGACCACTTTTGCTAGATATCATTTTTTTTTACTAATGTTTTGGTGATGTGTTTATGGCCGACAATAAAGAGTTTTGGTCAGTAAAGTGATGGATGGAATTCATGTCCTCAAAGCTTCTCGACAGACGTTACAATATTTGAACAATGATGACGAAAACTGTTTCCTCTGTCGTGTCCGTGTTTTGTCGAAAATACTTCTAAATCACTAATCTTCGCCTCCATGGCGACAAATAAAGTACGTTTCTTACAAGTATAATTATCACTGGAGGACGAGGAATAGCTAAACATGCTTCACTACACACCGTAGCTCACCGGCGTCAAAATGTAAACAAACGCCATTGGTGGATCTACACCTGACATCCACTGTAATGATACCAAGTACAGGATCGTATCTAGTCGATACTGCTATGATTACGTCAATATGTTTCACAACATCTTTTGTTTTTTTAAATGTATATTATGTTTATAAACTCAGGAAATATGTCCCTGGACACATGAGGACTTTGAATATGACCAATGTGTGATCCTGTAACTACTTGGTATCGGATTGATACCCAAATTTGTGGTATCATCCAAAACTAATGTAAAGTGTCAAACAACAGAAGAAGAAGTGATTATTACATTTTAACAGAGGTGTAGATAGAACATGTTAAAAGAGAAAGTAAGCAAATGAACAATAATTTAATTTATTTTTTTCTTTGATTTTGTGCGTGGCTTCGATTTGCCGTGCGCAGAGGACGCTTGAGCAGTGCGCAATTGCACAGGCGCGCACCTTTAGAGGGAACGTTGGTCGTGAACAGTTCACAGAAAAGGTCGTAAAAGAGTTCAAAAAGAGGTTCGTAAAACAGTTGAAAAAGGAGGTTCGTCTGGAACATGGGCAGATCCTGCCTTCTCTCCGCTTTGTCGTCCATAATATCTTTCTGTTGATTACAATACATGAAAGAAATAGACACCTTCATGTTGCTTCCCCCCCTTACACAGTGGAGTTTTACAAGCCTTCTTCTTGGTAGGTTTCAAAGACAGCTTTTGGTCTTCTCGCTGGTAACTCATTTCAACACAAAGTTTTTATGATAACTTCGATCCAATTATTCTAACAGTATAGTACCGAATATGATTCATTAATAACGCGGTGCTACACTAATACCGGTATACGGCACAACTCTGACTGTATAAACTGTTCCTCAGTTCAACGACACCCTGCTGTACACCACCCCTGTCCAGTCCGGCCAGTACAAGGTCAACAACATGCTGTCTCTGGCTGGAATGAAGGTCACAAGTTCACAGTCCTCTTAACGGTTTCCACCGTCGATGCTAATGATGTCATCAACGACAGGTCAGCAAGCCGAGCCAAGAAGCCCTCCAGAACGAGCTGACCATTGAGAGCGTGGAGCGCTCTTTTATTCTTTCCGCTAGGTGACCCATTACTCCATTACTTCCCATGAAGTGTGCCATGGTATTCATTTTTCTCTCACTGCAGCTCTGCATCAGAGCGAGACGATTGGCTCGAGGCCATTTCCACAGCCATCAACGACTACACCAAGAAGAAGATCACGTTCTTATCTGGAAAGACATCAGACGAGGTAACGAGACAGGTGTGTCTTCGCAGAACCTACGGTGAAGTAACTAATCCCCCCGACATTTCAGGCGCAGCTGAGTGACACTGGAGACGGAGCTCCTTTGGGCTCCAAAGCTCCCATATGGATCCCAGACCTACGCGCCACAATGTGCATGATCTGCACCTGTGAGTTCACGCTGACGTGGAGGCGGCACCACTGCCGGGCCTGCGGAAAGGTGAGCCTTACGTAATACTCGCATAAACATAAGTGTTCCCCTAAGACAGGGGGCGGCAACCCAAAATATTGATGGACCAAAAATACAAAAACCTAATCTGTCTGGAGCCGCAAAAACTTAAAGTGTTATAATGAAGACAACCAAGATGTAAGTGTCTATATTAGTTATATTAGCCTACTATCAAAATGACTTAGTCTTTTATAAGTGTTATAATGAAGGCAACACATGATGTAAGTGTCTATATTAGTTATATTAGCCTACTATCAAAATGACTTAGTCTTATATCAGTGTCATAATGAAGACAACACATGATGTAAGTGTCTATATTAGCCTACTATCAAAATGACATTAAAAGTCTTATATAAGTGTTATAATGAAGGCAACACATGATGTAAGTGTCTAGTCATATTAGCCTACTATCAAAATGACATTAAAAGTGTTATAATGCAGACAACACATAATGTGTCTGTTAGCTATATTAGCCTACTATCAAAATGACTTTAAAAGTCTTATATAAGTGTTATAATGAAGACAACACATGATGTAAGTGTCTTTATTAGCCTACTATCAAAATGACTTTAAAAGTCTTATATATAAGTGTTATAATGAAGACAACACATGATGTAAGTGTCTATATTAGTTATATTAGCCTACTATCAAAATGACATTAAAAGTGTTATAATGCAGACAACACATAATGTGTCTATTAGCTATATTAGCCTACTATTTAAAATGACTTAAAGTATTTTATAAGTGTTATAATGAAGACAACACATGATGTAAGTGTCTATTAGCTATATTAGCTTACTATCAAAATTACTTTAAAAGTCTTATATATAAGTGTAACAATGAAGACAACACATGATGTAAGTGTCTATATTAGCCTACTATCAAAATGACTTTAAAAAGTCTTATATAAGTGTTATAATGAAGACAACACATGATGTGTCTATATTAGCTATATTAGCCTACTATCAAAATGACTTAAAGTATTTTATAAGTGGTATAATGAAGACAACACATGATATAAGTGCCTAAATTAGTTATATCAGCCTACTATCAAAATGACTTTAAAAGTCTTATATAAGTGTTATAATGAAGGCAACACATGATGTAAGTGTCTATATTAGTTATATTAGCCTACTATCAAAATGACTTTAAAGTCTTTTATAAGTGTTATAATGAAGACAACACATGATGTAAGCGTCTATATTAGCTATATTAGCCTACTATCAAAATGACATTAAAAGTGTTATAATGGAGACAACACAATGTGTCTATTAGCTATATCAGCCTACTATCAAAATGACTTTAAAAGTCTTATATAAGTGTTATAATGAAGACAACACATGATGTAAGTGTCTATATTAGCTATATTAGCCTACTATCAAAACGACTTTAAAAGTGTTATAATGAAGGCAACACATGAAATACATTGTATGTTTTACACACACACACACACACACACACACACACACACACACACACACACACACACACACACACACACACACACACACACAAACTACAATTGCAGTCCAAGAACCATCAAAAAATAAATACTAAATAAATCAGATGTTACCCACAAATTACTCAATATTTGAGTACTTTTTTCACAGAATACTTACTTACTCTTACTCAAGTAATTATTTTGATGACTACTTTTTACATTTACTCGAGTCATATAATTCTTAACCATTTTTTGGGTACTCCAACCCACCTCCGAATTAGAGCGAGACTATTTTGAACGACCCCCGCGTTGCAACCGCGAGAGCTGACAATATCAACCGTTTTCCTCCACTAGGTGGTGTGCCAGTCGTGTTCCTCCAACAAGCACTGCCTTGTGTACCTCAAGAACCAGCTGGCCAGAGTGTGCGACCAGTGTTACCTTGTACTGCAGGAGCAGAAAAGTAGGAAACATCCTCCACCGACAGTATCTCTTCTCTGGCCTCTTCACACTCATCCACTCGTGTGTCTTCCCCAGGTGAACAAGCCCTCTCAGGGGCGGCAACACCCGGCAACAAAGGCTTTGGTTTCTCTCGTAAACATAAGAGGATTCCTGCGACCCTCAAAGAGGTGAGCGGAGCATGTTCACAACTGATAACGGGACGTGGGAAGCTCTCCGACCCCAATGGAAATCTCATGTAGAAAATATACAACATAAAGTAGCAAGAAACACGTCAATAATGAATCAAGCAAAACATGTTCTGGACCACTGTTTTTCAACCACTGTGCCGCGGCTAGTGTCGTGAGATACAGTATGGTGTGCCTTGGGAGATTATCTAATTTCACCTATTTGGGTTAAAATTATTTTTTGCAAACCAGTAATTATAGTCTGCAAATGATGTGTTGTTGTTGAGTGTCTGTGCTGTCTAGAGCTCGGCAGAGTAACCGTGTAATACTCTTTCATATCAGTAGGTGGCAGCTGGTAGCTAATTGCTTTGTAGATGTCGGGAACATCGGGAGGCAGCGTGCAGGTAAAAAGGTGTCTTAATGCTTAAACCAAAAATAAACAAAAGGTGAGTGTCAGGTTCAAACACTGATGACATCTATTAAACAAGACAAGAAGCAAAGAATTAAACAGAGACAGAATTCAATTTGGACTCAATATTGAGGAGAGTCGTCTGTACACTGTACCCTTGCACAGTATCCCAGCACGCTCTGCCAAAAGATTGCACGCCGCCTTCTTTTATTTTGGACCCTCCCCGACCACATGGCCACCGCTGTTTCCAAAGGACAAAGGTCGCAAAAAGTTCCCAGAAAAGGTCGTAAACAATTCACAGACAAGGTCAGTTCAAAAAGAGTTCGTAAAATAGTTCAAAAAGAGGTCCATAAAATAGTTCAAAAAGACGTTTGTAAACCAGTTCAAAAAGAGGTCGATTGGAAATTGGGCGGATCCTGTCTTCTCTCCGCTTTTGAAGTCCTTGGGTTAGAACAGTGGTTCTTAACCTTGTTGGAGGTATATGCGCATTCACCGAACCCTTCTTTAGTAAAAAAATGATTTTCAAGGTAAAAAAAATGTTTCAAGGTAAACATTTTTTTCAAGGTCAAATTTTTTTTTCAAGGTAAAAAATGATTTTCAAGGTAAACAAATGATTTTCAAGGTAAAAAAAAATGTTTTCAAGGTAAAACATTTTTTTCAAGGTAAACATTTTTTTTCAAGGTAAAAAATTATTTTCAAGGTAAAAACAATTTTTCAAGGTAACATTTTTTTTTCAAGGTTAAAAATGATTTTTAAGGTAAAAAATGATATTTAAGGTAAAAAAAATGTTTCAAGGTAAAAAAATGATTTTTTTAATTTTTTCAATTTTTAAAATTTAAAAAAAAAAGTAATTTTTTTAATTTTTTTAATTTTTTTTTATTTTCTTTTAACTTTTTTATTTTATTTTTATTTTTTTTTAAACAATTTAAAACAATTTTAAAAAATTTACATTTTTTTAAACAATTTTAACAATTAATATTTTTTTAGGGTTAGGGTTAAGGTTAGGGTTAGGGTTAAGATTAAGGTTAGGGTTAGGGTAAAAAATTTTTAAAATATTTAAAAATATTTTAAAAAAATTGAACAAAATTAAAAAAAATTTAAAAAAAAATTTTAATTTAAAAAAAAAAAAATTAAACATTTTTAAAAATTGTAAAAAAAAATTAAGAAATTAAATTTTTTTACAAAAATTAAATTTTTTTTTAAAAAAGTTAAAAAAATTAAAAAAAATTAAAAAAAATGTTTTAAGTTAAAAGTTATGTTGTTTTACTGGTGCACAAAATGAACAGTGCATGAACATCACCTTGTTCTAAGAACAAAACCAACACAGTGCATGAACTCACAACAAATTACACACCTTACCATGAATTGATTAACGTGGACCCCGACTTAAACGAGTTGAAAAACTTATTGTTACCATTTTGTGGTCAATTGTACGTAATATGTACTGTACTGTGTAAACTGTACTGTTTCATATAATGTATTCTCTTCCTTTGTAATCTGCTAGTACAAGTTTAAATCGATCAATCAAACACCTGTAATCAGATGGAAAATTAGAGGGAGCATTGTTTGGGGGTATCCATAAAACACAGATAAGGAGAAGTTTTTATTTACACGATAAGTCGGATGTGTCTTTACCCCTGAGGCCGACTCACCGAACCCCTAGGGTTCGATCGAACCCAGGTTAAGAACCACTGGGTTAGAACAATATCTTTCTGTTGATTACCATACATGAAAGAACACAGGAACACCTTCATCTTGCTTTCTCCCTACACAGTGGAGTTTTACGAGCCTTACTCATGGTAGGTTTCAAAGACAGCATCTGTCTTCTCACCAGACCCTCAATGTAACACAACATTTTTGTGATAATTTAGAAACAATTATTCTAACAGTGAGTACTCCTAAGAAAAGGCATTGAAGCGTAGGGAAGGCTATACAGAACGAAACTAAGACTGAACTGGCTACAAAGTAAACAAAAACAGAATGCTGGACAACAGCAAAGACTTACTGTGGAGCAAAGACGGCGTCCCCAAAGTACATCCGAACATGACATGTAAAGGAAAAGGGGCTTCTTCCTACTCCTTTTCGAACATGTCGAATAGAGAAACTGGAAATGGTGATGTGTCATGTTGTATGCGTGCATGTCCCAAATAAACTCAAACTCAATGTCTTTGACTCCCCCAGGTGACGGCCAGCACGGGCAACTCCTCCATGAGTGGATACTTGCAGAGGTCGAAGGGCAAAAAGAAGCAAGGGAAGAGGCTGTGGTTTGTGATCAAAGATAAGGTTCTATACACCTACGCTGCCAGTGAGGTAGGCAACGGCGCGTTAGGCTTCAAATCCCGTCGACAGTCGATTCATGTCTTTTCTCCTTTCTGTGTGTTTCCGTGCAGGATGTGGCCGCCTTGGAGAGTCAGCCTCTTTTAGGGTTTGTCCTGAAACTGGACCCATCCCAACAGTTGCAGTTCAAGCTTTACCACAAAAACACCCTGTACTACAACTTTAAAGCCGATGACGCCCAAACAGCACAGAGGTACAGTACACAATTTACCTACACCAGACATGACAAGTAAACACACCCTTTCAATTAAAACTGCAGTTTTTTCCTCATCGAAAACATAATTAACTTTAGGTAATGTCGAATAAATACTAGACATGTCCGATAATGGCTTTTTTGCCGATATTGTCCAACTCTTAATTACCGATTCCGATATCAACCGACACCGATATATACAGTCGTGGCATTAACACATTATTATGCCTCATTTTGTTGTGATGCCCCGCTGGATGCATTAAACAATGTAACAAGGTTTTCCAAAATAAAATCGACTCAAGTTATGGAAAAAAAATGCCAACATGGTACTGCCATATTTATTATTGATTTTTTTTAACATGCCTCAAAACAGCAGCTTGGAATTTGGGACATGCTCTCCCTGAGAGAGCATGAGGAGGTTGAGGTGGGGGGCGGGTAGATATTGTAGCGTCCCGGAAGAGTTAGTGCTGCAAGGGGTTCTGGGTACCGTATTTTCCGCACTATAAGGCGCACCTAAAAACCTGCAATTTTCTCAAAAGCTGACAGTGCGCCTTATAATCCGGTGCGCCTTATATATGGACCAATATTGAGCCACAACAGGTCTCGCAACTACGGGGTGCATAACGTAACCCCAGCCTCTACTGTAGCGTCTATTCTATGCGCCTTATAACGCGGTGCGCCTTATATATGAACAAAGTTTTAAAATAGGCCATTCATTGAAGGTGCGCCTTATAGTGCGGAAAATATGGTATTTGTTCTGTTGTCTTTATGTTGTGTTACGGTGCGGATGTTCTACCTAAATGTGCTTGTCATTCTTGTTTGGTGTGGGTTCACAGTGTGGCGCATATTTGTAACAGTGTTAAAGTTGTTTATACGGCCACCCTCAGTGTGACCTGTATGGCTGTTGACCAAGTACGCCTTGCATTCACTTGCGTGTGTGAAAAGCCGTAGATATTATGTGACTGGGGCCGGCCTTTAAGGTTTATTGGCGCTCTGTACTTCTCCCTATGTCCGTGTACACAGCGGCGTTTTAAAAAGTCATACATTTTACTTTTTGAAACCGACACCGATAATTTCCGATATTACATTTTAAAGCATTTATCGGCCGATATTATCGGACATCTCTAATAAAAACATTAAAAAGTTACATCATTTCAGTGGGAGTCTGTGTAATCTAGGGTTGTACGGTATACCGGTATTAGTATAGTACCGCGATACTAATTAATCATATTCGGTACTATACCACCTCTGAATAGTACTGGTCCGCCACCCCGTCGTCGTCACTCTGCTGGTTTACGAGCAAAGGAGCATGTTCGGCAGCGCGCACACACGGAGTACTTACAAGCAGACACAGTGTGTAGACAGAAAAGGGAGAACTGACGCATTTTGGCTTAAAAACTAACGATAAAGGTGAAGTTATAACACTGAAACGCCCTCAGGAAGAGGTGCTTTAAAACCTCTCAAGGTCTAGTTGGCCACATGCGTGGACAGCACCTTTTACCTCTTATTTCCAAAATTGTGTAAACTACTGAATTGGGGTCTTATGGCCACTTATGTGGACACTTATACTGCCATCTGGTGGTGTCAGAAGAGTATAACATACAATGGAATTTGGAGGAAAAAAAGTGTAAAAATAAGAATTAGCATGTCACTAAACATGAAGTACACGTTTGTTACTTATGGACTGAGTACATCATAAAAATATGATTCTTAGTTTTTATTCTAATTAGGGTCCAATAAGCCCAAATAGCAAAGAGAAATAAAAAAAGCATGTAAACAAACAGCTTGGGCCTTACTTAAGACATGGCTACCTAGCTAGCAGCTAAAGTCCAGCCGTTCTCGCTACTTCTAAATCAGTAATCCTCGCCTCCATGGCGACAAATAAAGTAAGTTTCTTACAAGTATCATTATCACTGGAGCACGAGGAATGGCTAAACATGCATCACTACACACCGTAGCTCACCGGCGTCCAAATGTAAACAAACGCCATTGGTGGATCTACATTTGACATCCACTGTAATGATACCAAGTACAGTAGCGTATCTAGTCGATACTATTATGATTACGTCGATATTTTTTGGCATCACAACATCTTTAGTTTTTTTTAAAATGTATATTATGTTTATGAACTCAGGAAATATGTCCCTGGACACATGAGGATTTTGAATATGACCAATGTATGATCCTGTAACTACGTGGTATCGGATTGACACCCAAATTTGTGGTATCATCCAAAACTAATGTAAAGCATCCAAACAAGAGAAGAATAAGTGATTATTACATTTTAACAGAAGTGTAGATAGAACATGTTAAAAGAGAAAGTAAGCAGATATTAACTGTAAATTAACAAGTAGATTAATAATATTTTTTTACAGTTTGTCCCTCATAATGTTGACAAAATAATAGAATGATAATGATACTGCATATGTCAGCAGACTAATTAGAAGTCTTTGTTTGTTTACTTACTACTAAAAGACAAGTTGTCTAGTATGTTCACTATTTTATTTAAGGACAAACTTGCAATAATAAACATATGTTTAATGTACCCTAAGATTTTTTTGTTAAAATAAAGCCAATAATGCAATTTTTTTTTGGTGGTCCCCTTTATTTTGTCAGGCTTGGTAAAAAGGATAGGACTCAGATGCAGAGTAGGGAACTTTGACAGGCTTTTATTTTGACAGCTTCCTTTCACCTCCTAAGTCAAGGAATTAATATATCTATTTAACCCAAAAAAACCTAATCGGCGAAAAAAGGTTCCAAAAAAATAGGAACAACCGAAAATCACTCCGAACGGAGGAAAACACAAAAACAAAGACGAACTATAATTGGCGCCGTATATGCTATAAAATGTATTAACAAAAAAACACTCCAACAGGAGGAAGAAACAACAGCTATGAAAAATTCGACACTATCTAATCTAATAAAGTATAACAAAAATTGTCACTCAAATATTTGAGGAAAGAAATGAAAAATAACTGATAACTAGTGATGGGTCCGGCAACACCGATGCATCGGCGCATGCGTCGAGCTCATAGAGCAAAACCCTGTGACGGTGCACGTACCGCTTTTAGAAAGTCACGTGACCGATCACGAGCTGTTTCGGTCACGTGACCGATACGCGAAATGTGTTGCACTGACGCCTCCTCTGTGCCCTGTGAGCGGCTCTTTTCTACAGCCGGAGAAATAATAACTAAGAAGAGAAATCGTCTAAAATGTAATACGTCGGAAAAACTTTTTTTTTTTTTTAATAAAAAAGTGTAAAAAAATAAAATTAAAACAATTCCCAGTCCACAATCATCCACAACACGTTCTCTTAGATTTCCATGTTATGATACATGTTCACATTATTTATTGACTGTATCTAAAAAAGATAAAAATATATTTTTATTTAAATGAAGATATGAAATAATCCTAAATGAAATACAATGACTTGGTTTATATTATTGTATATACTAGGGCAGGGGTCACCAATGCAGTGCCCGCGGTCACCAGCCCGTAAGGACCAGATCAGTCGCTCGCTCGCCTGTTCTAAAAATAGCTCAAAGAGCAGCACTTACCAGTGAGCTGCCTCTATTTTTTAAATTGTATTTATTTACTAGCAAGCTGGTCTCGCTTTGCTCGACATTTTTAATTTTAAAAGAGACAAAACTCAAATAGAATTTGAAAATCCAAGAAAATATTTTAAAGACTTGGTCTTCACTTGCAATAAGCGGTAGAAAATGGATGGATGGATGGGTCTTCACTTGTTTAAATAAATTCATTTATTTTTTACTTTGCTTCTTATTACTTTTAGAAATACAATTTTAGAGAAAAAATACAACCTTAAAAATGATTTTAGGATTTTTAAACAAATATACATTTTTACCTTTTAAATTTCTTCCTCTTCTTTCCTGACAATT
Organism: Nerophis lumbriciformis; assembly: GCF_033978685.3. Taxonomy (NCBI): domain Eukaryota; kingdom Metazoa; phylum Chordata; class Actinopteri; order Syngnathiformes; family Syngnathidae; genus Nerophis; species Nerophis lumbriciformis. The sequence goes on from NC_084576.2 coordinate 26,642,960, forward strand.
TAAATCAATGTTCAAGTAAAAAATGTTTTTATTATTATTGTAAAGAATAATAAATATTTTAGCTTCTGGTTTTTCGACGAAGAATATTTGTGAAATATTTCTTCAAACTTACTATGATTAAAATTCAAAACAATTATTCTGGCAAATCTAGAAAATCTGTAGAATCAAATTTAAATCTTATTTCAAAGTATTTTGAATTTCTTTTAACATTTTTGTTCTGGAAAATCTAGAAGAAATACTGATTTGTCTTTGTTAGAAATATAGCTTGGTCCAATTTGTTAAATATTCTAACAAAGTGCAGATTGGATTTTAACCAATTTAAAACATGTCATCAAAATTCTAAAATGTATCTTAATCAGGAAAAATTACTAATGATGTTCCATAAATTATTTTTTTAATTTTTTCAAAAAGATTCAAATTAGCTAGTTTTTCTCTTCTTTTTGTCGGTTGAATTTTGAATTTTAAAGAGTCGAAATTGAAGATAAACTACGTTTCAAAATGTTATTTTAATTTTTTTCGTGTTTTCTCCTCTTTTAAACCGTTCAATTAAGTGTTTTTTTCATCATTTATTCTCTACAAAAAACCTTCCGTAAAAAGGAAAAAAAAATGTACGATGGAATGACAGACAGAAATACCCATTTTTTTATATGTATACATTTATTTATTTAGCTATTCTTGTTTAAATCACACTTACGTGTAACTTACAAATGACAATATATTTATTTATTTAAGTGTGTATCAAACTGGTAGCCCTTCGCATTAATCAGTACCCAAGAAGTAGTTTTTGGTTTCAAAAAGGTTGGTGACCACTGTACTAAGGCATAAAATCAGTGTCAGTTGAGTCGGTCCATAGGTTGCCTGTAGGGATTTTTAATGTCCAGCAGATGTCAGTATTTAGTGACACAGTATCGACACAGTATCAATACAGTTTTGCAATGTGTCGAAACGCTTCATGACGCCTCATCAACCCATCACTACTGATAACTCACCACTTCGGCTGAATGAACTAAATAACAAAAATTCACTCTGCTGAGGAGGAAGAAAGGAAAACTCAAAATAGCAAGAAGGGATTCAGGATCAAGGAACATAAGCAAAAGACAAGGCAAGACATGGGCATGGACGCTAGAGAGCACGAATAAAACGAGACAATCTGGCACAGAACAAAGGGAGGAGTGGGCTTATAAGACACATGAGGGTAATAGGGAACAGGTGGAAACAATCAGGGAACCGGGATGACGTCAGACTGATGACACAAAAGGAAGGGCAAGTGACCTGAAACGAGAGGAGAGTTACTTTTCAAACTAAAACATGCAAATCACAAGACAGAAAAACCCAAGACAAGACTTCCCTCACCGCGGTGTGACATATTTAGAAAAATACCAAAAAGTATTGAAATAATTTTGGTACCGGTACCAAAATATTGGAATCGAAACAACACTAGTCTAATCTCGACTGCTTTACGTATAAGAGTGATCCAAAAGAATGTGTAATGAGGTGCCCATTACAGCGATCGCGAGCCAGGTATTAAAAAAATAGACCTAAAAATGAGACAATACATTTATAGTTAGTTTAGTCTTTATTTGAAGGGACAATGCACAGTTCTGTACCAGATTATAGCTAAATAGCTCATTTCCATCTGCAGTCCCTGACTACCTAAATTAAAGTTATACAAAAATCATGCAATAAAATTATGACAATAAAATCATACTATAGCATGTAATCAAATTTTAAAAAGTCATAAAATGCCCTTTCATGGACACATACTTAATAAACAATACAACCACACCTCATTTACATCATCACACAAAGACAATACATGCTCTTGTTCACATCTGTCACCATTTGTAAAAACAACCATGATTTTAACAGACACAACTCACAATTTACAACAAAAACACACATTAAGTTGATGTGTCAAACATAGTGTCCACCTTATTGGCCGTGTGAGCAGCTTTGATTGCTCCGAAGCCACTTTTTAACTAAAATTGTGAATGAAGAGTGATCATTTGACGTTGTTCTTTACAGCATATTACTGTAAATTGGGGAAAAAAACTACTGTTTTTTGCGTTGAAATTCTGTTGACTTACTTAATATACAATACAACCACACCTCATTTACATCATCACACAAAGACAATACATGCTCTTGTTCACATCTGTCACCATTTGTAAAAACAACCATGATTTTAACAGACACAACTCACAATTTACAACAAAAATACAAATTAAGTTGATGTGTCAAACATAGTGGCCACCTTATTGGCCGTGTGAGCAGGTTTGATTGCTCCGAAGCCACTTTTTAACTTCAATTGTGAATGAAGCGTGATCATTTGACGTTGTTCTTTACAGCATATTACTGTAAATTGGAAAAAAAAACCTACTGTTTTTTGCGTTGAAATTCTGTTGACTTACTTAATATACAATACAAGCACACCTCATTTACATCATCACACAAAGACAATACATGCTCTTGTTCACATCTGTCACCATTTGTAAAAACAACCATGATTTTAACAGACACAACTCACAATTTACAACAAAAACACACATTAAGTTGATGTGTCAAACATAGTGGCCACCTTATTGACCGTGTGAGCAGCTTTGATTGCTCCGAAGCCACTTTTTAACTTCAATTGTGAATGAAGAGTGATCATTTGACGTTGTTCTTTACAGCATATTACTGTAAATTGGAAAAAAAAACTACTGTTTTTTGCGTTGAAATTCTGTTGACTTACTTAATATACAATACAACCACACTTCATTTACATCATCACACAAACACACATTAAGTTGATGTGTCAAACATAGTGTCCACCTTATTGACCGTGTGAGCAGCTTTGATTGCTCCGAAGCCACTTTTTAACTTCAATTGTGAATGAAGAGTGATCATTTGACGTTGTTCTTTACAGCATATTACTGTAAATTGGAAGAAAAAAAACTACTACTGTTTTTTGCGTTAAAATTCAGTTGACTGAACTGCCAGTTTTTGTAAAATCTACGGTTGTTTTAGTGTTCTCGTAGGACGTGTAGAAACTCCGACTCAACGCCGAGCCAAACCGGAGTCAATGAAGAGAACGTTGTTGTAAGCGTGACCATTTATTTGTAACATTTCTTCATAGACAAGACGGTGAAAAACTTCAAAAATAAGGAGATACAAACATACACTATATTGCCAAAAGTATTTGGCCACCCATCCAAACGATCAGAATCAGCTGTCCTAATCACTTGGCCCACAGGTGTATAAAACCAAGCACTTAGGCATGGAGACTTTTTCTACAAACATTTGTGAAAGAATGGGCCGCTCTTAGTGATTTCCAGCGTGGAACTGTCATAGGATGCCACCTGTGCAACGAATCCAGTCGTGAGATTTCCTCGCTCCTAAATATTCTGGGTTTGGAGGTTGCCAGGAGAACGGTACATTTCGGACTGCATTGTGCCGAGTGTGAAATTTGGTGGGGGAGGAATTATGATGTGGGGTTGTTTTTCCGGAGTTGGGCTTGGCCCCTTAGTTCCAGTAAAAATTAACTTTGAATGCTCCATGTTACCAAAGCATTTTGGACAATTCCATGCTCCCAACCTTGTGGGAACAGTTTGGAGTGACCCCCTTCTTCTTCCAACGTGACTGTGAACAATGCAAGGTCCATAAAGACACGGATGACAGAGTCTGGTGTGGATGAACTTGACTGGCCTGCACAGAGTCCTGACCTGAATTCCGATCGAACACCTTTGGGATGAATTAGAACGGAGACTGAGAGCCAGGCCTTCTCGACCAAGAAGAATGGTGGAAAATCCCTATAAACACACTCTGCAACCTTGTGGACAGCCTTCCCAGAAGAGTTGAAGCTGTAATAGCTGCAAAAGGTGGACCGACGTCATATTGAACCCTGTGGGTTAGGAATGGGATGGCACTTCAAGTTCATATGTGAGTCAAGGCAGGTGGCCAAATACTTTTGGCAATATAATCTAGTTGTAATGTCCCAAAATGTCCAGCAGAGGGAGACTCCCGTCCGCCTGAATGACTTGAACACGTATCTAATTCGACAATTCTATTCAACATATCGGCACTATTACACTTTTTTTTTTTACGTGTCTGACATGTTCTTAACTTGTTAAAGATAACTTACGGCATTGCTTTTACGCTGCTTTGTGTAGGATAGCAACAGAGATGACTACAGAAGACAACAACATGTACGACTTGCTTTCGGACGAATACCGGAAGTCAACCAACAGGAAGTAAATTTAGCGGAAGTGACATCATCCAACTGCTGTTTACCGATTATAGCGTACAAGAAATAAAAACAACTTTAGTTCCAAATTAAAGCATTGCAGTCACTATGTATGTCCGTGCACATTGTATAAACGATACAAAAGTATTAAGTAATTATGTAAATAATAATATTAACAATTTACTTTAGGTCAACACAGTGGGTTTTTTAATGGTGTATTGCTGTAAATAGAAAGACGGTACATTTTATTTATTTATTTATTTATTTATTTATTTATTTTTTTAAATTAAATCAACATAAAAAACGGTACATTTGTTTGTACGGTAGAAAGGCTGGCAGCTCAGTTGCCAGAATAATTAAAAAAAACTTGCACTGTTACAACAATATCATGTTGTAAAAAACAATGTTTTAAATTTAACACAAAAATTCTGGCAACTAAACAGCCAGCTTTTTTTGTAAAAAAACCCCCCAAAAAACCAGTGGTACTGTTTTTCCATTTCCCGAGAAATTTTGTAAAAAAAACCACTATATTTTACAGTAACATTTTGTAAATGTAAAGATTTTACGGTAAAATCGACAGTCTACTTAAAACAATTTATATAGTTAATAATGAAATCCAGAGGCAAATTCATACATTATTCACTGTTACAAGCGGCCCTTTGATGGCAGCCATGTGACCTTCTAGAAATATAAAAAGCAGCTCAGCTCGCTCGCAGTCCTGGCTTGAGGTGAAGGCTAATTCTCTTTTAGCGTCACGTCAGCTCATTTTGCGATGTGTGTGTTACGGACAGCAAAGCCCTGTCTGTCTGTTATTTCACTTTACCTTTTTCTGTGTTGATTGAGCTGTGTTGAAGCAGCAAAAAAAGGACATTATGTTAAATGAAGAGTTTCTGTCTCTGATAGTTGATGTAATAATGTAAGTGCATCATTAAGCCTACATGAACTCCATGGTGTTCAGGGATGAATAGTCTCTCCCATTCCTATTGTACCATTTTTTCAGCTATAGTTGCATTAATCATTAGTAATGCAGCAGTCTAGTTTTGAATGGCAGGGTCCCTGCTATCACATGTTGATACAATTATAATATTTACATAGTAAAAATCAACTACAGGCTTCCCAAATGCTGTAATAAATTAAGCATGATGAGTTGACTTCAAAGTTTGTCATTTTATTTAATCTGAGCAACAACTTGAGGCAGTTTAATGTTGATTAACGTGGGCAGAATTATAATAGTGTTCCCAATGTTAAAAGGATAAAGCCATTGTTAACAAATTTGGTAAATAAATAACCAAAAAATTTATATTTTGTTTTCTTACTGTACCGAAAATGAACCGAACCGTGACCTCTAAACCGAGGTACGTACCGAACCGGAATTTTTGTGTACCGTTACACCCCTAATATTTGCACAGTGTATCGCACATATTACCATGCACTTTTTTTTTTTTTTTTTTGCATTGTCCAAAAAAAAAAAAGACTAACTTTGACTTCTCTTCCACCAGGTGGATTGACACGTTCAGAGACTCAGCCGTGCTTTAGTGTCTGGACTTTGTGTGACATTTCAACGTTGGCAAGAAAGGTTTTACCTCAGTGCTTCCAGAGTTTTCCATCTGGAGACACCATGTTTCCATGTATTAGATTATTTTTACTACCCCTCCATATATACGGACGTTATGTTTTTATATTGTCTGTATGTTGCATCGTGTACATCCTTTTTAATCATCTGTAGCCTTTTTTCTAGTTATTTTTGCGAGCACAATTTGTGATTTCACACACTAAAAACCTCCTTCTTCACTTTTTATTTCTATTTAATAAACTTCCACCTTAAATTATTATTTTTTTTACAATGACAAATGGTGTGTTTTATGTTTTCCCTAGGAGATCTGCAATGGATCATACCATGCTCTGCACTTAGTTCACTAAAAATGTAAATAGTTTACAGTCCACCAGTATGTTGTGTAAATATTATTGATGATCATCACTCATTAAATCAAATGTGCATAACATTCCCTTACACTGTTGGAATATTGTTATTGTAATAAATAGTATTAACACCCTGCTGGAGTGAATAGGCGGTGACAGTGGCCACAATTAATTATGAAGATGACACGTTCCGAGCATCTCTGTATGAAAGTTTGTTTGTTCTACCGAGCTTGTGTGGGTTCTCTCCAGCTTTCTGTAACGTCCCCAAAACATGTTAGGTTAATTAAGGGTTAAACGTTGTCACTAGGTTTGATTGTGAGTGCTCGTTTGTACAAAACCACAAAACCAGTGAAGCTGGCACGTTGTGTAAATGGTAAATAAAAAGAGAATACGATGATTTGCAAATCCTTTTCAACTTATATTTAATTGAATAGACTGCAAAGACAAGATATTTAATGTTCACACTGAGAAACTTTTTTTTTTTTTTTTGCAAATAATCAGAATGTGGCTTGGCATTATCTTGCTAAAATAAGCAGGGGCGTCCATGATAACGTTGCTTGGATGGCAACATATGTTGCACCAAAACCTGTATGTACCTTTCAGCATTAATGGTGCGTTCACAGATGTGTAAGTTACCCAATACACCCCCATACCATCACAGATGCTGGCTTTTCAACTTTGCGCCTAGAACAATCCGGATGGTTCTTTTCCTCTCTGTTCCGGAGGACACGACGTCCACAGTTTCCAATTGTCGACTCGTCAGACCACAGAACACTTTTCCACTTTGCATCAGTCCATCTTAGAGGAGCTCAGCGCCCAGCGAAGCCGGCGGCGTTTCTGGGTGTTGTTGATAAACGGCTTTCGCTTTCCATAGTAGAGTTTTAACTTGCACTTACAGATGTGGCGACCAACTGTAGTTACTGACAGTGGTTTTCTGAAGTGTTCCTGAGCCCATGTGGTGATATCCTTTACGCACTGATGTCGCTTTTTGATGCAGTACTGCCTGAGGGATCGAAGTTCCGTAATATAATCGCTTAAGTGCAGTGATTTCCCCAGATTCTCTGAACCTTCTGATGATATTACGGACCGTAGACGGTGAAATCCCTAAATTCCTTGCAATAGCTCATTGGGAAATGTTGTTCTTAAACAATTTGCTCACGCATTTGTTCACAAAAGTGGTGACCCTCGCCCCGTCCTTGTTTGTGAACGACTGAGCATTTCATAGAAGCTGTTTTTTATACCCAATCATGGCACCCACCTGTTCCCAATTAGCCTGTTCACCTGTGGTATGTTCCAAATAAGTGTTTGACGAGCATTCCCTCAACTTTCTCAGTCTTTTTTGCCACTTGTGCCAGCTTGTTCAAAACACGTCACAGGCGTCAAATTCCAAAATGAGCTAATATTTGCAAAAAGATAAAGTTTTCCAGTGTGAACATTAAATATATTGTCTTTGCAGTCTATTCAATTGAATATAAGTTGAAAAGGATTTGCGAATCATTGTTTTCTGTTTTTATTTACCATTTACACAACGTGCCAACTTCACTGGTTTTGGGGTCTGTATATATCCTGTGGTTGACTGGATGTATACAAATGACAACAAGCTGTATAGAATGAAATGTAATCAAAATGACACTTAATTTATTTATTTGCCTGCTCCGTGGCCTTGCTCAGATCGTGAGTCATACCAAAGACCATAAGAACAGGACCCACTGGCACTCAGCGTCAAGGGTTGGAATTGGGGTTTAAATCACCAAAAATTATTTCCCGAGCACGGCCTCCGCTGCTGCTCACTGCTCCCCTCCCAGGGAGTGGAACAAGGGGATGGGACAAATTCAGAGGGTAATTTCACCACACCTAGTGTGTGTGCGTGATAGAGATGCGCGGATAGGCAATTATTTCATCCGCAACCGCATCACAAAAGTCGTCAACCATCCGCATCCACCCGAACTAACATTTAATCAAAACCGCACCCGCCCGTTGTTATATATCTAATATAGACGATGCAAGGCATTAGTGAGGTTATAAAGCTTTTGCCTGTTAAAGAAAGGAGACTGATCCAATTTAGCAGAGACATTCAATGCGTGCCACGCTGTCACGGCCCAGACGCACACCAGTGCGCAATCATCCAGGAGCCGCACCGAGCGCACCTCCAAGCGCACTCGCGCCACTCAAGCTGCTGCAGGCAGCTGCGTTCTATCTTGTTTTAACATCCTGTGGCACTCTTCTGGGATCACGGCGGACGAAACTGCTCATGCTCAGGGTGTTTGCGGAGGTTCGGGGTTTTGCACAAATGCGATGCACCATGTTAGATGTCCCCGGTTTTGTGACTTGTCGTAGACATAAACAGCGTCGCAGCTCTTGCAAATCACGTAGCCAGCATTACTATCATCCTGATTTACAACCTCATAAAAACGAGTCCACGCTGAACTTTTCTGGCCTTTTTTTCCCCCTGGTCTTTAGTATTCCCTTTTTTAGTTTGTCGCGTTAGTTTGCTGCCGGCGTTGCCATCTCTTTTTTTTTTTTCTTCTTCTGTTGTGGCATATGCTGCAGGTGCCTGCTCGTTTTTCGTATGTGGGTAACAACATTTAACTATGTATATATATTTCCGAATTGGTTTAACTGCCACCCGCCTGAATCTATTTAAAATTTAATTTTTTTTTATTTCAACCGCCCAACCCGACCCGCGGATAAAATCTAATTTTTTTTTTTTTTTCAACCGCCCGACCCGCGGATAATCCGCGCATCTCTAGTGCGTGACTATCAGTGGTACTTTAACTTCTAACTTTAATTTAAAAATATATTCCAAGAAACTGTAGGTTAGAATCAAACATATTTTCATCATTGTACATACTATTAATAATCAAATTAAAAGTACAATAATAAGCCCTTGTTGAACATCATAGTGTACACACTGTATAGCCGAACTGGGCATGCGCGGGAGTTGTTTCCCCAGAGAAAAAAAAAAAAAAAAAAAAAAAGGTCACGAACTCTGACCCTCCCACCAAGCCAAACAAAGCGGATAATTATTTATTTTTTTAGGGGGAAATTAACGATTATTTGACACTTCTCAAACTCCTGGGCAGGTAAGAAATATTTTTTGGGTAACGTGTGTGCCCGCGGAGCCTGGCCGGCGACACCGTTTGTCCGCGCACATCACAGGCGAGGTAACGCGGACGCTAGCACCGTTAGCACCCTTTTCCCCCCTCCTACGCGTCGTAACGGGACTAAGTGAGTATACAGCCACAAAAACAGCACGTAGGTCGGGTAGAGTTACGGCACCGCCACCGGTAATGTCAAGGTTGTATTTAATAATTTCCCTGCATTTTTTTAATAGCGACACAAGCCTTAGCCGCCATGTTAGCTACATGCTAACACCCCAAACAGGAACAAGTCAGAATGGGCGCCGTGACACCGAAATACCTACAAAATATCGATAATTATCGTCCTATTTTGATGACATGTGGTAGAATATAACCGTTAAATTTAAAAAACAAGTCTTGACGACTACCGCTATCTGTTAGCGCTTCGACGGGCCTTTGCGGTGCTAGCATGCCGTAACCCTTCAATGTTGACCTTTCACCCACAGGAAAAGAAATACCTTTTATCTTCCGTATCGATTTTTTTTGTGTGTGGGAAAAAAAAGCAGACACCGAATCGTTTGTGAGGCGTTGCCACGATACGTATCGCCTTGATCGGTGTCACTTTGTCGACATAAAAATATCGGTATTTTGATGATCGGTTGTTTCACTAGCCCGCGTCTAACAGTTGTTTACAATTATTTGCAGCATAAATATTGATTCAATCCAAGTGGATTCGAGCTTTTTATTCTAATCGTGACCAATAATTTAGGAAAGATTATGTAGGAAATGGAATGGGGGCGAACCCATGTAACATTGTTACAAAAAAGATCAGTTAGAATAATACATAATGTTGGATATAGAGAACACACAAACCCTTTATTTATTAAGTCAGAAATATTAAAGTTCGGTGATTTGGTAAAATTGCAAGCGGCTAAAATGATGTACAAAGCAAACTATAACCTGCTACCAAAGAATGTACAACAATTCTTCTCAACTAAAGAGGAGAAATATAACCCATCCATCCATCCATCTTCTTCCGCTTATCCGAGGTCGGGTCGCGGGGGCAGCAGCCTAAGCAGGGAAGCCCAGACTTTCCTCTCCCCAGCCACTTCGTCCAGCTCTTCCCGGGGGATCCCGAGGCGTTCCCAGGCCAGCCTGGAGACATAGTCTTCCCAACGTGTCCTGGGTCTTCCCCGTGGCCTCCTACCGGTTGGACGTGCCCTAAACACCTCCCTAGGGAGGCGTTCGGGTGGCATCCTGACCAGATGCCCGAACCACCTCATCTGGCTCCTCTCGATGTGGAGGAGTAGCGGCTTTACCGTATTTTCCGCACTATAAGGCGCACCGGATTATTAGCCGCACCTTCTATGAATTACATATTTCATAATTTTGTCCACCAATAAGCCGCCCCGGACTATAAGCCGCGCCTACGCTGCGCTAAAGTGAATGTCAAAAAAACGCTGCGCTAAAGTGAATGTCAAAAAAACAGTCAGATAGTTCAGTCAAACTTTAATAATATATTGAAAACCAGCGTTCTAACAACTCTGTCCCAAAATGTACGCAAATGTGCAATCACAAACATAGTAAAATTCAAAATGGTGTAGAGCAATAGTAACATAATGTTGCTCGAACGTTAATGTCACAACACACAAAATAAACATAGCGCTCACCTTCTGAAGTTATTCTTCATTCGTAAATCCTTCGAATTCTTCGTCTTCGGTGTCCGAATTGAAAAGTTGCGCAAGCGTGGTATCCAAAATGGCCGGTTCCGTCTCGTAGAAGTCATCGGGAGTCAGTGTCGCTGTTGTTCTGTGAATCCTGCCTTCCGGAAAGCTCGGACCACAGTTGTGACCGAAATATCTGCCCAGGCATTTACGATCCACTGGCAAATGTTGGCGTATGTCGTCCGAGGCTGTCTGCCCGTCTTAGTGAAGGTGTGTTCGCCTTCGGAGCTGTGTGAAAAAAGCCACCCGGCCTCTTCGCGTAAACTTCCCTTAACCACTCGCTCATCTTTTCTTCATCCATCCATCCCTTCGAGTTAGCTTTTATGATGACGCCGGCTGGAAAGGTCTCTTTTGGCAAGGTCTTCCTTTTGAATATCACCATGGGAGGAAGTTTCTGGCCATTAGCATGGCAAGCTAGAACCACAGTGAAGGACGACTTCTCATTCCCTGTGGTGCGAATATTCACCGTACGTGCTCCCGTTCCACAGTGCGGTTCAGTTGCTGTGAAATACGGTAGTAATCCGTGTGCGGATGGAGAGATTGCGTCTTTTTATGAACCGGATCGCTTAGTAGGAGCCATTTTGTGGTCTTTACAGATGTAAACAGGAAATGAAACGTACGGTGATATCCGCGCGTTTTTTCTTCTTCTTCCGGGGGCGGGTAGAAGAAGAAGCGCTTCCTGTTCTATGGGGGCGGGTGCTTTCCTTGGCGGTTGCTTGCGTAGAAGAAGAAGCGCTTCCTGTTCTACCGGGAAAAAAGATGGCGGCTGTTTACCGAAGTTGCGAGATCGAAACTTTATGAAAATTAATCGTAATAAAGCGCACCGGGTTATAAGGCGCACTGTCAGCTTTTGAGAAAAATTGTGGTTTTTAGGTGCGCCTTATAGTGCGGAAAATACGGTAATATAGACGATGCAAGGCATTAGTGAGGTTATAAAGCTTTTGCCTGTTAAAGAAAGGAGACTGATCCAATGCAGGTCAGACATTCGCGTGCCACGCTGTCACGGCCCAGACGCACACCAGTGCGCAATCATATGGGAGCCGCGCTGAGCGCACCTCCAAGCGCGTCTCTCTGCCGGCGACGGCCGGGTATGGGCCCGACGCTCCAGCGCCATCCATTTTCAGGGCTAGTTGATTCGGCAGGTGGGTTGTTACACACTCCTTAGCAGGTTCCGACTTCCATGGCCACCGTCCTAGCTGCTGTCTGTATCAACCAGGGTGAGCCCCACCCCTTTCGTGAGCGCACTGCGCGCGGAGTGACCCCTGTTACGTGCCCCCGGCAACAGGGGTGGCGGGCAGGTAAGCTGCGCGGGCGGAGCGCGCGGAGTGACCCCTGTTACGAGCCCCCGGCCACGGGGGTGGCGGGCAGGTAAGCTGCTTACCTGCTGCGCGTGACGCCGGCCGCGGCAAAGGCGGACGAGGCGGGGTGTCGGTGCGGTGGGCGCGGTGGTGACCCTGGACGTGCGTCGGGCCCTTCTCGCGGATCGCCTCAGCTACGGCTCCCGGTGGGGCCCTCTCGGGGGAAGGGGCCTCGGTCCCGGACCCCGGCGAGGCGTCCCTTCTCCGCTCCGTAAAAGTTTTTTTTCTGTTGTGGCATATGCTGCAGGTGCCTGCTCGTTTTTCGTATGTGGGTAACAACATTTAACTATGTATATATATTTCCGAATTAGTTTAACTGCCACCTGCCTGAATCTATTTAAAATCTAATTTTTTTTTATAATTTGAACCACCCGACCCGACCCGCGGATAAAATCTAATTTTTTTAAATTTCATCCGCCCGATCCGCGGATAATCCACGCACTCCGCGGTTGTGTCCGCAAACCGCGCATCTCTAGTGCTTACAGAGTACAAAAACGAAGAATTATGAGAAATACTTTCAACCTTATTGAAAATAAGATATTCTTCATCTCAGTATGTTAATAATGACTGAATTAATTACATATTACAAAACTGTTGTATACTAATTCATAGATGTTATTTTATGATATAAAAAGGTCAGTAAATGATTCTATATATTTGTAAACGCTTTGAAGTGGGAAAGGGGTAGGATTAAATAAGCTTTGCTTCTTCCTACTCCTTTTCGGGCATGATGTAAAATGAAATGATATGAAAATTGTGTGATGTATTATGATGTAAGTGTGTTCATGTTCAAAATAAACTAAAGAAAGAAAGAAATTTGTCATGTTGCATGCTGAAAACATATGCATGGACATAATCAGTCATATTGGTGCGTTGTTTTGTTTTACTGGTCTCATATAATGAATCCCAAATCCAGTAATTATTGTACAAACCCCAAAACCAGTGAAGTTGGCACGTTGTGTAGTTCGTGAATAAAAACAGAATACAATGATTTGCAAATCCTTTTCAACTTATATTCAATCGAATAGACTGCAAATGTTGGAACTGAAAAACATATTTTTTTGTGCAAATAATCATTAACTTAGAATTTAATGGCAGCAACACATTGCAAAAAAAGTTGTCACAGGGGCATTTTTATGGCCTTTCCTTTTAACAACACTCAGTAAACATTTGGGAACTGAGGAGACACATTTTTGAAGCTTTTCAGGTGGAATTATTTCCCATTCTTGCTTGATGTACAGCTTAAGTCGTTCTACAGTTGTGGTATTTTAGGCTTCATAATGCGCCACACATTTTCAATGGGAGACAGGTCTGGACTACAGGCAGGCCAGTCTAGTACCCGCATTCTTTTACTATTAAGCCACGCTGTTGTAACACGTGGCTTGGCATTGTCTTGCTGAAATAAGCAGGGGCGTCCATGATAACGTTGCTTGGATGGCAACATATGTTGCTCCAAAACCTGTATGTACCTTTCAGCATTAATGGTGCCTTCACAGATGTGTAAGTTACCCATGTCTTGGGCACTAATACACCCCCATACCATCACAGATGCTTTTTTTTTTTTTAATTTGCACCTAGAACAATCCGGATGGTTCTTTTCCTCTTTGGTCCGGAGGACAAAACGTCCACAGTTTCCAAAAACAATTTGAAATGTGGACTCGTCAGACTATAGAACACTTTTTCACTTTGCATCAGTCCATCTTAGATGAGCCCGGGCCCAGCGAAAACGGCGGCCTTTCTGGGTGTTGTTGATAAAGGGCTTTGGCTTTGCATAGTAAATAAATAAATAATAAATGGGTTATACTTGTATAGCGCTTTTCTACCTACAAGGTACTCAAAGCGCTTTGACAGTATTTCCACATTTACCCATTCACACACACATTCACACACTGATGGCGGGAGCTGCCATGCAAGGCGCTAACCAGCAGCCATCAGGAGCAAGGGGTGAAGTGTCTTGCCCAAGGACACAACGGACATGACTAGGATGGTAGAATGTGGGGATTGAACCCCAGTAACCAGCAACCCTCCGATTGCTGGCACGGCCACTCTACCAACTTTGCCACGCCGTCCCAGAGTTTTAATTTGCACTTACAGATGTAGCGACCAACTGTAGTTACTGACAGTGGTTTTCTGAAGTGTTCCTGGGCCCATGTGGTGATATCCTTTACACAATGATGTCGCTTTTTGATGCAATACCGCCTGAGGGATCGAAGGTCACAGGCATTGCCGCTTACGTGCAGTGATTTCTCCAGATTCTCTGAACCTTTTGATGATATTACGGACCGTGGATGGTGAAATCCCTAAATTCCTTGCAATAGCTTGTTCTTAAACTGTTTGACAATTTGCTCACGCATTTGTTGACAAAGTGGTGACCCTCGCCCCGTCCTTGTTTGTGAATGACTGAGCATTTCATGGAAGCTGCTTTTATACCCAATCATGGCACCCACCTGTTCCCAATTAGCCTGTTCACCTGTGGGATGTTCCAAATAAGTTTTTGATGAGCATTCCCTCAACTTTCTCCGTCTTTTTTGCCACTCGTGCCAGCTTTTTTGAAACATGTTGCAGGCATCAAATTCCAAATGAGCTAATATTTGCAAAAAATAACAAAAGTTTTCCAGTGTGAACATTAAATATCTTGTCTTTGCCGTCTAATCAATTGAAAATAAGTTGAAAAGGATTATCAAATCATTGTATTCTGTTTTTATTTACCATTTACACAACGTGACAACTTCACTGGTTTTGGGGTTTGTATTAATGTGCATATATAAATCTAAAACGGCAAACCATTGTATGTGTTAATAAACAGTATTAAATCCAATCTTATGAAGGATTAACATTTCCTCCCCAGGTGTGAATACTTCATGGGGCAGTGAGGCGAGGCGCGGCCGTAAGTGGATGTGTGCAGTACCAGGATGGATGGGCAGACCCAAAGGATCCAACTTCTGTCCGCAGCGGACAAAAACATGTCGGTGGGACACCGAATCCAGGTAAGGTCTCCCCAGGTGTTGGGGTCAGAAGAATAAATTGAACACAAATCTTAAAACAAAAAACTTTTTTTTTTGCTGTGTTGAATATATTTATAATAGAAAATGTTTTTAGGAATGACATTTCTCATCCTTAAATTAGCCACAATAACAAAGTTACAAACAAAAGCGGACACATTTGCTCTCATTTGAGATGGGAACAAATATAAGTGGGTTCCAATCACGTGAACTAGAGGCACATCTGGGTTTTAGGTGATGGTCTAGAGCAGTGATTTTCAACCTTTTTTGAGCTGACAAAATCCGGAGGCACACCACCAGCAGAAATTGTTAAACAACAAAACTCAGTTGACAGTAAAAAGTGGTTGTCGCCATTGTTGGATATGAATTTAAACCATAACCAAGCATGCATCAATATAGCTCTTGTCTCAAAGTAGGTGTACTGTCACCACCTGTCACATCACGCCGTGACTTATTTGGAGTTTTTTGCTGTTTTCCTGTGTGTAGTGTTTTAGTTCTTGTCTTGCGCTCCAATTTTGGTGTCTTTTTCTCTTTTTTTGGTATTTTCCTGGAGCAGTTTCAAGTCTTCCTTTGAGCGATATTTCCCGCATCTACTTTGTTTTTATCCTTCTTCGTGGGGACATTGTCGATTGTCATGTCACGTTCGGATGTACATTGTGGACGCCATCTTTGCTCCACAGTAAGTCTTTGCTGTCGTCCAGCATTCTGTTTTTGTTTACTTTGTAGCCAGTTCAGTTTTAGTCTCGTTCTGCATAGCCTTCCCTAAGCTTCAATGCCTTTTCTTAGGGGCACCCACCTTTTGTTTATTTTTGGTTTAAGCATTAGACACCTTTTTACCTGCACACTGCCTCCCGCTGTTTCCGACATCTACAAAGCAATTAGCTACCTGCTGCCATCTACTGATATGGAAGAGTATTACACGGTTACTCTGCCGAGCTCTAGACCGCATCAATACTCAACAACAACACATCATTTACAGACTATAATTACTGGTTTGCAAAAAATATTTTTTACCCCAAATCGGTGAAATTAGATAATCTCCCACGGCACACCAGACTGTGGTTGAAAAACACTGGTCTAGAGCCCCATTAAACTATTTATTTCCATGAGTACCGTACTTTCCTGGCCATAGGGCGCACCGGATTATAAGGCGCACTACCGATGAATGGTCTTTTTTGGATCTTTTTTCATATATAAGGCACACCTGATTATAGGGCGCATTAAAGGAGTCATATTATGATTTTTTTCTAAATGTAAAATACTTCCTTGTGGTCTACATAACATGTAATGGTGGTTCTTTGGTCAAAATGTTGCATAGATGATGTTTTACAGCTTTCTGACAGTCGCTTCAGGATGCGCCGTTTTGTGGGCGGTCTCATTTACGTGGCTCACCTTCGGCAGCGTCTTCTCCCCGTCATCTTTGTTGTAGCGGTGTAGCGTGCAAGGACGGGAGTGGAAAAAGTGTCAAAAGATGGCGCTAACTGTTTTAATGACATTCAGACTTTACTTCAATCAATAACGGAGCAGCATCTCCTCATCCGGGAACAACAACACCCGAAATGTGTCCCGTGAAAAAACGTCCGACCGGAACTCTAGTAACTAAAGTTCCTTGGGTGAATAATGTAAACTCACTACACCGGTATGTTTTAGTGCTTTCATGGCGAGTTTACTGACAGATATAAGTAAGAACTTTACACTACTTTATATTAGAAATGGCAACAGCGGAGGATGAATGTCCCATAACAAGAAGATAGAGAAATAGAAGAAGCTTATCGACTAGGGTGTCGGCACGGACTACAAAGGCGGACCCGCGCAATTTTTCAGGATTCATGCAGATCCCAAATACAGATCAGCAGGTACCAGAAGGTAAGAAAAGTTGCTTTTGCATAATATTGCGAAACAAATCGCCAGATATGTTTTACCTTATACACACACTATAATAATACTCCTATGTTGACCCGTCTCCGCTCGGGATGGTGTCCTGCTGGCCCCACTATGGACTGGACTCTTACTATTATGTTGGATCCACTATGGACTGGACTCTCACAATATTATGTCAGACCCACTCGACATCCATTGCATTCGGTCTCCCCTAGAGGGGGGGGTTACCCACATATGCGGTCCTCTCCAAGGTTTCTCATAGTCATTCACATCGACGTCCCACTGGGGTGAGTTTTTCCTTGCCCTTATGTGGGCTTTGTACCGAGGATGTCGTTGTGGCTTGTGCAGCCCTTTGAGACACTTGTGATTTAGGGCTATGTAAATAAACATTGATTGATTGATTGATTGATATGTTGAAGCACATCAAACGTTACAGCCTACACTTATCTCTTATGTTTGACTGCCATCTACTGGTCACACTTCTCAATACACCATGTACCAAATAAAATTGCTTCGAGGTGGGTAAGCTCAACCAAACGTATTCCTTACATTAGGCGCACAGTCGAGTTTTGAGGAATAAAAAGGATTTTAAGTGCACCTTATAGTCCGGAAAATACGGTGAGTGCAGATTTAGGCTTATTTTGAAAGGTTTAGACTCGAGGCAAATATAAAAGCCATGGCCACACGAATACAGATACTTAATAAATGCATACTTATCTCTGCGTTTAGGCCTCTTGTCCACATGCAGACGCATACTTTGGTCTTTAAAAACACCGACTTTTGCATACTGATGTTAAAGACAATATACACTTCATTACACATGTGCCATATCACTATATCCATGATTAAATGCTTTATAATTCCCTTAAACATGCAGAATGGTTTCCTTGGCTCGTTAGTGCGTGCTGATTTTACAAATAATGTACACTTCACTGCACATGTAATACATCACAATGTTGCCGAACATGTTATAATTCTATGAGTGTTGGGTTTCAGCAGCACAGGCATGCATTCACTCTTTAATAATGTTCCCAGGGATCTGTGTGCGTGCAGGCTGCTTTTAAAGATAATGTACATGTCATTGTACGTCTGAAGTCGGTCAAAATAAACATAATAGGAGGTGTAATGCCACCAAGTCAGATATTGCTGCTTTTTTCAGGCTTCTGATTGGACAAAATGTGCATGACAGCAGGTGTGTGTGTTTGTGTTTAGACATAGACACTTTTGAAACTACACTTGTGTGGATGGAGATTGTTTTAAGCCCAAATATGTGTTTTTGAAACTCTCCGTGTTCGTGTGGACATAGCCTTAGTTTTACCCCAAAGGAGCTCATAAGACAAAAAAACAATAAAACAGTCATAATGCAGATATGTGCATCTTATTGTTAAACATTCTACAAATGCTGACCTCAGTTGAAGAAATTGCAACTCTGTGGACCACAGAGTAGAGATGTCCGATAATGTCTTTTTTGCCGATATTCCGATATTGTCCAACTCTTAATTACCGATTCCGATATCAACCGATACTGATATATACAGTCGTGGAATTAACACATTGTTATGCCTAATTTTGAGGTGGTGGGGTGTATATTGTAGCGTCCCGGAAGAGTTAGTGCTGCAAGGGTTTCTGGGTATTTGTTCTGTTGTGTTACGGTGCGGATGTTCTCCCGAAATGAGTTTGTCATTCTTGTTTGGTGTGGGTTCACAGTGTGGCGCATATTTGTAACAGTGTTAAAGTTGTTTATACGGCCACCCTCAGTGTGAGCTGTATGGCTGTTGACCAAGTATGCTTGCATTCACTTGTGTGTGTGAAAAGCCGTAGATATTATGTGATTGGGTCGGCACGCAAATGCAGTGCCTTTAAGGCACGCCCCCAATATTGTTGTCTGGGTGGAAATCGGGAGAAATTCGGGAGGGGCACTGAAATTCGGGAGTCTCCCGGGAAAATCGTGAGGGTTGGCAAGTATGACTGGGAGTAGGGCTGGGCGATATATCGATATACGCGATATATCGCGTGTTTGTCTCTGTGCGATATAGAAAATGACTATATCGTGATATTCGAGTATACGTTCTCACGCAGTTGCTTTTAGCTGCGGGCATTACACTACAGGCTCTCCTCGCATTTTCCGGTCTCTCCTTCTCACAGACAGACAAGTGCACCTTCTTAAACACGTCACATACTGTCACGTCATACGTCACATTCATATACGCCCTCCCCGAGCAGAGAGGTAGCAGCATGGCTAACGTTAGCTGTGATGCTAGCGGAGTGGTGCGAGCGCTAATACAAGAGAAAGAAGGTGCGAATCTGGTAACAAATGGAGGAATAATTAATTCCCAAGAAAAACAGCAGGGGGTCCATCGTCTGGTGGTGGTTTGGCTTTAAGTGGGAATATGTCGAACAGGCACCCGTAAATTGTCAAGTGTGGGGCAAAAGCGTTGCTATAAAAAGTAGCATTACTGCTGTAACAAGGGTGTCCCAAGTTACCGGAGTGTGTTCGGTAAGGAGGAGGAGTTTTGTCCCTCCAGAGTTGCCGTAGGGCTGTGACGTAGGGTGTATGTGGTTGTGGAAGGAGGTGTGTGATGTTGACATTAAAGAAGCGGTGGCTACCGAACCTGCTCTAATGTCTCCCGTTTATTATTTTTTAGATAAGTACACTGTATAGACAAATCCAGGACACTCGGCTACACTGCTAATATGTAGCATCATTTGAAAAGTCACCTGCTAGACAATGAAGAGTGCTTACTCCGCATGTCAACATCTCCGTTTGGTGCCACACGTCCACACCATCAAAATGCCGAGGCAAACATTTTCAGATCAACACCGTATGAAAAAAATAGTGATTTTTTTCGTTGTGATTTCCTTCTCTGCATGAAAGTTTAAAAGTAGCATATATTAATGCAGTATGAAGAAGAATGTTTTAATGTAGACACATAGAATCATCATACCGCTGTGATTATATGCATCAAGTGTTCATTCAAGGCTAAGGCAAAATATCGAGATACATATCGCGTATCGCGATATGGCCTTAAAATATCGCGATATTAAAAAAGGCCATATTGCCCAGCCCTAACTGGGAGATGCAACTGCTCTGTACTTCTCCCTACATCCGTGTACCACTCCATACAGCGGCGTTTTAAAAAGTCATACATTTTACTTTTTGATACCGATAATTTCCGATATTACATTTTAAAGCATTTATCGGCCGATAATATCGGCAGTCCGATATTATCGGACATCTCTAGTCATAATGCAGATATGTGCATCTTATTGTTAAAGGGGAACATTATCACCAGACCTATGTAAGCGTCAATATATACCTTGATGTTGCAGAAAAAAGACCATATATTTTTTTAACCGGTTTCCGAACTCTAAATGGGTGAATTTTGGCGAATTAAACACCTTTCTATTATTCGCTCTCGGAGCGATGACGTCACATCGGGAAGCAATCCGCCATTTTCTCAAACACATTACAAACACCGAGTCAAATCAGCTCTGTTATTTTCCGTTTTTTTTCGACTGTTTTCCGTACCTTGGAGACATCATGCCTCGTCGGTGTGTTGTCGGAGGGTGTAACAACACGAACAGGGACGGATTCAAGTTGCACCAGTGCCCCAAAGATGCGAAAGTGGCAAGAAATTGGACGTTTGTTCCGCACACTTTACCGACGAAAGCTATGCTACGACAGAGATGGCAAGAATGTGTGGATATCCTGCGACACTCAAAGCAGATGCATTTCCAACGATAAAGTCAAAGAAATCTGCCGCCAGACCCCCATTGAATCTGCTGGAGTGTGTGAGCAATTCAGGGACAAAGGTCCTCGGTAGCACGGCAAGCAATGGCGGCAGTTTGTTCCCGCAGACGAGCGAGCTAAACCCCCTGGATGTCTTGGCTCACACCGTCCCTTATGCCACCGAAGATGATCAAGAGAAGAATATCGACCCTAGCTTCCCTGGCCTGCTGACATGAGGGTATGTCTACAGAATATATTAATTGATGAAAATTGGGCTGTCTGCACTCTCAAAGTGCATGTTGTTGCCAAATGTATTTCATATGCTGTAAACCTAGTTTATAGTTGTTAGTTTCCTTTAATGCCAAACAAACACATACCAATCGTTGGTTAGATGGCGATCGCCGAATTCGTCCTCGCTTTCTCCCGTGTCGCTGGCTGTCGTGTCGTTTTCGTCGGTTTCGCTTGCATACGGTTCAAACCGATATGGCTCAATAGCTTCAGTTTCTTCTTCAATTTCGTTTTCGCTACCTGCCTCCACACTACAGTCATCCGTTTCAATACGTGCGTAATCTGTTGAATCGCTTAAGCCGCTGAAATCCGAGTCTGAATCCGAGCTAATGTCGCTATAGCTTGCTGTTCTACGCGCCATGTTTGTTTGTGTTGGCATCACTATGTGACGTCACAGGAAAATGGACGGGTGTATATAACGATGGTTAAAATCAGGCACTTTGAAGCTTTTTTTAGGGATATTGCGTGACGGGTAAAATTTAGAAAAAAACTTTGAAAAATAAAATAAGCCACTGGGAACTGATTTTTAATGGTTTTAACCCTTCTGAAATTGTGATAATGTTCCCCTTTAAACATTCTTAATTGTAAAACTACAAATGCTGACCTCAGTTGAAGAAATTGCAACTGTTTGGACCACAGAGTCATTCGACTTTCTAGGTTCTACTCCTACAGTGAAAATATTTACGTCAGCGGTGAAAAGAACACTTGATCGCTTTTTATGCTGTTATCTTATGGAACTAAAGCTCATGACTGCTGACCTTAACATGTGCAATCTTATCTCTTCTAGATTGTGACCGACCCGCAGACGGGCCAGAAAATCCAAATTGTAACAGCACTTGAGCCGGCTTCTCCCGCGAAGCAGCAGTTCATCCTTGCCAGGCAGGAAGGCTCCCCCAACAAGGTCATCCTCACCACTCAGGACAGCGCCGCGGTCAACCAGCTGTTGTTTGCCAACCCCGAGCTGTCTGGACAGCCCATTCAGGTAACGCTCACAGTCTTCGGCTGAGGTCTCATGACTCAACGGCAGCCACGTGCTGTCAACCTGACGTTGTTTGCAAGGTTTTCAATACCACTATTCTCCGATTGTTTGTCAGTTTGTAACCGAGGGCTCGGACCAGTCTATTTCCAAGCCAGTTGTGGAGTACTGCGTTGTCTGCGGTGACAGAGCCTCAGGTTGGAATCACTTTTTAATTCGCCTTCATGTTATTTCTCACACATTGCTGATGTTCTTGTTTTTTTCCTGCCCGTCTGGCAGGGCGCCATTATGGGGCCGTCAGCTGTGAGGGCTGCAAGGGCTTCTTCAAACGCAGCATCAGGAAGAACCTGGTGTACACGTGCAGGGGCTCCGGGGAGTGCGCCATCAACAAGATTCACCGGAACCGCTGCCAGTACTGTCGGCTGCAGCGCTGCATTGCGCTGGGCATGAAACAAGATTGTACGATGTGTATTCAGTCTGCTGTCAAATGGGTCTGGCGGGGGCCACTGTAAGGACTGACGTTTATTGTGTTGTTGTCTTGCAGCCGTGCAGTGCGAGAGGAAGCCAATGGATGCGCCCAACAGGGAGAGATCTGTCAACTGCGCAGCCTCCACAGAGAAGATCTACATCCGCAAGAACCTGTGCAGCCCTCTGGCGGCCACGCCCACCTTTATGTCCGAAAATGATACATTCAGGTAACTCCAGCATTGGCTTTGAATCCCGCCCGTCTTGTTTATTTTTGCTCATCTAATCATTTGTGATTCATTCCATTTCTATACAAACAGGTCTACAAATTTGCTCGAGTCCAGCATGTTGCTCAACATCCAACAATCTTTTCCTAAGATGGAAAACACCATCATGATCCCAGCATCCCCGGACAAGGTCATTTTTGTATGTGCGCTAAGACACTCGCTGGCCGCAATATTAGGTACATCCTTATAACGAGCGAATGAGATTCTATCACAAGAGCTGCCATGTCAAAGATAATGCTCGGTTTTGATTGACACTGTCAGAGAGTTAGACTGAGACCAACTTTAATGATCCACAAGGGAAATTGTTCCACACAGTAGCTCGGTTACAAAGGATAGAAAGGACAATGCAGGTATACAAACCCCGTTTCCATATGAGTTGGGAATTTGTGTTAGATGTAAATATAAACAGAATACAATGATTTGCAAATCATTTTCAACCCATATTCAGTTGAATATGCTACAAAGACAACATATTTGATGTTCAAACTGATAAACTTTTTTTTTTTTTGCAAATAATCATTAACTTTAGAATTTGATGCCAGCAACACGTGACAAAGAAGTTGGGAAAGGTGGCAATAAATACTGATAAAGTTGAGGAATGCTCATCAAACACTTATTTGGAACATCCCACAGGTGTGCAGGCTAATTGGGAACAGGTGGGTGCCATGATTGGGTGTAAAAACAGCTTCCCAAAAAATGCTCAGTCTTTCACAAGAAAGGATGGGGCGAGGTACACCCCTTTGTCCACAACTGCGTGAGCAAATAGTCAAACAGTTTAAGAACAACGTTTCTCAAAGTGCAATTGCAAGAAATTTAGGGATTTCAACATCTACGGTCCATAATATCATCAAAAGGTTCAGAGAATCTGGAGAAATCACTCCACGTAAGCGGCATGGCCGGAAACCAACATTGAATGACCGTGGCCTTCGATCCCTCAGACGGCACTGTATCAAAAACCGACATCAATCTCTAAAGGATATCACCACATGGGCTCAGGAACACTTCAGAAAACCACTGTCACTAAATACAGTTTGTCGCTACATCTGTAAGTGCAAGTTAAGGCACTACTATGCAAAGCGAAAGCCATTTATCAACGAAATCCAGAAACGCCGCCGGCTTCTCTGGGCCCGAGATCATCTAAGATGGACTCATGCAAAGTGGAAAAGTGTTCTGTGGTCTGACGAGTCCGCATTTCAAATTGTTTTTGGAAATATTCGACTTCGTGTCATCCGGACCAAAGGGGAAGCGAACCATCCAGACTGTTATCGACGCAAAGTTCAAAAGCCAGCAACTGTGATGGTTTGGGGGTGCATCAGTGCCCAAGACATGGGTAACTTACACATCTGTGAAGGCACCATTAATGCTGAAAGGTACATACAGGTTTTGGAACAACATATGCTGCCATCTAAGTGCCGTCTTTTTCATGGACGCCCCTGCTTATTTCAGCAAGACAATGCCAAGCCACATTCAGCACGTGTTACAACAGCGTGGCTTCGTAAAAAAAGAGTGCGGGTACTTTCCTGTCTCGCCTGCAGTCCAGACCTGTCTCCCATCGAAAATGTGTGGCGCATTATGAAGCGTAAAATACGACAGCGGAGACCCTGGACAGTTGAACGACTGAAGCTCTACATAAAACAAGAATGGGAAAGAATTCCACTTTCAAAGCTTCAACAATTAGTTTCCTCAGTTCCCAATCGTTTATTGAGTGTTGTTAAAAGAAAAGGTGATGTAACACAGTGGTGAACATGCCCTTTCCCAACTACTTTGGCACGTGTTGCAGCCATGAAATTCTAAGTTAATTATTATTTGCAAAAAAAAAAAAAAAGTTTATGAGTTTGAACATCAAATATCTTGTCTTTGTAGTGCATTCAATTGAATATGGGTTGAAAAGGATTTGCAAATCATTGTATTCCGTTTATATTTACTTCTAACACAATTTCCCAACTCATATGGAAACGGGGTTTGTAAAATAGACTAAAAATGTACCGTAGTAGCAATATAAAATATGACGTATGTAATATTTACATACTGTACAGCAGATTTTCACAGCTTACGAAAAAAATCAATGGGAAAAATGTCGTCTATTGCCTGTGTCAGTAACGTACAGCACGCCTGGACAATTATTATGGCTCGGGGGGGTACAAATTTAGAGAAAAAAATGTGTCTGGGGTCGGTAAACCTACCTATCTATACATACATAGCACTTGGACCGCTCAAATTGATCAGGACAGCGTAGGCCAGGGCCCCAGGCGCTCGCTGATTTCATCAAAGTTACTTATCATTGATGCTGTAATTTAGTCACAATCATGGCAAAACAGATACAAGGCTAGCGAAGATGAGCGCTGATATTGGTTGACGTCATCAAATGTTGATGCACTGATGGTTACCGATGGATTTGTCTGTTTGTGCCTAAAAAGATGTCTATTTCTGAAGTGAAACAGAATATGCAACAGTGAAATGCGAAAGATAAGTCCCTTCTGGGGGAAATTGCGTTTTACCTCCTGGTAGAGAGTAACATTTTGTGGGACTCGCAGCTCAAAATCGGCAAAATAGCGTTTAGACTTAGACTTACACTTAGAAAATCTTTATTGATCCACAAGGGAAATTGTTCCACACAGGAGCTCAGTTACAAAGGATGGAAAGGATAATGCAGGTATAAAGTAGACAAAAAAAAAGTACCGTAGTAGCAATATAAAATGTAACATATATGTAATATTTACATATTATATATACAGTATATATATATTTTCACTATGTAAAAGCGCTTTGAGTCACTGGAGAAAAGCGCTGTATAAATATAATTCACTTCACTTCACATATAATATATACTGATATATTATATTTTTATATAATATGACATAGAAGTGGTCAGGTAGTCGTCGGCATCCTTCCGTCTCGGGAGACGGAGATGGCCCCTGGCACCTGTTTCCTTCGCCAATCGGATGGGCTTAGAACCGGTATCTGCTGGAGTGACCTCTCCAGTGGACCTCTCCAGTGGATCTACATGGCCTGGGCATGGAACTATGGAGGGCAAGCTGTTGTCCGGGCAGCAAGCCCCCCCTCTCCGCATGGCTGGTGGATCCAAGGGAGCGACGAGTGTCGATACAAGTTGGCACCAGTGACGCCGCAGGAGTTGCCGGAATGACGCTACAACATCAAACCGCCTTCAGGACTCCGGCTCCTGATTTTCTGTCGGGGTTTACTCCCTTAGCCTTACCCTCAAGTGGGTTGACCGCAAGGCAGCGGTGGTTTTGAGATTGGAGATTTCCTTCTCCTAGATGGGCTGCCTTACCAGGTTTACGAGCCCCATCTGCCCGAATGCGGCAGGTAGCACGGTGTTTACATCTTACCCGTGGCGGTATAAGCCTGACCTGACTATAAAAGTGGTCAGGTAATAGACAAATATCATCTATTGCTGTATGGCGAGTGATTATACAGCTGGATGGAGTGCGGAACGAAGGAGTTCTTGAATCAAACACTGGGAACGAAGCTGAAGGAGCCTGTTGGAGTATGAGCTCCGCTGTCCCTCAATTGTCTGCTGGAGTGGGAGGGCAGGATTGTCCATGAGGTCGAGCAGTTTGTCCAGTGTCCTCCTGTCCTTCACTGACACAAACGCCTCCTAGTGCGTGCCAATAGTTTGGCCGGCTTTCCGGATCAGTTTGTCAATCCGGTTTAAGTCCTTTTTGCTGGTGCTGCTCCCCCAACAAACCATTGCAAAGTACAGGGCACTGGCCACAACAGACTGATAAAAGATCAGGACCTAAGCTTCCTCAGGAAAAAGAGTCTGCCTATGCCCTTCTTGTATACATCTCTGCTGTTGTCCTTCTAGTCCAGTCTGCGTTCAAATGGACTAGGTGAAGTTTATCGTTTTTTTGCGCTTGAATTCTTCATAAGTTTATTCCTGAGGTGATTCTAATTATCTGACCCTCATGCAGCTAAACGAGGTGACCCAAACACAAGCGTTTTAATTCAGTTTTGGTTCATTCTTGTTATAAAGGCAGAATTGTGGACGGCACTCTTGTACTGGGTCTCATTAGATAGTGCAGGTGTACCTAATGATATGACCGGCGAGTGTAGATGCAGTTGATTTAGGTCCAATAGTATAATATTTCTCAAGACTATCGCCGCTTTCTGAAAATTCTGTCCCCCTCCCCAGCATGACGACCATTCCCAAGGTGACCTCGGCACGCTGGCCAACGTGGTGACGTCTCTCGCCCACCTCAACAAGACGAGAGAAGCCAGCGACGGTGGCAACGACCTCATCGGCGCCGAGACGCTCAGCAACGGCGACGGCTCCACGGCGGACATGCAGGACGACGAGCAGACGGCCAGCGATATCACGCGGTGAGCAAAAGCGTCTGGTTAGCCGAATACTATCATGAGAAAGACAAAGAAGCGCATTTGTCGTTGTCACTGAGAGTAATACGATTTCCTGCAAGGCCATGTGGTCTCGTGCTTCAGGACTTAATGAAGTTCCCTATAAATAGACACATCTTGGACTAAAATGGCACTCTGATCTCATCCATATGTTAGCAGGCTACTTCCTGGTTTACATTAAATGCAAGAGACAACAGGTCTGTTTCATTTTTTTGTTCTAGTGCAGAGGGGAACACTTCCATTATGAACCAAATGATAAAAAGCTAGCTAAGTGAGCCCACACTGTGCTAATTTTGGGGGTTCAACAGTAGTAGTTTTGAAAAATGAAAAAAATCTGGCCATCCTCACCGATGGTGATGAGCCTTGGGTTAGGTCAGGTTCAAACACTGATGACATCTATTAAACAAGACAAGAAGCAAGGAATTAAACAGAGACAGAATTAAATTTGGCTCAATTGAGGAGAGACGTCTGGACTGTACTCTTTGTACAGTTTCACCACGCTCTGACGAAAGATTGTACACCTTTTATTTGGACTTTCCCTGATTACATGGCAACAGCTGTTTCGAAAGGAAGGGGGTCGTAAACAGGTGCTGCCTTTGGCCACAAAACAGTTCAGAGAAAAGGTCCCTGGAGGGGAGTCAGGTCCTGCTTCCTCTTCGCTTTGTAGATCTCGGGTCAAGACAAAATCTGTCTGTGGATTACAATACATCAAAGAAACAGAACCCTCATGTCGCTCCCCATCCTACACAGTGGAGTTTTACAAGCCTTTTGTTTGGTGGGATCAAAGACAGCTTTTGTCCTCTCGCCGGGAAATTTTGTGATAACTTAGATACAATTATTCTGACGGGTACAAGCGGCCAAAATGAGTTTTCTCCGTCGGGTGGCGGGTGAGAAGCTCTGTCATTCGGGAGGAGCTCAAGAGTAAAGCCGCTGCTCCTCCACACGGAGAGGAGCCAGATGAGGTGGTTCGGGCATCTGGTCAGGATGCCACCCGGACGCCTTTCGGGGAGGTGTTTAGGGCACGTCCGACCGGTAGGAGGCCACGGGGAAGACCCAGGACACGTTGGGAAGACTATGTCTCCCAGCTGGCCTGGGAACGCCTCGGGATCCCCCGGGAAGAGCTGGACGACGTGGCTGGGGAGAGGGAAGTCTGGGCGGAAGAAAATGGATGGAAAAAATCTGGCTTTGCAACACATAAAATAAAAAGCCTGGAGCTCTACCAACTATTTGCAAACAGATGCGGGGACTACACCATTTATCCATTTGTTAGTAGCAGACTACTTCCTGGTTAATGGAAGATGACAAAAATAGACAGGACTCTACCCTTTGTTTTTTGGGTTGGACGGAATTGCTCCATTGTAACTCAACATTATCTGGATTTGCACCAAAATATACACCCAGGAAGTTTATTAGAAATTGGCCATGTAGTTTGTGCCTAATCCTGCTAACTAGAAAAAAACCCCAATGGCATACTTCTCACCACATAATGTTGTCCAGAGCGTTCGACACCCTGGCCAAAGTCCTGCACACCGCAGATGGCTCCTGTGCGACCAACCTGGAGGCCACCATGCAGCTGATGTCAGGCGACCAGTCGGGCCCGGTGTTGGAGCTGGAAGGCTCGTTGCTCTCCGACAACCATATTCCCTTCAAAGTAAAAAGCACGATATGAACACCCGTGACATCCTCGTGTGTCACATTGCTTTGCTCATGTTATTGTCTGCGCCCCTACAGCTAATGATGCCTGTGCCCGTGCCAGAGTACCTCAACGTCAACTACATCTGTGAGTCCGCGTCGCGCCTCCTTTTTCTCTCAATGCACTGGGCACGCTCCATACCTGCCTTCCAAGCCTTAGGGTAAGTCGTGGATGCTCCTTTTTCCACAGCATCCACCGCAGCTCACCTTGTTGTGATGTGTTCACAGCAATCAGGACGACAACGACATCAACTTGATGAAAGCTTGCTGGAACGAGCTGTTTGCTTTGGGCCTGGCCCAGTGTTCCAATGTTATGAACGTCGGCACCATTTTAAGTGCCATCATCAGTCATCTGCAGACCAGCCTGCAGGAAGGTGGGAGTCTTCTTCTTACTGGAGCTCGCACATCTAGTAAACCTGCAGCTTTTTGCCATTAAACGATCATGCACAATGGGGCATTTAGGTATTTGAAAGTTGGGATAGGTACGAATTCAGCACCATTTTTCCATAGCTTTGTTGCGCTGTAGTCTACACAATACTGCCAACTTAAATCAAACTTTGTTTACAAAGTGCCTTCGTGCATAAAACAAATGTAACTCAAATGTGCTTTACAGACT
The DNA here is from genome assembly GCF_033978685.3 of Nerophis lumbriciformis. Lineage (NCBI taxonomy): Eukaryota > Metazoa > Chordata > Actinopteri > Syngnathiformes > Syngnathidae > Nerophis > Nerophis lumbriciformis. The sequence continues at coordinate 26,672,581 of NC_084576.2, forward strand.
TAAAAACAATTGCCCAATGACCCACCTCCCCCCAGTATCCGTCACACGCATACAAATGAATGCATGGCTGAGTACAGAGGAGCCAGGTGAGGAAACACTATCACGGGAGCCATCTGCACCAGAAGCTTACCACTGCTGAAAAGTAAAAAAAACAAAAAAAACTTATACATATAGTAAAAAATATGATTAATAATAAATGTATAATAGATCAGTCAATCAAACTTTATTTATATAGCGCTTTTCATACATAAAAGAAATACAACGCAAAGTGTTTTACAAACTTAAAAACAATACCCCGATGACCCATATCCCCCATTATCACATGGACACAAATACCAAACACACACATAGACACATATATGCAACTATATGAACAAATGAATGCATGGCTGAGTACAGAGGAGACATGTGAGCAAACACTATCACTGGAGCCATCTGCACCAGGAGGTCATCAGACCACGGCCACCAGCACGCTGACACAAAGCTCCCACACAGCAAGGCTGATAACTCCTGAAGCAGATGGCTCCCTCTGAGTTGGAAAGTAAAAATACAAAAAAACCTGTAAAATACTAAGAACCATGAGTAGAGATAAAGGATAAAATACAAGTAAGACATATGAATATAAATTTGAGTTTTTCCTTGCCCTGATGTGGGATCTGAGCCGAGGATGTCGTTGTCATGGCTTGTTCAGCCCTTTGAGACACTCGTGATTTAGGGCTATATAAGTAAACATTGATTGATGATTGGAAAAAAACTAAAATTAATATACCGTACAGTAAATAAAAATATATAGAAGTAAATAAAATCTTGTTTAACTAATAACATAAAAAGTAAAGTACGAATGACTTCATTAGAATTAATTAATATTAGGTAAAAATGTAATCGAAAAGGTGGGTCTTAAGCCCGCTCTTAAAGGGGAACATTATCACAATTTCAGAAGGGTTAAAACCATTAAACATCAGTTCCCAGTGGCTTATTTTATTTTTCGAAGTTTTTTTCAAAATTTTACCCATCACGCAATATCCCTAAAAAAAAAAGCTTCAAAGTGCCTGATTTTAACCATCGTTATATACACCCGTCCATTTTCCTGTGACGTCACACAGTGATGCCAATACAAACAAACATGGCGGATAGAACAGCAAGCTATAGCGACATTAGCTCGGATTCAGACTCGGATTTCAGCGGCTTAAGCGATTCAACAGATTACGAATGTATTGAAACGGATGGTTGTAGTGTGGAGACAGGTAGCGAAAACGAAATTGAAGAAGAAACTGAAGCTATTGAGCCATATCGGTTTGAACCGTATGCAAGCGAAAACGACACGGCAGTCAGCGACACGGGAGAAAGCGAGGACGAATTCGGGGATCGCCTTCTAACCAACGATTGGTATGTGTTTGTTTGGCATTAAAGGAAACTAACAACTATGAACTAGGTTTACAGCATATGAAATACATTTGGCAACAACATGCACTTTGAGAGTGCAGACAGCCCATTTCAGGCGCGCTAAGAACATATATTTTTCCACGATTTCAGCACTCAGGTTAACCATACTTAAATAGACACAAAATACTGCATTACACAAGACTACCCGAATGTACTCGAATGATTGAAAAAAATAAATGTTTTTAAGCTAAATTATTGGTAAACACAGTTTATGTATAATAATTTACGTAAAACCGCGAGTAATGAATAAAGTTTTCATCAATTAATATATTCTGTAGACATACCCTCATCCGCTCTCTTTTCCTGAAAACTGATCTGTCCAGTTTTGGAGTTGATGTCAGCATCTGCTTTGAGTGTCGCAGGATATCCACACATTCTTGCCATCTCTGTCGTAGCATAGCTTTCGTCGGTAAAGTGTGCGGAACAAACGACTGACCATTTCGTCGGCTTTCCCCACAGCCTCGTATTTTGAACAAATTTCGTCCAATTTCTTGCCACTTTCGCATCTTTGGGCCACTGGTGCAACTTGAATCCGAATCCTGTTCGTGTTGTTACACCCTCCGACAACACACCGACGAAAGTGAGAAAATGGCGGATTGCTTCCCGAACGTGACGTCATCGCTCCGAGAGCGAATAATAGAAAAGCGTTTAATTTGCCAAAATTCACCCATTTAGAGTTCGGAAATTGGTTAAAAAAATATATGGTCTTTTTTTCTGCAACATCAAGGTATATATTGACGCTTACATAGGTCTGGTGATAATGTTCCCCTTTAAAAACATGAACGTTCTCCGCAGCCCTGAGGTCCTCCGGCAAGCTGTTCCATAGGCGGGGTGGGGCCATAATGATGGAAAGATGCCATCCCGTGACTTTGTGTCCGCACCTTTGGAATAATTTAGGAGATGAGTGCTGGAGGATCGTAGGGTAAAAGCAAATCTGAAAGATAAGAAGGTCCAATACCATAAAAAACATTTTTAAACTAAAAGAAGAACCTTAAAATTGACCCTGAAACACACGAGGAGCCAATGCAGAGATTTTAAAACTGGTGTAATGTGAGCCCGCCTTCTGGTCATCGTCAGTACACGTGCCACTGAATTTTGGAGTAATTGCAATGGTGCAATAACCTTTTTAGGAAGACCAGAAAGCAGGGCGTTACATTAATGTATATAACTTTTAATGAAAGCATGTATTAGCTCTGGCTATATTCATAAGATGATAAAAGCTTATTTTTGTTACATATTTTTATTTGTGGTACAAAACTAAGGTCAGAATTGAAAGCGACGCCCAGATTTTTCACTTATAGTGATGGAGTTAAAGACAAGGACTCAGGGCCTTAGGGCCAATGACTAAAACTTCAGTCTGTAAAAAAATATCTGTCATCCAGGACTTAATATCTGAAATGCAATTAAAAAGAGTACCAATTGGTCTTGTGTCATCAGTAGACACGGAAATGTACAGCTGTGTGTCGTCAGCATAACAGTGAACAGAACAAAATCAAATCTGGCATGGATAACAAGAATAAAGTTATCGCCTGCTTCCAATTAATGCCCCGTCCTTTTTGCGGTTTAGGTAAACAAACGCCTTAGCTAGGATCACAAATAGGTAATAATTAGAAAAGCTAAACATATGTGAAGTTCTTGAATTTGCTTGACAAAGCTGCATGGAAGGATGTTTTCTATCCATTTCAACATCATGTTTATGTTCTCACCTCTGATGTCCAACAGACAAGTTATCCCAAGAGCGGGTGAAGGTAGTAATGGAGCACATCTGGAGGTTGCAGGAGTTCTGTAACAGCATGTCCAAACTGGCTCCAGATGCTTATGAATACGCCTTCCTCAAAGCCATTGTTCTCTTCAGTCCTGGTGAGCTTTGTCCAAGCTGTCATGAAACATTGCTGCAGGTGCTTATTTATGTTTCCATGTTTGTATCAGACCATCCTGGCATAGACAATACGCCACAGATTGAGAGGTTCCAGGAGAAGGCCTACATGGAGCTGCAGGATTACGTAACCAGGACATACCCAGAGGACTCCTATCGGTGAGTTACACATTTCAACACTGAAATCTACTCCACACAACATTGGTACATGTGGACTAAAACAATAGAACATAACTTTTATTCTTTGACGATTCCTTTTGTGTAAGGACATAGGCTGGATATATTTGACGCATTTTGTTTTGCATTTCGGTTGTAGAAGAAATACCAAAGAAAACGAATGTGATGATACATACTTTGTTCTTAATTTTTGAACATTTAAAAGTGTAATTTTGGCTTTATTTGTATCTTCAAATATTGGTCATTTATAGTTAAAAATAAAACAAAACAACTATAGAGATGCATGATTTGATGTTTGGTTCTCCATTTTATGTTTTTAGTTTGGAAAAAAACAAAACAAAAATGTAGTTACTTTGTATTAGATAAAACAATAAAACACACAGCATTTATATATGTGAAAATGTTAGGTTTTAGTCCAAAAAACTGTTAAAGTGCATTTATTTTAGGTTGTAGATTAAAAGAAATACCAAAGAAAGCAAACACGCTTTGTTCTTAATTTTTGGACCAAAACATACTAAATAGAACATTTAAAATAGTAATTTTGACTTTATTTGTATCTTCAAATGTTGGTCATTTATAGTTAAAAACAAAATTGATTGCATGATTTGTTGCTTGGGTCTCCATTTTATGTTTTTACTTTTTGAAAAACCAATGCAGTTACGTTTGTATAAAAAAAACATACAGCATTTATATATTTAAATATGTTAGGGTTTAGTGCAAAAAACTGTAAAAAAAAAAGTTTTTATTTAGGTTGTAGATTAAAAGTATTACCAAATAAAGCAAATGTGAAGATACATGCTTTGTTTTACATTTTTGGACCAAAACATACTAAGTAGAACATTTAAAAGTGTCATTCTGGCTTTATTTGTATCTTCAAATGTTGGTCATTTATAGTTAAAAACAAAACAAAATAACTGTGGAGATGCATGATTTGCTGTTTGGGTCTACATTTGATGTTTTTAGGATTGAAAAAAAACGAAACAAAAATGCCTTTACTTTGTATTAGATAAAAAAATAAAATAAACACACAGCATTTATATATTTAGATATGTTAGGTTTTAGTCCAAAACACTGTAAAAGTGAATTTTATTTAGCTTCTAGATTAAAATAAATACCAAAGAAAAAAAATGAGATGGTTTAGCTCGGTTGGTAGAGCGGCCGTGTCAGCAACTTGAGGGTTGCAGGTTCGATCCCCGCTTCCGCCATCCAAGTCACTGCCGTTGTGTCCTTGGGCAAGACACTTTACCCACCTACTCCTAGTGCCACCCACACTGGTTTAAATGTAACTTAGATATTGGGTTTCACAATGTAAAGCGCTTTGAGTCACTTGAGAAAAAGCGCTATATAAATGTAATTCACTTCACAAATGTGACGATACATACTTTGTTCTTAGTTTTTGGACCAAAACATTTTAAGTAGAACATTTAAAAGTGTAGTTTTGACTTCATTTGTATCTTCAAATGTTGGTCATTTATAGTTAAAAACAAAACAAAACAACTGTGAGGATGCATGATTTCTTGTTTGGGTCTCCATTTTATGTTTTTAGTTTGGAAAAAAACAAAACAAACTCGCAGTTACTTTGTATTAAATAAAAAAATAAATCACACAGCATTTATATATGTGAAAATGTTAGGTTTTAGTCCAAAAAACTGTAAAAAGTGCATTTTATTTAGGTTGTAGATTAAAAGAAATACCAAAGAAAGCAAACACTCTTTGTTCTTAATTTTTGGACCAAAACATACTAAGTAGAACATTTAAAAGTGTAATTTTGACTTTATTTGTATCTTCAAATGTTGGCCATTTATAGTTAAAAACAAAACAACTGTGGAGATGCATGATTTGTTGTTTGGGTCTCCATTTTATGTTTTTACTTTTTGAAGTTACTTTTGTATAAAAAAAACATACAGCATTTATATATTTAAATATGTTAGGGTTTAGTCCAAAAAACTGTAAAAACTTTAGGTTGTAGATTAAAAGAAATACCAAATAAAGCAAATGTGACGATACATGCTTTGTTTTTAATTTTTGGACCAAAACATACTAAGTAGAACATTTAAAAGTGTCATTTTGACTTTATTTGTATCTTCAAAAGTTGGTCATTTATAGATAAAAACAAAACAACTGTGTGCATGATTTGTTGTTTGGGTCTCCATTTTATGTTTTTAGTTTGGAAAAAACAAAACAAACATGCAGTTACTTTGTATTAGATTAAAAAAAACAAAAAAAACACAGCATTTATATATTTAAATATGTTAGGTTTTAGTCTAAAAAACTGTAAAAGTGCATTTTATTTACCGTATTTTCCGCACTATAAGGCGCACCGGATTATTAGCCGCACCTTCAATGAATGGCATATTTCATAACTTTGTCCACCAATAAGCCGCCCCGGACTATAAGCCGCGCCTACGCTGCGCTAAAGGGAATGTCAAAAAAACAGTCAGATAGGTCAGTCAAACTTTAATAATATATTAAAAACCAGCGTTCTAACAACTCTGTTCACTCCCAAAATGTACGCAAATGTGCAATCACAAACATAGTAAAATTCAAAATAGTGCAGAGCAATAGCAACATAATGTTGCTCGAACGTTAATGTCACAACACACAAAATAAACATAGCGCTCACTTTCTGAAGTTATTCTTCATTCGTAAATCCTTCGTCTTCGGTGTCCGAAGTGAAAAGTTGGGCAAATTTACGATCCACTGGCAGATGTTGGCGTCGTCTGGCGCTGCCTCTTCGTCTTAGTGAAGGTGTGTTCGCCTTCTGTCATCCATTGTTCCCACGCAGTTAGCAGTCTAGCTTCGAATGCCCTGTTGACACCAATATCTAGCGGCTGGAGGTCTTTTGTCAATCCACCCGGAATGACGGCGAGTATTGAATTAAGCGCGTAAGCGTGTCTCTAATGTGCTGTTATGAGCTAGCAAATATAACAACTACACTACCCAGCATGCAACGATAGTTTCGAGCGTGCGCGGTAGCCCTGAGAAGCGTTGTATGCTGGGAGATAGAATGTGGTTATGAGCACGCTGTGAGTAAACGTTGAGAACTCAGTTAACACGCCTCGTCTGCATTATTTATAATTAGACAGACAACACACTTAATAGGAGCCATTTTGGGGTCTTTACATAAACACACAAATGGAAATGAAACGTCACATATCCCAGCATGCACCGCGCGCTTCTTCTACGGGGAAAAACAGATGGCGGCTGTTTACCGTAGTTGCGAGACCTAAACTTTATGAAAATGAATCTTAATATTTATCCATATATAAAGCGCACCGGGTTATAAGGCGCACTGTCAGCTTTTGAGAAAATTTGTGGTTTTTAGGTGCGCCTTATAGTGCGGAAAATACGGTAGGTTGTACATTAAAATTAATACCAAAGTAAACAAATATGACGATACATACTTTGGTCTTAATTTTTGGACCAAAACATACTAAGTAGAACATTTAAAAGTGTAATTTTGACTTTATTTGTGTCTTCAAATGTTGGTCATTTATAGTTAAAAACAAAACAAAACAACTGTGAGGATGCATGATTTCTTGTTTGGGTCTCCATTTTATGTTTTTAGTTTGGAAAAAACAAAAATGCAGTTACTTTGTATTAGATTAAAAAAAATCACACAGCATTTATATATTTAAATGTTAGGTTTTTGTAAAAAAAAAAAAAAAAAACTGTAAAAGTGCATTTTATTTAACTTCTAGATTAAAATAAATACCAAAGAAAACAAATGTGACGATACATACTTTGTTCTTAGTTTTTGGACCAAAACATACTAAGTAGAACATTTAGAAGTGTAATTATGACTTTATTTGTATCTTCAAGTGTTGGTCATTTGTAGTTAAAAACAAAACAACTGTGGAGATGCATGATTTCTTGTTTGGGTCTCCATTTTATGTTTTTAGCTTTGAAAAAAAACGAAACAAAAATACAGTTACTTTGTATTAGATAAAAAAAATAAAATAAAACACAGCATTTATATATTTAAATATGTTAGGTTTTAGTCTAAAAAACTGTAAAAGTGCATTTTATTTAGGTTGTAGATTAAAATAAATACCAAAGTAAACAAATATGACGATACATGCTTTGGTCTTAATTTTTGGACCAAAACATACTAAGTAGAACATTTAAAATTGTAATTCTGACTTTATTTGTATTTTCAAATATTGGTCATTTATAGTTAAAAACAAAACAAAACAACTGTGGAGATGCATGGTTTGTTGTTTGGGTCTCCATTTTATGTTTTTAGTTTGGAAAAAAACAAAACAAACATGCAGTTACTTTGTATTAGATAAAAAAAATAAAATAAAACACAGCATTTATATATTTAAATATGTTAGGTTTAAGTCTAAAAAACTGTAAAAGTGCATTTTATTTAGGTTGTAGATTAAAATAAATACCAAAGTAAACAAATGTGACGATAATTTACTTTGGTCTTAATTTTTGGACCAAAACATACTAAGTAGAACATTTAAAAGTGTAATTTTGACTTTATTTGTATCTTCAAATGTTGGTCATTTATAGTTAAAAACAAAACAAAACAACTGTGAGGATGCATGATTTCTTGTTTGGGTCTCCATTTTATGTTTTTAGTTTGGAAAAAACAAAAATACAGTTACTTTGTATTAGATAAAAAAATAAAAATAAATCACACAGCATTTATATACCGTTAGGTTTTTGTAAAAAAACAAAACAACAAAACTGTAAAAGTGCATTTTTTTTAGCTTCTAGATTAAAATAAATACCAAAGAAAACAAATGTGACGATACATACTTTGGTCTCAATTTTTGGACCAAAACATACTAAGTAGAACATTTAAAAGTGTCATTTTGACTTTATTTGTATCTTCAAATGTTGGTCATTTATAGTTAAAAACAAAACAAAACAAAACAACTGTGGAGTTTTTAGTTTGGAAAAAACAAAAATGCAGTTACTTTGTATTAGATAAAAAAAGAAAATAAAACACACAGCATTTATATATTTAAATGTTAGTTTTTTGTAAAAAAAAAAAAAAAAAAAAAAAAAAACTGTAAAAGTGCATTTTATTTAGCTTCTAGATTAAAATAAATAGCAAAGTAAACAAATGTGACGATACATACTTTGTTCTTAGTTTTTGGACCAAAACATATTAAGTAGAACATTTAAAAGTGTAATTTTGACTTTATTTGTATCTTCAAATGTTGGTCATTTATAGTTAAAAACAAAACAACTGTGGAGATGCATGATTTGTTGTTTGGGTCTCCATTTTATGTTTTTAGCTTTGAAAAACAATAAAAATAAAATAAATTCAATTACTTTGTATTACCGTATTTTCCGCACCATTAGCCGCACCTAAAAACCACAAATTTACTCAAAAGCTGACAGTGCGGCTTTTAACCCGGTGCGCTTTATATATGGATAAATATTAAGATTCATTTTCATAAAGTTTCGGTCTCGCAACTTCCGTAAACAGCCGCCATCTTTTTTCCCGGTAGAACAGGAAGCGCTTCTTCTTCTACGCAAGCAACCACCAAGGTAAGCACCCGCCCCCATAGAACAGGAAGCGCTTCTTCTTCTACTGTAAGCAACCACCCGCCCCCGGAAGAAGAAGAAGCGCGCGGATTTTCGTTTCATTTCCTTTGTGTGTTTACATCTGTAAAGACCAGACCACAAAATGGCTCCTACTAAGCGACACGCGTATAACGCAGAATTTAAACTTAAGGCAATAAGTCATGCCGAAGAACACGGAAATAGAGCAGCAGCAAGAGAATATAACATAAATGAATCAATGGTGCGTAGGTGGAGGAAGCAAGAAGATGACCTGCGCCAGGTAAAGAAGACAAAACAGAGTTTCCGAGGGAACAAAGCAAGATGGCAACTGTTGGAGGACAAACTCGAACAGTGGGTTGTTGAGCAGAGAGCAGCAAGCAGAAGTGTCAGCACCATCACTATTCGAATGAAGGCAACAACGCTAGCAAGCGAACTTCACCTGGATGATTTTAAAGGTGGTGCTTCTTGGTGTTTCCGGTTCATGAAAAGACGCTTATAGACTACGGTGTCGTCACGGACTACAAAGGCGGACTCGCACAATTTTTCAGGATTTATAGAGATCCCAAATACAGATCAGCAGGTACCAGAAGGTAAGAAAAGTTGTGTTTGCATAATATTGCGAAACAAAGTGCCAGATAATATGTCTTACCTTATACACACACTTTTCAATTCGTTCACCGAAGACGAAGAATTCGAAGGATTTACGAATGAAGAATAACTTCAGAAAGTGAGCGCTATGTTTATTTTGTGTGTTGTGACATTAACGTTCGAGCAACATTATGTTGCAATTGCTCTGCACTATTTTGAATTTTACTATGTTTGTGATTGCACATTTGCGTACATTTTGGGACAGAGTTGTTAGAACGCTGGTTTTTAATATATTATTAAAGTTTGACTGACCTATCTGACTGTTTTTTTGACATTCCCTTTAGCGCAGCGTAGGCGGGGCTTATAGTCCGGGGCGGCTTATAGGTGGACAAAGTTTTGAAATATGCCATTCATTGAAGGTGCGGCTAATAACCCGGGGCGGCTTATAGTGCGGAAAATACGGTAGATGAAAAAAAAATTAACATTTATTCATATAAATATGTTATATGCTCCTTCAAACTGTCTATTATCTTGTGCAGACCACACATGTTTCCTTTTGCACGTCGAATAACAGCCATGTGGTTTCTCCCAGGTTGTCCAAGCTCCTGCTGCGTCTCCCCGCCCTGCGCCTGATCAGCGCGGCCGTCACGGAGGAGCTCTTCTTCGCCGGCCTCATCGGCAACGTGCAGATCGACAGCATCATCCCCTACATCCTCAAGATGGACTCCACGGACTACAGCAGCCAGTCCGCCTCCGGGGTGTGACGCCCCCCTTTTTTTAGCGCCGGGACTGTGGAAGACAGTCCTACAAGCAAAGTCTCTGGCCACCGCGTGGCCCCGTCTTTTTATTTATGTGGATCTTCTTCACCGGGGGGTCACTGAAGAGCAAACGTGCACACAATCAGGACTGAAGCAGTGGAAGAGTAGAGTGCATTTTAGTGTACATAAAGTAGTATTTTATGGCCTTTGCTCTTTCTGCAGATCACGGTTTTCTTTCCTTTTACACTTTCCCTAAACCATCATGCTGGTTTCTCCCCCCTACATGTGAAATCCTCTCCTAAAAGGTTCTAACCTTTATTCTCTATTTGTTTGCCAATCCAAAGGATAGGACCAACAATGCATTTTTTCCACTGTGGATGCAAAGTCAAGTGTGTACATAGAATGTATGGAGGAGGAGGTTTTAGCGGGGAGCACTCTGTGATGATCACATCCTGTCTTTTGGACAAAAAATATATATCTATAACGGTCTTGTCGGTGGAAAATAAACTAATTTACGTGTTGAGAACGAGCTCTTTGACGGCACTTCCTCGTTCACTCGAGCGTGATCAGGAAGCGGAGGTCTATAGAAGTAAATCATGCGCCAATAAAGCCAGCAGATTGTTTTACATGTGACGGTTAAATTATTCACACAAAGTGTTTAAAAGTGCACTTTTCGGTACCAAAATGTGCACAAACACACACAAAAAGGTGTGATGTAATGTGGGGACCGCCGTTCCCGACTCGGTGGATTATCCCATTCCAGTCTGAGCGAAATGTTTGGACGCAGAGAGTCGTGTGGAGCGTTCCCACGGTCTTGGGATTTGGGCTCCGTTTGATCCCCAAAGTTGGAGGGCTTGCAAGACAAAGCTGCAGCTTTTTTTGTTAATAAGCGTGGCTAATAGCGCCTGTGATGATGACGCAACTTGTTTAATGCTATAGGAAGACCCAAAAGCAGTGAAGTTGTCACGTTGTGTAAATGGTCAATAAAAACAATGATTTGCAAATAATTTTCAACTTATATTCAATTGAATAGACTGCAAAGACAAGATATTTCATGTTCCCTTTTTTTTAGAATTTAATGGCAGCAACACATTGCAAAAAAAGTTGTCACAGGGGCATTTTTACCACTGTGTTACATGGCCTTTCCTTTTAATAACACTCAGTAAACGTTTGGGAACTGAGGAGACACATTTTTGAAGCTTCTCAGGTGGAATTCTTTCCCATTCTTGCTTGATGTACAGCTTAAGTTGTTCAACAGTCCGGGGGTCTCCGTTGTGTTATTTTAGGCTTCATAATGCGCCACACCTGGACTACAGGCAGGCCAGTCTAGTACCTGCACTCTTTTACTATGAAGCCACGTTGATGTAACACGTGACTTTGGATTGTCTTGCTGAAATAAGCAGGGGCGTCCATGATAACGTTGCTTGGAAGGCAACATATGTCGCTCCAAAACCTGTATGTACCTTTCAGCATTAATGGTGCCTTCACAGATGTGTAAGTTACCCATGCCTTGGGCACTAATACACCCCCATACCATCACACATGCTGGCTTTTCCACTTAGCGTCGAGAAGAATCCGGATGGTTCTTTTCCTCTTTGGTCCGGAGGACACGACGTCCGCAGTTTCCAAAAACAATTTGAAATGTGGACTCGTCAGATCACAGAACACTTTTCCCACTTTGCATCAGTCCATCTTAGATGAGCTTGGGGCGGCATTTCTGGGTGTTGTTGATAAATGGCTTTCGCTTTGCATCGTAGAGTTTTAACTTGCACTTAAAGATGTAGCGACCAACTGTAGTTACTGACAGTGGTTTTCTTAAGTGTCCCTGAGCCCATGTGGTGATATCCTTTACACACTGATGTCGCTTTTTGACGCAGTACCGCCTGGGGGATCCAAGGTCCGTAATATCATGGCTTACGTGCAGTGATTTCTCCAGATTCTCTGAACCTTTTGATGATATTACAGACCGTTGATGGTGAAATCCCTAAATTCCTTGCAATAGCTGGTTGAGAAATGTTGTTCTTAAACAATTTGCTCACGCATTTGTTGACAAAGTGGTGACCCTCGCCCCGTCCTTGTTTGTGAACGACTGAGCATTTCATGGAAGCTTCCTTTATACCCAATCATGGCACCCACCTGTTCCCAATTTGCCTGCTCACCTGCGGGATGTTCCAAATAAGTGTTTGATGAGCATTCCTCAAGTCTTTTTTGCCACTTGTGCCAGCTTTTTTGAAACATGTTGCAGGCATCAAACTCCAAAAGAGCTAATATTTGCAAAAAATAACAAAAGTTTTCCAGTGTGAACGTTAAATATCTTGTCTTTGCAGTCTATTCAATTGAATATAAGTTGAAAAGGATTTGCAAATCATTGTATTCTGTTTTTATTTACCATTTACACAACGTGACAACTTCACTGGTAAAAACAGCATTCTTATTTCACAAGCAAACTTCCACATATAGAGTCAAAGGAAGTGACCTAACTTCTGTTTTTTCAATAAGTAGCTGTCTCAGCAGTGAAAAAAAAATTGCATGACTTTGCATAAAACAAGCATATTTTTTTTGCGGCTCACAAAAAGGACAAATGCAGCAAATGCTATTAATGTTACACAACATGAATAAATGTTCTTTTTAGCCAGGACTGAATACATCTATGGAGCTCTGATATGAAAATATCATCTACTTTAACTGGATCATGACTTAAGATGATGTCATCACACACACACACACACACACACACACACACACACGCACGCACACAAAGGGGTGTTTTGTTTCAAACCGTACCAGTTGTGTGCAGGGTTGGGCGATACTGCAAATATTGGTACTGGTCCGATACCACGTGAATACCGGACCAGTATCACCGATACCGACACGTCTTACTTGAAGCTGTCAAAGACGGCATGTGATTTTTGCCTTTCATTCGTTAGTTGTGGTTATAACCAGAACAACAAGCAGGCCACAAAAAAATTGGTATCAACATAATTGTGAACATTTTAAACGATATCTCATACGGCAATAGAAGACGATATCAACAAAATAATACAAATAAAAAAAAACGATCACATCATGCTAGTATGTGGATTCGATATTAATTGAGGGTGGAAGATTGATCCAAATAGTCTTAGTATCGATACCATGGGTACAGTATCATATGCAGTCGTATGTTTATTATTACAAATCTGGTGGTATAGTTGTGTCATCAAAATATTAATGTAGTATTTATTTTGCTTTTGTTGCGTAACTTAATTGACGTGCTTGACTTTTAGTTTAATCACTAAAATAAATGCATTGTATTAATTTATTGAAACGTTTTAAATTATACACAATCAACAAATTAAAGGCAAAATCACAAAGTCATCTAATGTTCAAAAACAAACAAACAAACAAAAAATTTCACTGCTTGACTTTTATTTTGAAAAGTTTTAAAATTAATACACAATTAACAAATTAAAGGCAAAATCAGAAAGTCATCCAATGTTCAAAAACATTTCACTGCTTGACTTTTATTTTGAAAAGTTTTAAAGATATACACAATTAACAAATTAAAGGCAAACTCAGAAAGTCATCCAATTGTCAAAAACAAACACACACAAAAAACATTTCAATGCTTGACTTTTATTTTGAAAAGTTTTAAAATTATACACAATTAACAAATTAAAGGCAGAATCAGAAAGTCATCCAATGGTCAAAAACGAACAAACAAACAATAAAAACATTTCACTGCTTGACTTTTATTTTGAAAAGTTTTAAAATGATACACAATTAACAAATTAAAGGCAAAATCAGAAGTTCAAAACTGTCAAAAACAAACAAACAAAAAACATTTCACTGCCTGACTTTTATTTTGAAAAGTTTTAAAATTGCACACAATCAACAAATTAAAGGCAAAATCGGAAAGTCATCCAATGGTCAAAAACAAACAAACAATTTCACTGCTTGACTTTTATTTTGAAAAGTTTTAAAATTATACACAATTAACAAATTAAAAGCAAAATCAGAAAGTCATCCAATGGTCAAAAACGAACAAACAAACAATAAAAACATTTCACTGCTTGACTTTTATTTTGAAAAGTTTCAAAATGATACACATTTAACAAATGAAAGGCAAACTCAGAAAATCATCCATTGGTCAAAAACAAAAACATTTCACTGCTTGACTTATTTTGAAAAGTTTTAAAATTGCACACAATTAATAAATTAAAGGTAAAATCAGAAAGTCATCCAATGTTCAAAAACAATTTCACTGCTCGACTTTTATTTTGAAAAGTTTTAAAATGATACACAATTAACAAATTAAAGGCAAAATCACAAAGTCATCTAATGTTAAAAAACGAACAAAAAAAAAACATTTCACTGCTTGACTTTTATGTTGAAAAGTTTTAAAATGATACACAATTAACAAATTAAAGGCAAAATCAGAAAGTCATCCAATGGTCAAAAGCGAACAAACAATAAAAACATTTCACTGCTTGACTTTTATTTTGAAAAGTTGTAAAATGATACACAATTAACAAATTAAAGGCACAACCAGAAAGTCATCCATTGGTCAAAAACAAACAACATTTCACTGCTTGACTTTTATTTTGAAAAGTTTTATAATTATACACAATTAACAAATTAAAGGCAAAATCAGAAAGTCATCCAATGGTCAAAAACTAACAAAAACAAACAACATTTCACGGCTTGACTTTTATTTTGAAAAGTTTTAAAATTATACACATTTAACAAATTAAAGGCAAAATCAGAAAGTCATCCAATGGTAAAAAACAAACAAACAAACAAACAAAACATTACACTTCTTGACTTTTATTTTGAAAAGTTTTAAAATTATACACATTTAACAAATTAAAGGCAAATTCAGAAAGTCATCCATTGGTCAAAAACAAAAATTTCACTGCTTGACTTTTATTTTGAAAAGTTTTAAAATTGCACACAATTAACAAATTAAAGGCAAAATCAGAAAGTCATCCAATGGTCAAAAACGAACAAAACCAAACAACATTTCACTGCTTGACTTTTATGTTGAAAAGTTTTAAAATTATACACATTTAACAAATTAAAGGCAAAATCAGAAAGTCATCCAATGGTCAAAAACAAACAAACAAACAAACAAATAAACATTTCACTGCTTGACTTTTATTTTGAAAAGTTTTAAAATTACACACATTTAACAAATTAAAGGCAACATCAGAAAGTCATCCAATGGTCAAAAACAACCAACCAAACAAATAAAACATTTCACTGCTTGACTTTTATTTTGAAAAGTTAAAAAATTACACACAATTAACAAATCAAAGGCAAAATCAGAAAGTCATACAATGGTCAAAAACAAACAAAAACAAAATTCACTATCGGCCCTGCAATTTCTGTGGTTTCGGTTCGACGTCCAGTATCGCCCAGTACGCCACCCGCGGCCCCCACTATCGACATAGTCGACATCTGTGTCGATCCGCCCAGCTCGTATTTGTGTGTAGCGAGCGGAGCATGTTCGCTAGTTGTCAGGGTTGTGTTGGACACGCCAGGAGGCGAGAAAGGGACGAAGACGCCGACAAATGAAAGAATGACGGACGACATGTGACGACTCACTTGTCCTTTTGACGAAAAGGCGCGGGGGAGATTGTTACAAATGTATTGTGCGATGCCCGGCGCCACCGTGTCCGTGCGGAGTTTGTCCGAAGTGGAGAAACACCTCAACGGCAACAGGATGGTGAGTAACTTTCACCTTTTCAACAACCCTGAACGCAACACAACAACCCTGAACGCAACACGACAACCCTGAACGCAACACAGCAACCCTGAACGCAACGCAACATGTTGAAATAATAGTTCATATAAGACTCCTTTGGTGACGACACGGTGCCCCTTCAAAATAAAACCTCATACCGGAAGCAGTTCAACTCATGTTGGAGTTTTGGTTGTTTTTGCTCTTAACACAATTACGACTATTTATTATTTTTAAAGTGTTTAGTTGAGTGAACGCTCCAAAATAGGATTTTCTACACAAATTCATCTATTTATTTAACTTCTTTTCCAGATTTTGGCGCGCTCTACCTTCCGCATTTTTCAAACCGTTCCAACTTCAAACTGTTCAGCCGATTTCCCTTGACAAATTCCAAAAATTCCCAGATTTCCCAGAATTCCAGTTTTTCCGGGACATTTTTCCCCCACTCAAAATGAATTGGCCATTTCCACAACAAACCATTCCACCTTCAACACATCCCACCATTCTGGAAATTCAAGCTATTATTTTTCCAAGTTCAAAAAAATTCCAGGATTTTTTCAGAATTCCTGGTTTTCCAAAGCCCTATTTCCACCCTTTTTTTCTGGCGACTACTTCTTCCACATTTGTCGAACAACTTCAATCGTTTCACCGTCGAAACATCCCTCTCAATCAGGACAAAAATCTAAGTTGTTTTTTGAATGGGAAAAATTCCCGGTTTTCCCGAAATTCCAGGAATTCCGTAATACCATTTCTCAATTCAACATTTCTCCACCGATTGGAAACATTTTAACACCAACCATTTCAACTCATTCAGACTATTCAAGTTTTTTTTCTTTTTCTTACCATATTCAAAAATAGTTCCCGAAATTCCAGGAATTCTATAATACAATTTCTCAATTCAACATGTTACTACTTCAACATTTCTCCACCAATTTGAAAATTCCCAACAACAACCATTTCAACTCATTCAGACCATTCAAGTTTTTTACCATTTAAAAAAAATAAAATAAAATAAAAAAAAATTCCAGGAATTCCGTAATACCATTTCTCAATTCAACATGTTACTACTTCAACATTTCTCCACCGATTTTAAAAATTCCTTCACCAACCACATCAACTCATTCAGACCATTCAAGTTTTTTTTTTACCATTTTCAAAAAAATTCTTGAAATTCCAGGAATTCCATAATACCATTTCTCAATTCAACATGTTACTACTTCAACATTTCTCCACCGATTTGAATAATTCCAACACCAACCATTAACTCATTCAGACCATTAAAGTTTTTTACCGTTTTCAAAACAATTCCAGAAATTCCAGGAATTCCATAATACCATTTCTCAATTCAACATGTTACTACTTCAACATTTCTCCACCGATTTGAAAAATGTCAACACCAACCATTTCAACTCATTCAGACCATTCAAGTTTTTTACCATTTAAAAAAAAAAAAATTAAAAAAAAAAAATCCAGGAATTCCATAATACCATTTCTCAATTCAATATGTTACTACTTCATTTTTCGACCGATTTGAAAAATTCCAACACCAACCATTTCAAGTCATTCAGAACATTCACGTTTTTTACCATTTAAAAAAAAATAAAAAAATAAAAAAATTATTCCAGGAATATTCCGTATTACCCTTTCTCAATTCAACATGTTACTATTACAAAATTTTTCCACCAATTTGAAAAATTCCAACACCAACCATTTCAACTCATTCAGACCATTCAAGTTTTTTTTACCATTTTCAAAAAAAAATTCAGGAATTCCATAATACCATTTCTCAATTCAACATGTTACTACTTCAACATTTCTCCACCGATTTGGAAAAATTCCAACACCAACCATTTCAACTCATTCAGACCATTCAAGTTTTTTTTTTTACCATTTTCAAAATAAATTCCATAATACCAACCATTTCAACTCATTCAGACCATTCAAGTTTTTTACCATTTTCAAAAAAATTCCCGAAATTCCAGGGATTCCGTAATACAATTTATCAATTCAACATGTTATTACTTCAACATTTCTCCACCGATTGGAAAAAATCCAACACCAACCATTTCAACTCATTCAGACCATTCAAGTTTTTTTTTTTTTACCATTTTCATAAAAATTCCCGCTTTTCTCGAAATTCCCATTGAAATCAATGAGACATTCTTCAAAGTTCTACAACTCCCACATTTTTCATCTAATTCAAACTGTTCCAACTTCAAAATATTCAACCTGTTTGGGAAATGTGTGCTCTACTTCAAATATTCTTTAAAAAATTCCAGGATTTCTGTTCAACTTCACCATTGGAGCATTCACACGCAATTCCTTCAGGAATTGCCTCATCTAATTACTATTCCAAACACTACTACTACTGTAGTGTTTGAATAGTAACTAGGTGAGGCAATTCCTGAAGGAATTACGTGTGAATGTTACACCGTCACAACATTTACAAATGCAAAACAAAGCAACTGTGGGATGCATGATTTGTTGTTTGGGTCTCCATTTGATGCTTTTAGTTTTTAAAAAAAACAAACATGCAGTTACTTTGTATTAGATAAATACATTTATAAAAAACACAGCATTTATATGTTTAAATATTCTAGGTTTTAGTAAAAAAACTGTAAAAAGTGCATTTTATTTAGGTTGTAGATGAAAAGAAATACCAAATAAAACAAATGTTAAGATACATGCTTTATTCTTAGTTTTTGGACCAAAACATACTAAGTAGAACATTTAAAAGTGTCATTTTGACTTTATTTGTATCTTCAAATGTTGGTCATTTATCAAATATGAGCCCTTCTTTAAAGCAACACTTAAAAATTCAAGGCCTGATGTTGTAAAAATGTATTTAGAAGGTAAAAAAAAGTGTTTTTTTATGCTGTAGGTATGAACATATAGGATTTAGAATGAGTGGTTTTCTACTTTGTGGAAATTAATTGATGTCTGGAACCAATTAACAGCGATAAATGAGGTATTAGTGTACACACTTTGAATCTTCAAATGTTGTTTTTAGCTGAAAAACACCTTTTAAAAATTAAATCTCTTTGAGTTTTAGGTTTAAAAAAATGAGAGATAAATGCGTTGCAATTTTTATATCCAGATGGGAAGTTTTAGTAAAAAAAAATGCATAGGCAGTTTAAAAAAAATATGAGCCCTCCTTTAAAGCCCTTAAAAAGTTAAAATTCGAGGCCTGATGTTGTAAAATGTATTTAGAATGTAAAAAAAAGTGTTTTTTATGCTGTAGTTATGAAAATATTGTATTTAGAATGAGTGGTTTTCTACTTTGTGGTAATTAATTGATGTCTGGAACCAATTAACAGCGATACATGAGGTATTGGTGTACACACTTTGAATCTTCAAATGTTGTTTTTAACTGAAAAACACCCTTAAAAAATTGAATCTCTTTGAGTTTTAGGTTTAAAAAAATGAGAGATACATGCATTGCAATTTTTATATCCAGATGGGAAGTTTTTGTAGAAAAAAAATCCATAGGCAGTTGAAAAAAAATATGAGCCCTCCTTTTAAAGCCCTTAAAAAGTTAAAATTCGAGGCCTGATGTTGTAAAATGTATTTAGAACGTAAAAAAAAAGTGTTTTTTATGCTGTAGTTATGAAAATATTGTATTTAGAATGAGTGGTTTTCTACTTTGTGGAAATTAATTGATGCCTGGAACCAATTAACAGCGATAAATGAGGTATTAGTGTACACACTTGAATCTTCAAATGTTGTTTTTAGCTGAAAAACACCTTTAAAAAATTAAATCTCTTTGAGTTTTAGGTTTAAAAAAATGAGAAATACATGCGTTGCAATTTTTATATCCAGATGGAAAGTTTTAGTAAAAAAAAAAATACATAGGCAGTTTAAAAAAATATGAGCCCTCCTTTAAAGCCCTTAAAAAGTTCAAATTCGAGGCCTGATGATGTAAAATGTATTTAGAAGGTAAAAAAAAGTATTTTTTATGCTGTAGTTATGAAAATATTGTATTTAGAATGAGTGGTTTTCTACTTTGTGGAAATTAATTTATGTCTGGAACCAATTAACAGCGATAAATGAGGTATTAGTTTACACACTTTCATTCTTCAAATGTTGTTTTTAGCTGAAAAACACCCTTACAAAATTAAATCTCTTTGAGTTTTAGGTTTAAAAAAAGAGAGATAAATGCGTTGCAATTTTTATATCCAGATGGGAAGTTTTAGTAAAAAAAAATAAAATCCATAGACAGTTGAAAAAAAATATGAGCCCTCTTAAAAAGTTAAAATTCGAGGCCTGATGTAAAATGTTTTTAAAAGTTAGAAAAAGTTTGTTTTTATGCTGTAGGTATGAAAATATTGGATTTAGAATGAGTGGTTTTCTACTTTGTGGAAATTAATTTACGTCTGGAACCAATTAACAGCGATAAATGAGGTATTAATGTACACACTTTTTTTTTTTAGCTGAAAAACACCCTTACAAAATTAAATCTCTTTGAGTTTGAGGTTTAAAAAAATTAGATTTTTATATCCAGATGGGAAGTTTTAGTAAAAAAAAAAAAATCCATAGGCAGTTTAAAAAAAATATGAGCCCTCCTTTAAAGCCCTTAAAAAGTTACAATTCGAGGCCTGATGTTGTAAAATGTATTTAGAAGGTAGAAAATGTGTTTTTTTATGCTGTAGGTATGAAAATATTGTATTTAGAATGAGTGGTTTTCTACTTTGTGGAAATTAATTGATGTCTGGAACCAATTAACAGTGATAAAAAATGAGGTATTAGTTTACATACTTTGAATCTTCAAATGTTGTTTTTAACTGAAAAACACCCTTAAAAAATTGAATCTCTTTGAGTTTTAGGTTTAAAAAAATGAAAGATACATGCGTTGCAATTTTTATATCAAGATGGGAAGTTTTTGTAGAAAAAAAAAATCCATAGGCAGTTGAAAAAAAATATGAGCCCTCTTAAAAAGTTAAAATTCGAGGCCTGATGTAAAATGTTTTTAAAAGTTAGAAAAAGTTTGTTTTTATGCTGTAGGTATGAAAATATTGGATTTAGAATGAGTGGTTTTCTACTTTGTGGAAATTAATTTACGTCTGGAACCAATTAACAGCGATAAATGAGGTATTAATGTACACACTTTTTTTTTTTTGCTGAAAAACACCCTTACAAAATTAAATCTCTTTGAGTTTGAGGTTTAAAAAAATTTGATTTTTATATCCAGATGGGAAGTTTTAGTAAAAAAAAAAAATCCATAGGCAGTTTAAAAAAGACCTTTTAAATAAGATGGATAAAAATAATGTCATTTTTAATGTGTGCTTGTATTTGTACTTAATATGGTAAAGTGTTGGTTATGTGTACGGTGCAGCATGGCTGGAACCCACTACAGTCACTACGTGCACCTTTCTGCTCAGCTAAATGTTGCAACATGAAGACATGCTCCTTTTTTTTCTCCGCTCTGTTGCTTTATTTTCTTAATCTAGTGCGGTGTTGCGCAATATGAACTTTAAATGAAGGCCACATTGTGTGAAGGTACACCAACATCTTCCTCATTCTCACCCTCCTACAACTTTCATCTGATTGTTTTCCTTCAAAATGTAAAATGTTCAGCACATTCAGGACACACGGACTCCTTTCAATACATTTTTCTTAAAATTACCGGTTTCATCAGATTTAATTGTTTTTGCGGTATTTTCCCCTTCTTTCTTTCAACTACTCCCCCCACATTTTTCAACGGATTTCAACCATTCCACCATCAAAACATTCATCTTAATCAGGACAATATGGCTAGTTTTTTGTTTTGTTTTTTTTAACAGAATTTAGTAGATTTTTTTTCAGTTTTTTACTTTTTTTTTTTTTTTCAGCATCGGACGGATTGGTACTACTTCCACCATTCTTACTTACGGTTCTAACTTCTAACTTTTTCCCTCCCTCTAAAACTGTAAACTGCAAGTAAATATTCCACACACTCATGTATTATGTTGTACTAATGATAAACCTGGTTTTAGCCCCAAAATTAGGCAAAAACACAGCAATGCATTGTGGGTAGCCACATGTCATTTTTAACTGTTTTAATCCAATATACGGTTTAACCCCCCCCCCCCCCCCCCCCCCCAAAAAAAAACACTAACCTTGGGTGCAAGTAAATGTTCCACATAGTCAGATATTATTTTTTGTTATAATAAAAAAATATTTAGTCTGAAACTGGCCAAAAATGCAGTACTGTCACAGCAATGCATTTTGGGTACTCATTTGATTTTTAACTGTTGAATTAATAATAATAATAATAATAATAATAATACATTTTATTTGGTGTAGCGCTTTTCAGAGTACTCAAAGATGCTTTACAGTATACATTTTATATATATATATATATATATATATATATATATATATATATATATATATATATATATATAATTTTGGTGATAATTGAATAGATTTAGTTTGCTATGTTAGTGTGTTCCATGCTAAGGTTGTAACCCCTGCAGGGAAATATTGTTTTACAATTTTTAAAGATGATAAAAAACGCTTGAAAGATACGGCTCATAAGAGCCACGGTTGTAGCCTTCAAAGTCTCTAAAACTTCAAAACCATCCATCAATGTTTTATATACACACTGCAAGCATATACTGTATATAATGTAGTAACGGACACCTTTGTAACAATATGTAATATGTGCAATATACACACTGTTACTACATTATATATACATACTTTTACAGTGTGTATATTGCACATATTACATATTATGAAGGTGTCTGTTACTACATTATATATATACTTGCAGTGTGTATATTGTACATATTACATATTGTTATGAAGGTGTCTGTTACTACATTACATATATACTTGCAGTGTGTATATCGTACATATTACATATTGTTATGAAGGTTTCTGTTACTATATTATATATATATATATATATATATATATATATATATATATTTATAATGTAGTAACAGTATATATATATATATATAAACTTTTACAGACACCTTCATAACAATATATATGCACAATATACACACTGCAAGTATATAATGTAGTAACAGACACCTTCATAACAATATGTAATATGTACAATATACACACTGCAAGTATATATATAATGTAGTGACAGACACCTTCATAACAATATGTAATATGTACAATATACACACTGCAAGTATATATATAATGTAGTAACAGACACCTTCATAACAATATGTAATATGTACAATATACACACTGCAAGTATATATATATAATGTAGTAATAGACACCTTCATAACAATATGTAATATGTACAATATACACACTGCAAGTATATATATATAATGTAGTAAAAGATGTAATATGTACAACATACACACTGCAAGTATATATATATAATGTAGTAACAGACACCTTCATAACAATATGTAATATGTACAATATACACACTGCATGTGTATATATATAATGTAGTAATAGACACCTTCATAACAATATGTAATATGTACAATATACACACTGCAAGTATATATATAATGTAGTAAAAGATGTAATATGTACAACATACACACTGCAAGTATATATATAATGTAGTAACAGACACCTTCATAACAATATGTAATATGTACAATATACACACTGCAAGTTTATATATAATGTAGTAACAGACACCTTCATAACAATATATATTATGTACAATATACACACTGCAAGTTTATATATATATAATGTAGTAACAGACACCTTCATAACAATATGTAATATGTACAATATACACACTGCAAGCATATATATAATGTAGTAACAGACACCTTCATAACAATATGTAATATGTACAATATACACACTGCAAGTATATATATAATGTAGTAACAGACACCTTCATAACAATATGTAATATGTACAATATACACACTACTAGTATATATATAATGTAGTAACAGACACCTTCATAAAAATATGTAATATGTTGAATATTTTCCGTATTTTGATAATTTTATGCACAGCCGGAACAAATTTTTGACGCATTTATTTCCGTTTCCATAGCAGCGCACGTCTGACTTCCTGCAACAAATTTGTTCCTACTCCCGGAATCAAACGCGAGTGTGTTTTCTAATCATGGCAGACTTGGTAACAGACAACGAAGACGTCCATCTTTTGGACAAATGCGGATTTACAACCTTATCTTTTTTGAAGCTGAATATACGGAGGATGAACTGCTGCTTATAGAAGCGAGCAGGAAGAATGGGAGCCATTACCTCCCTGCTTGGCACTCAGCATCAAGGGTTGGAATTGGGGGTTAAATCAGCAAAAATGATTCCCGAGCACGGCCACCGCTGCTGCTCACTGCTCCCCTCACCTCCCAGGGTGGTGATCAAGGGTGATGGGTCAAATGCAGATAATAATTCCGCCACACCTAGTGTGTGTGTGACAATCAAACTTAACATGCAACTTCTACTGAAATTGCCTCATGTAGTTGACGTAGGAAAACTACTTCAAAATAAAGGTTTGTAGCTTGTTATTGTTTTGAAAATCACTTGGAAGCTGTGACCGTATGATTTGTCACGCACTGCAGTCTTGTGTGGAATCTCCCGGACTCTTTTGTGTCAGTCTGGAAGAATGTCATCAACATCATCATCATCATCACGCAACAGGTTGTTGGCATTAGTCAGGGGAATGTTAATGAGATTTTAGCTGGAAGTATTTTTCGTAAAAGGAAACAGAAAGGCATACTTGATTATTTCTATTATGACACTCGTAGATGTACTCCAGGGGTGTATATGCAAACTCATTTTAGATCGCGGAGAAAAATCTACTCCCAAGTGGGCCGGTAACGATAACTTTTTAAGAGCGCACTGTTGTGTTTAGATGGAGACAGGTGTGGACAATATTGGAGACACTTTTCCCCACACTAAAAGTATAAAATCTACTCCCAAGTGGGCCGGACCGGTAAAATCACGGTACGATAACTTGGTTTAACATAATTTTCCCTCGCTTCCCGGCGTACCTTTAAGAGTGCACTGCTGTGTTTGGATGGAGACAGGTGTGGACAATATTGGAGACACTTGTCCCCACACTAAAAGTATACGGCGAACGGAGAAAACTATTTGATGCTGCTTTTATTTTCTCAATACAGCGTCCTTCAGCTTCTGTGTTGCAGGAAGTATTTTTCGTAAAAGTAAACAGAAAGGCATACTTGATTATTTCTATTATAACCTTCGTAAATGTACTCCAGGGGTGTATATCCAAACTCATTTTAGATCGTGGAGAAAAATCTACTCCCAAGTGGGCCGGACCGGTAAAATCACGGCACGATAACTTGGTTTAACGTAATTTTTCCTCACTTCTCGGCGTGCGTTTAAGAGCGCACTGCTGTGTTTAGATGGAGACAGGTGTGGACAATATTGGAGACACTTGTCCCCCACACTACAAGTATATGGCGAACGGAGAAAACTATTTGATGCTGCTTTTATTTTCTCAATACAGCGTCCTTCAGCTGCTATGACTGAGAGTTAATGAGGTTTATAAAGTCTTTAGTTTGTTTACTGGGATGTTCACTCCTTTTATTTAACTGCAAACTGTCATCTCATCTCACGTATCATTATCACTGCAGGACGAGGAATAGCTAAACATGCTTCACTACACACCGTCGGAGGATACAATAGCTCACCAGGTACCAAAATATTGGTATCGGGACAACACTAAAATGCTAGAAAATAAAATAAAATTCTTCCTGTTTTTCCCTTTGCAATAAAAAATGTGAAACATTGATTTGCATATTTTTGCAGATAAACGTACATTAAAAGCATTTTAGTGTATGGTTCCTTACTGTGTAAGTAAATTCTGCAGGTTATCAATATATATTGTTATAATACAAATGAAGTATCTTTTGTCCATGGTTGCAACCGCCTACAATTCATCCCATCAGACATTTTGGGGGGTTTTCTCCATTGAAATAAGCAGGGGCGTCCATGATAACGTTGCTTGGATGGCAACATATGTTGCTCCAAAACCTGTATGTACCTTTTCAGCATTAATGGTGCCTTCACAGATGTGTAAGTTACCCATGCCTTGGGCACTAATACACCCCCATGCCATCACAGATGCTGGCTTTTCAACTTTTCCCCTGAAACAGTCCATAAGGTTATTTTCCTCTTTGTTCCGGAGGAAACGACGTCCACAGTTTCCAAAAACAATTTGAAATGTGGACTCGTCAGACCATAGAACATTTTTCCACTTTGCATCAGTCCATCTTAGATGAGCTCGGGGCCCAGTAAAGCCGGCGGCGTTTCTGGGTGTTGTTGATAAACAGCTTTCGCTTTGCATAATAGAATTTTAACTTGCACTAGCAGATGTAGCGACAAACTGTAGTTACTGACGGTGGTTTTCTGAAGCCAATAATGCAATTTTTTGTGGTCCCCTTAAGTATCGAAAAGTATGAAAATACATTTTGGTACCGGTACCAAAATATTGGTATCGGGACAACACTAAAATACATCTATGCTAACGAATAAAATACAATTCTTCCTCCCCCCCCCCCCCCCCCCTTTACAATAAAAAATGTGAAACATTTATTTGCATATTTTTGCAGATAAAAGTACATTAAAAGCATTTTTAGTGTATTTGCTTATGAGACGTATTACCGAATGACTTTGCCTTTCAAATGAAGTTTTTTGATGCTTTGGTTTCATTTGAGTACACTGAAATGTTGTTCCTCCCAGAGACACCTTTTTGTCCTCACATAAACCCCGTATTTTTTTTACCCGATTTTCAGAAGTGTACCACAATTAATGAGGGACAGGAAGTGTATCTAGACACAACTTAAACCCCTTCTTCCATCTTTGGGAACACTTTGCTACTTACCAAACCGTGATTGTGGTGCACGACTAATTAGACCAGGGGTGTCAAACTGACGGCCCGGGTGATGACTTTGCCAAGTATAAAAATTAGCTGCTTATTTTTTTTTTAACCAAACTGCTGTTCTAAATGTGTCCACTGGATGTCACAATAGCAATTCTGTTAGGCAAGGAAACAGTAAAGGGGGACTGTGGCTCCTCCTCCTCGACCCACATGAAACTTAAAAGTATAGATGTCCGATAATGGCTTTTTTGCCGATATTGTCCAACTCTTAATTACCGATTCCGATATCAACCGATACCGATATATACAGTCGTGGAATTAACACATTATTATGCCTAATTTTGTTTTGATGCCCCACTGGATGCATTAAACAATGTAACAAGGTTTTCCAAAATAAATCAACTCAAGTTATGGAAAAAAAAAATGCCAACATGGCACTGCCATATTTATTATTGATTTTTTTTAACATGCCTCAAAACAGCAGCTTGGAATTTGGGACATGAGGAGGTTGAGGTGGGCGGGGTTGAGGTGGGGGTGCGGGGCGGTAGCGGGGGGTTGTATATTGTAGCGTCCCGGAAGAGTTAGTGCTGCAATGGGTTTCTGGGTATTTGTTCTGTTGTGTTTATGTTGTGTTACGGTGCGGATGTTCTCTCGAAAATGTGTTTGTCATTCTTGTTCGGTGTGGGTTCACAGTGTGGCGCATATTTGTAACAGTGTTAAAAGTTGTTTATACGGCCACCCTCAGTGTGACCTGCATGGCTGTTGACCAAGTATGCTTTGCATTCACTTGTGTGTGTGAAAAGCCGTAGATATAATGTGACTGGGCAAAAATTTTACTTTTTGAAACCGATACCGATAATTTCCGATATTACATTTTAAAGCATTTATCGGCCGATAATAGCGGCAGTCCGATATTATCGGTCATCCCTACTTAAAACCTGCCGTTTTTACGTCTTCTGCTTTGAACACATGGTCATTTGGCACCCTCGTTGCCCCAAAATGTCTGTCGAACACGAGAAAAGTGAACTGTATAACGCTTTTCAATAGTTTTTACCTCCGTTTTTTACGGTTTGTTGAGTTGGCACTGGATTGATACCTAGAAGAGTTTACATGTTAAGTTAAAGTACCAATGATAGTCACACACACACTAGGTGTAGTGAAATTTGTTCTCTGCATTTGACCCATCCCCTTGTTCCACCCCCTGGGAGGTGAGGGGAGCAGTGAGCAGCAGCGGTGGCCACGCCCAGAAATTATTTTTGCTGATTTAACCCCCAATTCCAACCCTTGATGCCGAGTGCCAAGAAGGGAGGCAACGGGTCCCATTTTTATAGTCTTTGGTATGACTCGGCCGGGGTTTGAACTCACAGGGCGGACACTCTAACCACTAGGCCACTGAGTCGGTCGTTGTGTTTTTTGTTCAATCCCAGAAAGACTTTGACTTAATCCTGGCTTTGTAGATGCACTGAGACGAAGTCTAAGCTCGTTGTTTTTTTTTAAACTGCACCAATTTCCTCAGAATTTTCAACATATTTGAAGTGATTCATCCAGAGGATTATTTGTGATTTGTACGTTTTCAGCTTGTTCTATTTTTGGCCAAAGTAAAACAAAGAAAAGTTAGGGTTAGGGGTTAGGGTTGGGGTTAGGGTTAGGCATAAAGAAAAAGAGTTGGTTAGGGTTGGGGTTGGGAATGGGGTTAGGGTTAGGATTAGGCATAAAGAAAAAGAGTTGGTTTGGGTTAGGGCTTGGGTTAGGGTTGGGGTTAGGGTTAGGGTTGGGGTTGGGGTTAGGGTTAGGCATAAAGAAAAAGAGTTGGTTAGGGTTAGGGCTAGGGTTAGGGTTGGGGTTAGGGTTAGGGTTAGGATTAGGCATAAAGAAAAAGATTTGGTTAGGGTTTGGGCTAGGGCTAGGGGTTAGAGTTGGGGTTGGGGTTAGGGGTTAGGCATAAAGAAAAAGAGTTGGTTAGGGTTAGGTATAAAGAGAAAGTTGGTTAGGATTATGGTTAAGGTTAGGGTTAGGCATAAAGAAAAAGAGTTGGTTAGGGTTAGGCATAAAGAAAAAGAGTTGGTTAGGATTAGTGTTAGAATTAGGCATAAAGTAAAATAGTTGGTTAGTGCTAGGGTTAGGGGTTAGGTTTGGGGTTGGGGTTAGGGGTTGGGGTTAGGGTTAGGATTAGGCATAAAGAAAAAGAGTTGGTTAGGGGTTAGGTTTGGGGTTGGGGTTAGGGTTAGGGTTGGGGTTTAGGTTAGGGTTAGGCATAAAGAAAAGGGTTGGTTGGGGTTAGGGTTAGGATTAGGGTTAGGATTAGGCATAAAGAAAGAGTTGGTTAGGGTTAGGCATAAAGAAAAAGAGTTGGTTAGGGTTGGGGTTGGGGTTAGGGTTAGGATTAGGGTTAGGATTAGGCATAAAGAAAAATAGTTGACTAGGGTTAGGGGTTAGGGTTGGGGTTAGGGTTAGGCATAAAGAAAAAGAGTTGGTTAGGGTTAGGCAAAAAGAGAAAGTTGGTTAGGATTATGGTTAAGGTTAGGGTTAGGCATAAAGAAAAATAGTTGGTTAGGGTTAGGCATAAAGAAGAAGGGTTGGTTAGGGTTAGGGTTAGGGTTAGGATTAGGGTTAGGATTAGGCATAAAGAAAAAGAGTTGGTTTGGGCTAGGGTTAGGGGTTAGAGTTGGGGTTAGGGTTAGGGGTTGGGGTTAGGGTTAGGCATAAAGAAAAATAGTTGGTTAGGGTTAGGCATAAAGAAAAAGAGTTGGTTAGGACTAGGGTTAGGGTTAGGATTAGGCATAAAGAAAAAGAGTTGGTTTGGGCTAGGGTTAGGGGTTAGAGTTGAGGATGAGGTTAGGGTTGGGGTTAGGGTTAGGCATAAAGAAAAAGCGTTGGTTAAGACTAGGGTTGGGGTTGGGGTTAGGGTTAAGATTAGGCATAAAGAAAAAGAGTTGGTTAGGGTTTGGGTTAGGGGTTAGAGTTGGGGTTGGGGTTAGGGTTAGGGGTTGGGGTTGGGGTTAGGGTTAGGCATAAAGAAAAATAATTGGTTAGGGTTAGGCATAAAGAGAAAGTTGGTTAGGATTATGGTTAAGGTTAGGGTTAGGCATAAAGAAAAAGAGTTGGTTAGGGTTAGGGTTAGAAAAGTTGCCTTTAATTTTGAGTTATCATGCCATGATTTTACCATTCCGGCCCACTTGGGAATACATTTTCCTCCATGCGGCCCCTGAGCTAAAATGAGTTTGACACCCCTAAATTAGACGTTCGTTGATCGTCATCATCTGCCTTTAATCGATTTTTGCCACCAATAAGCGTGTTTTTTCTGTCTATATGTTGTGAAAACAAAGGTCGGTCCACAGTGACAATGAGAGCCGCACTATGGATTCATGAGGTAATGCCGTCTTCTTGTCCTCCACAAAGAGGTTTTGCAACGGGACTGCAGGCCAGCTGTCAGGACCAGTTGTCGGAGCGATGGCGACTAAAGACACGACGCTCCCTGTTGTTTCTCCTCGCTGGTTTGCTGTCTTCCCAGTGAGAGACTGGGAATACCAATAAGCACGGCGGACCTTGTTCTCCCGCCTGAACTGGGCTCTGTTTGTTCCATCCGGGGCGACGGTGCCAGCGAGCCCGCAGTTTCGATCCGGTTTATTCAAATAAGTGCAAATGTTTATCCCACGCCGTGCAGATTTAATATGGAAAGTATGCTACAGAGCAGGAAACTCAAGTATTCTCTATTACTGAATGATGTGCTTATAATAATGATAACATCAGACGTTATTAGTCATTTCTGGTAAAACAAAATGTAATTTATACCAAACCCAAAACCAGTGAAGTTGGCACGTTGTGTAAATGGTAAATAAAAACAGAATACAATGATTTGCAAATCCTTTTCAACTTATATTCAATTGAATAGACTGCAAAGACAAGATATTTAATGTTCACACTGAGAAAGTTCATTTGTTTTGGCAAATAATCATTAACTTAGAATTTAATGGTAGCAACACATTGCAAAACAAGTTGTCACGGGCATTTTTACCACTGTGTTACATGGCCTTTCCTTTTAACAACACTCAGTAAACGTTTGGGAACTGAGGCGTTGTCTTGCTGAAATAAGCAGGGGCGTCCATGATAACATTGCTTGGATGGCAACATAAGTTGCTCCAAAACCTGTATGTACCTTTCAGCATTAATGGTGCCTTCACAGGTGTGTAAGTTACCCATGCCTTGGGCACTAATACACCCCCATACCATCACAGATGCTGGCTTTTACACTTTGCTCCTATAACAATCCGGATGGTTCTTTTCCTCTATGGTCCGACAAACACGCCGTCCACAGTTTCCGAAAACAATTTGAAATGTGGGCTCGTCAGACCACAGAACACTTTTCCACTTTGCATCAGTCCGTCTTAGTTGAGCTCGGGCCCAGCTAAGGGTGTTGTTGATAAATGGCTTTGGCTTTGCATAGTAGACTTTTAACTTGCACTTACAGATGTAGCGACAAACTGTAGTTACTGACAGTGGTTTTCTGAAGTGTTCCTGAGCCTATGTGGTGATATCCTTTACACACTGATATCACTTTTTGATGCAGTACCGCCTGAGGGATCCAAGGTAACGGGCATTCAATGTTTGTTTTAGGCCTGGCAGTGATTTCTCCAGTTTCTCTGAACCTTTTGATGGTGAAATCCCTAAATTCCTTGCAATGGCTGGTTGAGAAATGTTGTTCTTAAACACGCATGTGTTCACAAAGTGGTGTCCCTCGCCCCATCTTTGTTTGTGAATGACTGAGCATTTCATGGAAGCTGCTTTTATACCCAATCATGGCACCCACCTGTTCCCAATTACGTAGCCTGTTCACCCTGTGGGATGTTCCAAATAAGTGTTTGATGAGCATTCCCTCAACTTTCTCAGTCTTTTTTGCTACTTGTGCCAGCTTTTTTTAAAAAACAAACATGTTGCAGGCATCAAATTCCAAATGAGCTAATATTTGCAAAAAATAACAAAGTTTTCCAGTGTGAACATTAAATATCTTGTCTTTGCAGTCTATTCAATTGAATATTGGTTGAAAAGGATTAGCAAATCATCGTATTCTGTTTTTATTCACTGGTTTTGGGGTTTTGGACATTCTGTCAGCATTTCAGTTCAACTTCCGCATTGGAGTTGCCTCATCTAGTTTTAATAGCGTCTGCAAATATTGACTAGACAAATGTTTAAAACACATTCCGTGCATACGGCGGCGAGGGGCTCTCACTGGGTTGTCCTTCAGGACGCTGCCTTCATTTAAGCAGCGGAATCATTCACTCATCCGTAGTGTTGTTGTTTTTTTTTGTTTTTTTTTAAAGCCTCTCCTGACTTTGCATGCAAGATAGCAGTTTGAAGCCTGGTGAGGCTAATGTAGTTGGACTCTCTCATGTTATGCCCGCCTTGCAGGTTGCTCTAAATGGGTCACGGTGTTGGCGGACAGACGCTGAGGGCTATGTAGGGCAGTGTGGGGGAAATTTTGGGGGCTTGTACTGGGATGAGGTGAGAGGGACATCCCCCAAAGTCCCCGCTTATCTTATCTTCCTATCTTTTTTGTTTTGGTGTGTGCCAGTCTTTTGTTTTGGTTCCACTGGAGGGAGGCGGTAGTGTCTGCCAGCCTACTAACACGCTGACACGCATTCCACTCGCATCAGTAGTTTCTTACGGATATGCATTTTAAGAGCTTTTCTACTTGATTAAGCAAAACCAATCATTGTTCCATTACACCCAAATGCAAGAATAAATATTATTATTATTATTATTATTATTATTATTATTATTATTATTAAGTCATCCCACAGCAGTGGAAACTAATAAAAAAAAAAAAAATATATATATATATATATATATATATATATATATATATATATATATATATATATATATATATATATATATATATATTATTTTTTTAATTTTTTTATTTTATTTATTTATTTTATTTATTTATTTTCTTTTTTATTTTCTATTAGTTTCCACTGCTGTGGGATGACTTAATAACACTAATAATAATATATATTCTTGCATTTGGGTGTAATGGAGCGAGCCGTATATATCTTAAAAAAAAAAAAAAATATATATATATATATATATATATATAAAAAAAAATATATACCGGTATATATATATATATATTTTTTTATATATATAAAAAAAATTATATATTTATATATATATATATATATATATATATATATATATATATATACATATATATATATATATATATATATATTTTTTAATATTATATATATATTTTTTATATTATATATATATATATATTTTATATATATATATATATATATATATTTTTATATATAAAAAAATAAATATATATATATACATATGTATTTTTATTTTTATTTTTTTTTATATATATATATATTTATTTTTTTATATATAAAAAATATATTATATATATATATATATATATTTAATATATATATATATATTTTTTTATATATATATATATACCTATATATATATATATATATATATATATATATATATATTTTTTTTTTATTTTTTTTTAAGTTTCCACTGCTCGCTCCATTACACCCAAATGCAAGAATTTATATTATTAACTAATAAAATAAATAAATAAATATATATATATATATATATATATATATATATATATATATATATATATATATATATATATATATATATATATATATATATATATATATATGTTTATTATTATTTTTTTACATTTTCTATTACTTTCCACTGCTGTGGGATGACTTAATAATAATAATGGATTTTATTTGTAAAAGCACTTTACATTGAGCAAACAACCTCAAAAGTGCTACAGTGTATTAAAAAATAAAAAGATAATAAAAAATAGATAAAAACTAGAACAGCCTAATAGCTAGAACTAGCACGTATATATCTAAAAAAAGACTTTTTTAAAAAGAAGGGTTTTTAAGCCTTTTTTAAAAGCATCCACAGTCTGTGGTGCCCTCAGGTGGTCAGGGAGAGCGTTCCACAGACCGGGAGCGGCGGAGCAGAAATCCCGGTATCCCATTGTTCGTAGCGTTGTTGGAGGAGGTTAGCCTGAGATTGTCTCATATTGGAGAGACGTCTTTCCGCACATTTCTACGCACAAAGTTGCTTTAGAGCAGGAGTCCCCAACCTTTTTTTCCCGGTTTAACGTAGGCGTTATTTTCACGGACCGGCTTTTTACGTGTGGCAGAAAAAAAAAAACGGCCTGTACTATATACCAGTGTTTCTTAACCATAGAGCTGGGGCACGTTTTGTACACTGGTGATGTGTTTCAATATCCAGTAGTGTGTAAATGTGTTTCTGTATAGTATTTCTCCAGCAATGGTCATGTGGTGACATCAATTATGGTATTTTTGAGAGGTATTTATTGAAGTCGGACATCACTGAAGGCCTAGGTGGGAAACGCACGCCCCGCCGCTGATTTTGTATAATTGTTTTTAGTGTGGAAATGGTATGCAAACCTCCTTAGTACCGCCTGCCGGTGCAGTCAAAAGGTTTGGATGCGTTTTTTTCATTCAATACCATGAGTAAGTGTGTCTCAACTTTGCAATGGTCACCTAATAATCATCCACTGCATCTTTATGACCCCGACCCTGTTTTTGTTGACGTTGACCTTCCCAGTAACTGTTGAGCAGAACACTCCCACTCAGACTGTTACTATCCGCCATCTGCTTCCCCGTCCTCCAGTCTAGTCGCTCCGTTTTCATCCCCTTCTGCCGTCTCCAGCCATCCCCAATGACTTCTTAATCCTCCCCCCCTCCTCCATACCTCAGCCTACCCCCTGGGGGGGTGGCAACAAACGAAAAGTAGGGCGGCTAATTGATTTAAGTAAGGTTTGCTCCAAGCAGTAACCCTCAACGTTGAGCTCCAGCAGTCAAATGGGATGGCTGGAAAGTAACGCAAAGGTCTCTTGTTAGTGATCGTGCCAAGGAGGAGCCGGAGCTTGAAAATCGTCTTATGTCGTTAAAAGTCTGGGAAGATTTCCTGTATACAGTTGCAAGAAAAAGTGTGGATTTCTGCATAAATTAGTGATAAAATGTCTTCTGCTCTTCATCAACGTCACAACAATAGACAAACACAGTTTGCTTAAACCAGGGGTCGGCAACCCAAAATTTTAAAAAATCCATATTGGACCAAAAATACCAAAAAGTAATCTGTTTGGAGCCGCAAAAAATGAAAAGATTTGTCTAGCTGTTATAATGAAGACAACACATGATGTAAGTGGCCACTCCAGAAGGCGTATTTTCTTCTGTTGAAGCCATTCTTTTGTTGATAGTAGGCTATGATTTACATAGCCTACTATCAAAATGACTATGTCTCGCAGGCTGAAGCAAATCCAATATAGCTAATATAGACACTTACATCATGTGTTGTCTTCATTATAACACTTATATAAGACTTTTAAAGTCATTTTGATTGTAGGCGAATATAGCTAATATAGACACTTACATCATGTGTTGTCTTCATTACAACACTTATATAATACTTTTAAAGCCATTTTGATAGTAGGCTAATACAGACACTTACCGGTACATCATGTGTTGTCTTCATTATAAGACTTATATAAGACTTTTAAAAGTCATTTTGATAGTAGGCTAATATTGCTAATATAGACACTTACATCATGTGTTGTCTTCATTATAACACTTATATAAGACTTTTAAAGTAATTTTGATAGTAGGCTAATATAGCTAATATAGACACTTACATCATGTGTTGCCTTCATTATAACACTTATATAAGGCTTTTAAAGTCATTTTGATAGTAGGCTAATATAACTAATAGACACTTACATCATGTGTTGCCTTCATTATAACACTTATATAAGGCTTTTAAAGTCATTTTGATAGTAGGCTAATATAGCTAATATAGACACTTACATCATGTGTTGCCTTCATTATAACACTTATATAAGGCTTTTAAAGTCATTTTGATAGTAGGCTAATATAGCTAATATAGACACTTGCATCTTGTGTTGCCTTCATTATAACACTTATATAAGGCTTTTAAAGTCATTTTGATTGTAGGCTAATATAGCTAATATAGACACTTACATCATGTGTTGCCTTCATTATAACACTTATATAAGACTTTTAAAGTCATTTTGATAGTAGGCTAATATAGCTAATATAGACACTTACATCATGTGTTGCCTTCATTATAACACTTATATAAGGCTTTTAAAGTCATTTTGATAGTAGGCTAATATAGACACTTACATCATGTGTTGTCTTCATTATAACACTTATATAAGACTTTTAAAGTAATTTTGATAGTAGGCTAATACAACTAATATAGACACTTACATCATGGGTTGTCTTCATTATAACACTTATATAAGGCTTTTAAAGTCATTTTGATAGTAGGCTAATATAACTAATATAGACACTTACATCATGTGTTGTCTTCATTATAACACTTATATAAGACTTTTAAAGTCATTTTGATAGTAGGCTAATAAAGCTAATATAGACACTTACATCATGTGTTGCCTTCATTATAACACTTATATAAAGCTTTACATTTTTTGCGGCTCCAGACAGATTTTTTTTTTTGTGTGTTTTTGGTCCAATGTGGCTCTTTCAACATCTTGGTTTGTTGACCCCTGGTTCAAGCAGTCTGCGTGTGTCTATTGTTGTGACTTCAAAACACATTTTGTGACCAATTCCTGCAGAAATCCAAGTAATCCCAAAGGGTTCACATACTCTTTCCTTGCAACCGTACGTGATCGGCTAAAGACAAACGGATTAAAAGAAAGCGAGGTGCCTCCATTGTTCAG
This sequence comes from Nerophis lumbriciformis, assembly GCF_033978685.3. NCBI lineage: Eukaryota > Metazoa > Chordata > Actinopteri > Syngnathiformes > Syngnathidae > Nerophis > Nerophis lumbriciformis. The sequence continues at coordinate 26,709,255 of NC_084576.2, forward strand.
TGAAAAGAGGTAACGAGGCTACGAACTGAACATTTAGGTAATAAATGGAATTGTTCTACAATTAGTAAGTGACACTGTACAAGCTGTTAGTGTTGGCGTCGCCATCCTCCCGTGGAAATATCACCTGGAGTGTGTTATCAGCTGCTTTGAATCAAAGACTCGCCATGTTGACCAGTCCAGGTTACATCACTAAATATTGGTGCATCATACGCACATTCTTGCCAAGCCTCTCCCACACACATGCTCCACTTCACGGTTTGATGTCCTTGAATGCTGACCCGGCGCTATCTGTGTGTCATCCAGCAAGCAGCTTGCACACGCTTTGAGCCAGCGATGTGGAGCTTTTCACCACGGAGCCTGAGGACACCGTTTAGTTGCGCGGTAGAAAAAAATAACACACATCCCTCTACTAGTTGTTCCATTCCTTTATCGCTTTATATGGGATAAGGGGCGGTATAGCTCGGTTGGTAGAGTGGCCGTGCGACCTGAGGGTTCCAGGTTCGAACCCCGCTTCCGCCATCCGAGTCTCTGCTGTTGTGTCCTCGGGCAAGACACTTTACCCACACTGGTTTAAATGTTTCACTATGTAAAGCGCTTTGACTCACTAGAGAAAATTAAATGTAGCTAAGCTACAAGTTACGCTACATTAAATGTAGCTAAACTACAAGTTACTCTCCATTAAATGTAGCTAAGCTACAAGTTACTCTCCATTACATGTAGCTAAACTACAAGTTACTCTCCATTAAATGTAGCTAAGCTACAAGTTACTTTACATTAAATGTAGTTAAGCTACAAGTTACTCTCCATTAAATGTAGTTAAGCTACAAGTTACTCTCCATTAAATGTAGCTAAGCTACAAGTTACTCTCCATTAAATGTAGCTAAGCTACAAGTTACTTTACATTAAATGTAGCTAAGCTACAAGTTACTTTACATTAAATGTAGCTAAGCTACAAGTTACTCTCCATTAAATGTAGTTAAGCTACAAGTTATTTTGCATTAAATGTAGCTAAGCTACAGGTTACTCTCCATTAAATGTAGCTAAGCTACAAGTTACTCTCCATTAAATGTAGCTAAACTACAAGTTACTCTCCATTAAATGTAGCTAAGCTACAAGTTACTCTCCATTACATGTAGCTAAGCTACAAGTTACTCTCCATTAAATGTAGCTAGACTACAAGTTACTCTCCATTAACTGTAGCTAAGCTTCAAGGTACTCTCCATTAAGCTACACGTTACTCTCCATTAAATGTAGCTAAGCTACAAGTTACTCTCCATTAAATGTAGCTAAGCTACAAGTTACTCTCCATTAAGCTACCAGTTCCTCTCCATTAAATGTAGCTAGACTACAAGTTACTCTCCATTAAATGTAGCTAAGCTTCAAGGTACTCTCCATTAAGTGTAGCTAAACTACAAGTTACACTCCAATAAGCTACAAGTTACTCTTCATTAAATGTAGCTAAGCTACAAGTTACTCTCCATCAAGCTACAAGTTACGCTTCATTATATGTACCTAAGCTACAAGTTATTCTCCATAAAATGTATCTAAACTACAAGTTACTCTCAATTAAGCTACAAGTTACTCACCATTAAATGTAGATAAGCTACAAGTTACTCTCATTAAGCTACAAGTTACTCTCCATTAAATATAGCTAAGCTACAAGTTACTCTCATTTAGCTACAAGTTACTCTCCATTAAATGTAGTTAAGCTACAAGTTACTCTCCATTAAATGTACCTAAGCTACAAGTTATTCTCCATTAAATGTAGCTAAACTACAAGTTACTCTCCATTAAATGTAGCTAAGCTACAAGTTACTCTCCATTAAGCTACAAGTTATTCTCCATAAAATGTAGCTAAACTACAAGTTACTCTCAATTAAGCTACAAGTTACTCTCCATTAAATGTAGATAAGCTACAAGTTACTCTCATTAAGCTACAAGTTACTCTCCATTAAATGTAGTTAAGCTACAAGTTACTCTCCATTAAATATAGCTAAGCTACAAGTTACTCTCATTTAGCTACAAGTTACTCTCCATTAAATGTAACTAAACTTCAAGTTACTCTCAATTAAGCTACAAGTTACTCTCCATTAAATGTAGCTAAACTTCAAGTTACTCTCAATTAAGCTACAAGTTACTCTCCATTAAATGTAGTTAAGCTACAAGTTACTCTCCATTAAATATAGCTAAGCTACAAGTTACTCTCATTTAGCTACAAGTTACTCTCCATTAAATGTAGCTAAACTTCAAGTTACTCTCAATTAAGCTACAAGTTACTCTCCATTAAATGTAGTTAAGCTACAAGTTACTCTCCATTAAATATAGCTAAGCTACACGTTACTCTCATTTAGCTACAAGTTACTCTCCATTAAATGTAGTTAAGCTACAAGTTACTCTCCATTAAATGTACCTAAGCTACAAGTTACTCTCCATTAAATGTAGCTAAGCTACAAGTTACTCTCCATTAAATGTAGCTAAGCTACAAGTTACTCTCCATTAAATGTAGCTAAGCTACAAGTTACTCTCCATTAAATGTAGCTAAGCTACAAGTTACTCTCCATTAAGCTACAAGTTACTCTCCATCAAGCTACAAGTTACGCTCCATTATATGTACCTAAGCCACAAGTTATTCTCCATAAAATGTATCTAAACTACAAGTTACTCTCAATTAAGCTACAAGTTACTCGCCATTAAATGTAGATAAGCTACAAGTTACTCTCATTAAGCTACAAGTTACTCTCCATTAAATGTAGTTAAGCTACAAGTTACTCTCCATTAAATATAGCTAAGCTACAAGTTACTCTCATTTAGCTACAAGTTACTCTCCATTAAATGTAGTTAAGCTACAAGTTACTCTCCATTAAATGTACCTAAGCTACAAGTTATTCTCCATTAAATGTAGCTAAACTACAAGTTACTCTCCATTAAATGTAGCTAAGCTACAAGTTACTCTCCATTAAGCTACAAGTTATTCTCCATAAAATGTAGTTAAACTTCAAGTTACTCTCAATTAAGCTACAAGTTACTCTCCATTAAATGTAGATAAGCTACAAGTTACTCTCATTAAGCTACAAGTTACTCTCCATTAAATGTAGTTAAGCTACAAGTTACTCTCCATTAAATATAGCTAAGCTACAAGTTACTCTCATTTAGCTACAAGTTACTCTCCATTAAATGTAGCTAAGCTACAAGCTACTCTCCATTAAATGTAGCTAAGCTACAAGTTACTCTCATTTAGCTACAAGTTACTCTCCATTAAATGTAGCTAAGCTACAAGTTACTCTCATTTAGCTACAAGTTACTCTCCATTAAATGTAGCTAAGCTACAAGTTACTCTCCATTAAATATAGCTAAGCTACAAGTTACTCTCATTTAGCTACAAGTTACGCTCCATTAAATGTAGCTAAGCTACAAGCTACTCTCCATTAAATGTAGCTAAGCTACAAGTTACTCTCCATTAAATGTAGCTAAACTACAAGTTACTCTCCATTAAATGTAGCTAAGCTACAAGTTACTCTCCATTAAGCTACAAGTTACTCTCATTAAGCTACAAGTTACTCTGCATTAAAGCAAGTGTTGGGTGTGTATTAGTGATTTAGGTCACTTCAGAAGCTTTAAACATGAACTTAGAAGAAGACACGAGGCTCCTCGTGTTAAACGTGACCAAACCGGTTCCACACAAAGGACGTTGAACGCTTGAACCTGATTGTCGAGACCAGAGCTTTGGCCTGCAGGCCGTCGGGAGGCGCCCGCTGATTGGTCGGCGCGCCGCTCCGTCTTCATGACGCCGGCGCACATGGTAGAGCTTAGCTGCGAGGCGACAAAGTGGGCCTTTTGTCTCTGGCGAGAGGCAGAAAGGCTGGAGTGTTCCTGGAAGGAGAGGCGGGGCTGTGGGACGGAGCTCCCAGCTGAAAACCCCGAGGCATGCTGGGAGAAAGTCCTGCAAGCGCGTATTTGTGTAAAAGGAAGGCTGTGAAGGCAATTAAGAGGACGGGCGTGAGACTTAGTCGGATTATTCACCGCATTCTTGCACACAAGTTTGGCCAGTTGTTGTGAAAATGTGACGTCGGCACCAATCTAAACACAAAAAGGTGTAATTAGATCACCACGTACATCATTGATGTATTTACCTTTGTTAATAACTCATATCTGTCATGTTTATCACTACCACACATAATGGATATATGGTCGTGGTCAAAAGTTTACGTACACGTAAAGAACATCATGTCATGGCTGTCTTGAGTTTCCAATCATTTCTACATTTTTCATTTTTGTGATTGGAGCACATACTTGTTGGTCACAAAATACATTCATGAAGTTTGCTTCTTTTATGAATTTATTATAGTTTAGTTCTGTGTTTACTGTATTTATGAGATCATTATAGTCATCACTACTGTAGAATATATTTGTGTCGTCCGCAAATAGTCTACATTTCAGCACTTTGGATGTATTAAACCAGTGACGTGCGGTGAGGTTGATGGCTGGTGAGGCACTGACTTCATCACAGTCAGATTTACAAACATATGAACCCTAAAGAGTATCTTATTCACCATTTGATTGGCAGCAGTTAACGGGTTATGTTTAAAAGCTCATACCAGCATTCTTCCCTGCTTGGCACTCAGCATCAAGGGTTGGAATTGGGGGTTAAATCACCAAAAATTATTCCCGGGCGTGGCGCCGGTGCTGCCCACTGCTCCCCTCACCTCCCAGGGGGCGAACAAGGGGATGGGTCAAATGCAGAGGACACATTTCATTACACCTAGTGTGTGTGTGACAATCATTGGTACTTTAACTTAACTTTAACTTTACACATACAAACTGTAGCACACAAAAAAGCACATTTAATAAAAAAAACTTTATTATGGTCTTACCTTTACTTATAAATGAAGTCCACAACTAAAGCCCTCACTTCAACTTTCCACGTGCAAGATTGAATCTATTTAAAAAAGTGTAACCGAGGGTTTATAAATGTCGCCTATACTGTATGAAACTACAAAATAACAAACACGGAGGCTCCAGTTTACACGAGGACCACTTTATTTACCTTCTTTCAAAAACCCCCGCTCCACTACAACATGCCATCACTTCCGCTCTTGGCGCCTTCAAAATAAGAGCTCAAGGCATATACTGTATAACAGCGCACAACAGGAACTTAACATCACAAATAGGAAAGCCCATAAAAATAGGTTACAAAAGTTATTTAATAAGAAGCCAAAAAGTGCAAAAACAATAATGTTCATGTTGGAGGAGTTGTGAATTAGATACACCTGCAGTCTGCAGGTGTACCTAATGTTGTGGCCCTGCAGTCATTCACAACTCCTCCAACACGAACATTACTGTTTTTGCACTTTTTGGCTTCTTATGAAATAACTTTTTTAAATAGATTCAATCTTGCACGTGGAAAGTTTAAGTGTGGGCTTTAGTTGATAAAACAATTCTACGGCGGGGGTGCAGGAGGCGGGGCTACTGGGGCCTCACATAGTGCGTCTTTTGCAGCAGTTTTATGATCGCTCAGCACAAGAAATACGTTACACACATACAGTTGTTGACAAAATACACTGTACATTATATACCTCAGCTAACTAAACTATGGAAATGTATAATATAGTTCATATAGCAATACGGTCTCACTGCACAGCAGGCCAGCAGTTAGCCGAGTCCGTCCATGTTGAGGCACTGAGTGACGTGCCTCAACTGGCTGCTGTTCACCGCACCGTCTCTTCTCGGTATTTGAACGGCAAATGTGAAAATTCAGCGATTTTGAATAAAAAATAATCTAAAACTGGTGAAGTTAAATGGAAAATAACTTTATAGTATAATCACTGCATACATATAACAATTTAATTAATTTTTTTTCTTTTTACATTTTTTTTCTTTCCATGATGGCAGGTGAGGCCCTGCCTCACCTGCCTCTAGTGACTGCACGTCACTGTATTAAACATATCATTAATATATACATTAAACCGTTTTGGCCCCAACACGGACCCTTGGGGGACACCACAAGCAATGCCAAGAGTATCAGATAAAAATTGACCCATTTTTACAAACTGTACCCTCCCTGTTAAATAACTTTTTAACCAGTCACCAGCCAGCCCCCTAATTCCATATCTTTCCATTTTATCTAGAAGAATTGAATGATTAATGGTATCAAAGGCTCTCTTTAGATCAGGGGTGTCAAACTCAAATACAGAGTGGGCAAAAATTTAAAACTGAACAAAGCCGCGGGCCAAGGTTGAACAAATGAACCTTTTAATAGGGACCCAAACAAGTTTTGCATTGAATATTGAACAAGCCATTATCGGACATCTCTAATCACAACATCTTCTTTTGTTTTTTGTAAATGTATATATTGTTTATAAGCTCAGTAAATACGTCCCTGGACGCATGAGGACTTTGAATATGACCAATGTATGATCCTGTAACTACTTGGTATCGGATTGATACCCACATTTGTGGTATCATCCAAAACTAATGTAAAGCATCCAAACAACAGAAGAATAAGTGATTATTACATTTTAACAGAAGTGTAGCTAGAACATGTTAAAATAGAAAATAAGCAGATATTAACAGTAAATGGCCTAGTGGTTAGAGTGTCCGCACAGAGATGGGTAGGTTGCGAGTTCAAACCCCGGCCGAGTCATACCAAAGACTATAAAAATGGGAGCCATTACCTCCCTGCTTGGCACTCAGCATCAAGGGTTGGAATTGGGGGTTAAATCACCAAAAATTATTCCCGGGCGCGGCCACCGCTGCTGCTCACTGCTCCCCTCACCTCCCAGGGGGGTGATCAAGGGTGATTGGTCAAATGCAGAGAATAATTTCGCCACACCTAGTGTGTGTGTGACAATCATTGGTACTTTAACTTTAAATGAACAAGTAGATTAATAATCAGTTTTTACAGTTTGTCCTTTACAATGTTGACAAAGTAATAGGTGTATAAATGACACAATATGTTACTACATATGTCAGCAAGACTAATTAGGAGCCTTTGTTTGTTTACTTACTACTAAAAGACAAGTTGTCTAGTATGTTCACTATTTTATTTAAGGACAAACTTGCAATAATAAACATATGTTTAATGTACCCTAAGAGTTTTCGTTAAAATAAAGCCAATAATGCCATTTTTGTGGTCCCCTTTATTTACAAAAGTACCAAAAAGTATCAACATTATTTTGGTAACAGTATGGGGACAACACTAGTTCAGTCCCTGTGCTCTGTATGTACACATTCACACATTACAATCTGTGTAGTGTTAATAAAACAGTTTTCTTCATAATAAGGTAAATATTATCTCCTTTTTTTTTTTTTTTAACTCAAATCCAAGACATTTACCAGTATTCTTCTTCTTTGTACTTTGTACACACTTGAAGTTTCAACAGTTTCTTAAAGTGGATCATGTTAGTACATTGTTTCACTTCTTTACTTAATCCATTCCGTAGTTTAATTCCACATACGGCTATGCTAAAAGTCTTTAGTGTTGTGCGTGCGTTTTTAAGAATTGTCTGCCAATTTATTAAAAAATAAAAAGATGAAAATGTACATAAGTATTCGCAGCCTTATGCTAAATACTTTGTTGATTCACCTTTTTGGCTGCAATTCCGGCCTCAAGTCTTATTTGAATAGGAGGCCACAAGCTTGGCATCATCACCAGGCCAGCATGGTGCTGGCAGGAACTGTGAGACCAGTCATGATAGAGGGAAAGATGAATGCAGCTGAGTACAGAGATATCCTGGATGAACGCTTTTCGTCCAACCTGATGGAGCTTTCTTTAGAGGTGCTGCAAAGAGGGTGAAACTGCCCACAGATAGGTGTGCCAAGCTTGGGGCTGTAATAATAATAATAATAATAATAATAATAATAATAATGAATTTTTGTTAAAATCTCAAAGTGCTACAAAGTATAAAAATAAAAATAGAAAGTTAGAATATATAATTAATTAAAATAGAAATAAAATCATGACACATACTAGATAAACACTAGATAAAACAGAAACAGATAAAAATAGAAATAAAAGCATGAAAGCACTGGATAAAAAACAGATAAACAATAGTTGCTGCCAAAGGTGCATCAACAAAGTATTGAGCAAAGGCTGTGAATACTTGTGTGATTTTTATAGTTTTAATACAAAAACAAAGTATTGAGCAAAGGCTGTGAATACTTGTGTGATTTTTATAGTTTTAATACATTTGCAAAACGTTAACAAAACATATTTTCACATTGTCATTATTGGGTATTGTCTGTAGAATTTTTGAGGAGAAAAATGAATTCATTCCATTTTGGAATAAGGCTGTAAGATAACAAAATGTTGAAAAAAGTGAAGCGGAGTGATTACTTCATTTGCAACGAATTTTGTCATCAATTTTTGCCAACAATGTTGACGAATTGTTGCACCCGGGAGCCATAGTGAACCTTTTTAGAATTGTTCAAACATGAGTGAGGATCTGCGAGCTAGAGAAGGTCTATACTGCACTTTAAATCTAACATCTATTAATTGCAATCCCATAAAAGATAGTTTTGTTAAAGCACCAACGGTGCTATTTGTAACGCTGCTGACGGTCATGTGTCAGTGTGTGGTCAGTAAGGGCCTTGATGTGTCTGGCACTTAGAAAAAAGGCCCAGCAAAACCTTAAAGGGGAACTGCACTTCTTTGGGGGGGAAATTGTGCCTATCGTTCACAATCATTATGAGAGACAATTTTTTTTAAATGTTTTAACGATTTTAAAGGTGATTAAAAAACACTTGAAAGATGCAGCTACCTTCATAACAATATGTAATATGTACAATATACACACTGCAAGTATATATATATAATGTAGTAACAGACACCTTCATAACAATATGTAATATGTACAATATACACACTGCAAGTGTATATATATATAACTTAGTAACAGACACCTTCATAACAATATGTAATATGTACAATATACACACTGCAAGTGTATATATATATAACTTAGTAACAGACACCTTCATAACAATATGTAATATGTACAATATACACACTGCAAGTATATATATGATGTAGTAATAGACACCTTCATAATATGTAATATGTACAATATACACTGCAAGTATATATGTATTTATATCATGTAGTAACAGACACCTTCATAACAATATGTAATATGTACAATATACACACTGCAAGTGTATCTATATAATTTAGTAACAGACACCTTCATAACAATATGTAATATGTACAATATACACACTGCAAGTATATATATATAATGTAGTAACAGACACCTTCATAACAATATGTTATATGTACAATATACACACTGCAAGTGTATATATATAATGTAGTAACAGACACCTTCATAACAATATGTAATATGTACAATATACACACTGCAAGTATATATATGATGTAGTAACAGACACCTTCATAACAATATGTAATTTGTACAATATACACACTGCAAGTATATTTATAATGTAGTAACAGACACCTTCATAACAATATGTAATATGTACAATATACACACTGCAAGTATATATATGATGTAGTAAAAGACACCTTCATAACGATATGTAATATGTACAATATACACACTGCAAGTATATATATGATGTAGTAACAGACACCTTCATAACAATATGTAATATGTACAATATACACACTGCAAGTATATATAAAATGTAGTAACAGACACCTTCATAACAATATGTAATATGTACAATATACACACTGCAAGTATATATAAAATGTAGTAACAGACACCTTCATAACAATATGTAATATGTACAATATACACACTGCAAGTATATATATATATAATGTAGTAACAGACACCTTTATAACAATATGTATAACTGCAAGTATTTATATATATATATATATATATATATATATATATATATATATATATATATATATATATATATATATATATATATATATACAATTAGTCAAGGTTTTCTGTGGTTTATCCTTTATGCAGGGCTCAATACCGGGATAGAGCGGAATATTTGTTAGGTCAGGAAAAAATTAAATCCCCTAACGAGCAGGGAAACCTTGTAAAGATATCTGTTACTACACATGTATGTGTGTGTGTATATATGTGTCGTAACAGATACCTTCATAACAATATGTAATATGTACAATATACACACTGCAAGTATATATATAATGTAGTAACAGACACCTTCATAACAATATGTAATATGTACAATATACACACTGCAAGTATATATATATATATATAATGTAGTAACAGACACCTTTATAACAATATGTATAACTGCAAGTATTTATATATATATATATATATATATATATATATATATATATATATATATATATATATATATATATATATATATATAAAATTAGTCAAGGTTTTCTGTGGTTTATCCTTTATGCAGTGCTCAATACCGGGATAGAGCGGAATATATGTTAGGTCAGGAAAAAATTAAATCCCCTAACGAGCAGGGAAACCTTGTAAAGATATCTGTTACTACACATGTATATGTGTGTGTATATATGTGTAGTAACAGATACCTTCATAACAATATGTAATATGTTTTATATACGCTGCAAGTATATATGTATTTATATAATGTAGTAACAGACACCTCCATAACAATATGTAATATGTACAATATACACACTGCAAGTATATATATATAATGTAGTAACAGACACCTTCATAACAATATGTAATATGTACAATATACACACTGTAAGTATATATATAATGTAGTAACAGACACTTCCATAACAATATGTAATATTTACAATATTTACCGTACTTTGATCATTTTAATCATTTCCAGGACCGATTTTTTTTCCGCATATTGATTTCTGTTTCCATAGGAACACGTCTGACTTCTGGCAACATGTGTGTTCCTACTTTCGGAATCAAACACGAGTGTTTACTAATCATGGCAGACTTGGTAACAGACAACAAAGGCGACTATTTATGGACAAATGAGGACTCACAACCTTATACTTTTGAAGCTGTGAGTGAGATGAACGTGATTTTGAGGCTATAAATAAGGAACTTGGAGACAAGCTATTTCGACATAAATGGAGTGCTTACCCAAAATCAACAGGAAACGTCCCCGGCCAGCTGGACCAGACGAACAACTGTCCATGGAGTGAGTCACTTTAATATTGATCATGATGAGTGTTATTACAACTACAGTACATACAAATTAGACGACCATTTTTGTTGGACTGGTGGTGCTGAGACCGTGCCCTCTAGTGACACCCGGACTAAGGAAGATGCATGCTGGACCCTTCCTTTAGTTCTCTCTGCTTCCTCTTTGACTTCATTCCTGTCTCAGACAGTTGACCAGATGAAATATTTCTGCTTTCACTTCCTCCATCTCTTTGTCCTGGTCAACTTAATTGACACACATGTGTACCGGCCAAGGGATCTCCCCAAGCGGCGTTGACATTATGGCTGACCTACATTCCATGTGTACGCTCTACTTGCTTCACACACATTTAATAATGGCCCTTATCTGAAATGTGTTCATTAGTGTGAGGGCTGTAAGCAAACAGGATGAGTTGTTATTTATAAATATAATTTTTTATTATTAGATATTTAATAATGGCTGTTATCTGAAATCCGGATCAGATATTATTTATTATTATTATTAGATACTTAATAATGGCCGTTATCTAAAATGTGGTCATTAGTGTGAGGGTTGTAAGCAAACTGGATCAGATATTTATTATTATTATATATTTAATAATGGCAGTTATCTGAAATCAGGATCAGATATTATTTATCATTATTTATTATTATTATTATTATTATTATTATTATTATTAGCTATTTAATAATGGCCGTTATCTGAAACGTGGTCATTAGTGTGAGGGTTGTAAGCAAATTGGATCAGATATTATTTATTATTATTTATTATTACATATTTGATAATGGCCGTTATCTGAAATCAGCATCAGATAATATATATAATTATTTATTATTATTATTATCGTTACATATTTAATAATGTCCGTTGCCTGAAATCAGGATCAGATATTTATCATTATTTATTTTTATTAGCTATTTAATAATGGCTGTTATCTGAAATGTGGTCATTAGTGTGAGGGTTGTAAGCAAACAGGATTAGAAATTATTTATTTTTATTAGATATTTAATAATGGCCGTTATCTAAAACGTGGTCATTAGTGTGAGGGTTGTGAGCAAACTGGATCAGATATTATTTATTATTATTATTTATTACTACATATTTAAAATTGGCCGTTATCTGAATTCAGGATCAGATATTATTTATTATTATTATTAGATATTTAATAATGGTCGTTATCTAAAATGTGGTCATTAAGTGTGAGGGTTGTAAGCAAACTGGATGAGATATTATTTATTATTATTAGATATTTAATAATGGCCGTTATCTAAAATGTGGTCATTAGTGTGAGGGTTGTAAGCAAACTGGATCAGATATTATTTATTATTATTAGATATTTAATAGTGGCTGTTATCTGAAATCCGGATCAGATATTATTTATTATTATTATTGGATATTTAATAATGGCCGTTATCTAAAATGTGGTCAATAGTGTGAGGGTTGTAAGCAAACTGGATGAGATATTATTTATTATTATTAGATATTTAATAGTGGCTGTTATCTGAAATCCGGATCAGATATTATTTATTATTATTATTAGATATTTAATATTGGCCGTTATCTGAAATGTGGTCATTAGTGTGAGTGTTGTAAGCAAACAGGATTAGATACTATTTATTATTATTGGATATTTAATAATGGCCGTTATCTGAAATCAGGATCAGATATTGTTCATCTATTTATTATTATTACATATTTAATAATAATCTGAAATCAGGATCAGATATTATTTATCATTATTTATTATTATTAGCTATTTAATAATGGCTGTTATCTGAAATGTGGTCATTAGTGTGAGGGTTGTAAGAAAACGGGATTAGAAATTATTTATTATTATTAGATATTTAATATTGGCCGTTATCTGAAATGTGGTCATTAGTGTGAGGGTTGTAAGCAAACAGGATTAGAAATTATTTATTATTATTATTAGATATTTAATAATGGCTGTTATCTGAAATGTGGTCATTAGTGTGAGGGTTGTAAGCAAACAGGATTAGAAATTATTTATTATTATCAGATATTTAATAATGGCTGTTATCTGAAATGTGGTCATTAGTGTGAGGGTTGTGAGCAAACTGGATCAGATATTTTTTTTAATTATTATTTATGATTACATATTTAAAATTGGCTGTTATCTGAAATCAGGATCAGATATTATTTATTATTATTATTTAAATATTTAATAATGGCCATTATCTAAAATGTGGTCATTAGTGTGAGGGTTGTAAGCAACTGGATGACATATCATTTATTATTATTAGATATTTAATAATGGCCGTTATCTAAAATGTGGTCATTAGTGTGAGGGTTGTAAGCAAACTGGATGAGATATTATTTATTATTATTAGATATTTAATAATGGCCGTTATCTAAAATGTGGTCATTAGTGTGAGGGTTGTAAGCAAACTGGATGAGATATTATTATTATTAGATATTTAATAGTGGCTGTTATCTGAAATCCGGATCAGATATTATTTATTATTATTATTAGATATTTAATAATGGCCGTTATCTAAAATGTGGTCATTAGTATGAGGGTTGTAAGCAAACTGGATGAGATATTATTTATTATTATTAGATATTTAATAATGGCTGTTATCTAAAATGTGGTCATTAGTGTGAGGGTTGTAAGCAAACTGGATGAAATATTATTTATTATTATTACATATTTAATAGTGGCTCTTATCTGAAATCTGCATCAGATATTATTTATTATTATTATTAGATATTTAATAATGGCCGTTATCTGAAATGTGGTCATTAGTGTGAGGGTTGTAAGCAAACAGGATTAGATACTATTTATTATTATTGGATATTTAATAATGGCCGTTATCTGAAATCAGGATCAGATATTGTTCATCTATTTATTATTATTACATATTTAATAATAATCTGAAATCAGGATCAGATATTATTTATCATTATTTATTATTATTAGCTATTTAATAATGGCTGTTATCTGAAATGTGGTCATTAGTGTGAGGGTTGTAAGAAAACGGGATTAGAAATTATTTATTATTATTATTAGATATTTAATATTGGCCGTTATCTGAAATGTGGTCATTAGTGTGAGTGTTGTAAGCAAACAGGATTAGAAATTATTTATTATTATTATTAGATATTTAGTAATGGCTGTTATCTGAAATGTGGTCATTAGTGTGAGGGTTGTAAGCAAACAGGATTAGAAATTATTTATTATTATTAGATATTTAATAATGGCCGTTATCTGAAACGTGGTCATTAGTGTGGGGGTTGTGAGCAAACTGGATCAGATATTATTTATTATTACATATTTAATAATGGCGGTTATCTGAAATCAGGATCAGATATTATTCATCATTATTTATTATTATTACATATTTAATAATGGCCGTTATCTGAAATCAGGATCAGATATTATTCATCATTATTTACTATTATTAGCTATTTAATAATGGCTGTTATCTGAAATGTGGTCATTAGTGTGAGGGTTGTAAGCAAACAGGATTAGAAATGATTTATTATTATTAGATATTTAATAATGGCCGTTATCTGAAACGTGGTCATTAGTGTCAGGGTTGTGAGCAAACCGGATCAGATATTATTATTATTTATTATTACATATTTAAAATTGGCTGTTATCTGAAATCAGGATCAGATATTATTTATTATTATTATTAGATATTTAATAATGGCCGTTATATAAAATGTGGTCATTAGTGTGAGGGTTGTAAGCAAACTGGATGAGATATTATTTATTATTATTAGATATTTAATAGTGGCTGTTATCTGAAATCCGGATCAGATATTATTTATTATTATTATTAGATATTTAATAATGGCCGTTATCTAAAATGTGGTCATTAGTGTGAGGGTTGTAAGCAAACTGGATGAGATATTATTTATTATTATTAGATATTTAATAATGGCTGTTATCTAAAATGTGGTCATTAGTGTGAGGGTTGTAAGCAAACTGGATGAGATATTATTTATTATTATTAGATATTTAATAATGGCTGTTATCTAAAATGTGGTCATTAGTGTGAGGGTTGTAAGCAAACTGGATGAAATATTATTTATTATTATTACATATTTAATAGTGGCTGTTATCTGAAATCTGCATCAGATATTATTTATTATTATTATTAGATATTTAATAATGGCCGTTATCTGAAATGTGGTCATTAGTGTGAGGGTTGTAAGCAAACAGGATTAGATACTATTTATTATTATTGGATATTTAATAATGGCCGTTATCTGAAATCAGGATCAGATATTGTTCATCTATTTATTATTATTACATATTTAATAATAATCTGAAATCAGGATCAGATATTATTTATCATTATTTATTATTATTAGCTATTTAATAATGGCTGTTATCTGAAATGTGGTCATTAGTGTGAGGGTTGTAAGAAAACAGGATTAGAAATTATTTATTATTATTATTAGATATTTAATATTGGCCATTATCTGAAATGTGGTCATTAGTGTGAGGGTTGTAAGCAAACAGGATTAGAAATTATTTATTATTATTAGATATTTAATTATGGCCGTTATCTGAAACGTGGTCATTAGTGTGAGGGTTGTGAGCAAACTGGATCAGATGTTTTTTTTTAATTATTATTTATTATTACATATTTAAAATTGGCTGTTATCTGAAATCAGGATCAGATATTATTTATTATTATTATTAGATATTTAATAATGGCCGTTATCTAAAATGTGGTCATTAGTGTGAGGGTTGTAAGCAAACTGGATCAGATATTATTTATTATTATTAGATATTTAATAGTGGCTGTTATCTGAAATCCGGATCAGATATTATTTATTATTATTTATTATTATTATTTGATATTTAAAATGTCCGTTATCTAAAATGTGGTCATTAGTGTGAGGGTTGTAAGCAGACTTTCTATTGACTCAAAGAAATCAAGTGCCGTCTTTTGTGTTGCAAGTAGTAGTTTCTGCAATCCACAGCGTGCACTCTGACCATAGGGCGGAGTGCGTGGATCACCCCTAATATCGATCGCACAGATACCAGAGGTAGTATCAGTACCGGATTGATACTTGCATGATCAAAATGTCTATTTTCTACTTGTTTTGTTGTGTTTCCATGATTGTTTACAAAGTACTGTCTTAGACAAAAATCCAAAGAATTTGAATATTTTAATAATCGAGTTGTGTTGATTAGTTTGTTCGATGAATCGAGTAATCGTATAAAACACACTTCTCTATCCTCAATACGTATTTTAGGGACGACGGTTGGAATAAAGATTTTTCTGCTTGCCATAACCTTCGTTCTTCTTTCCGATAAATGCACATCATCAGCATTGATATTGCACTTTAAACATCATTACCCATTTATTATTGACTTATTTTGCACAAGACGGAGACAACAACAACAACAGAACAGCATCAGCAAATAGGATATGTACAAATATGAGTAGTACCTGGTATCACCCTAGATTGTACCTGGTATCACCCTAGATAAACTTGATATGAACATGTTAGTACCTGGTATCACCCTAGATAAACTTGATATGAACATGTTAGTACCTGGTATCACCCTAGATAAACTTGATATTAACATGTTGGTACCTGGTATCACCCTAGATAAACTTGATATGAACATGTTAGTACCTGGTATCACCCTAGATAAACTTGATATGAACATGTTAGTACCTGGTATCACCCTAGCTAAACTCAATATTAACATGTTAGAACCTGGTATCACTCTAGCTTAACTTGATATTAACATGTTAGTACCTGTATCACCCTAGCTAAAGTTGATATCAACATGTTAGCACATAGTCTCACCCTAGCTAAACGTAATATCAACATGTATGCGACTGGTATCACCCTAGCTGAACTTGATATCAACATGTATGCAACTGGTATCACCCTAGCCGAACTTGATATCAACATGTTAGTAACTGGTAGCACCCGAGCTAAACTTGATATTAACATGTTAGAACCTGGTATCACACTAGCTAAACTTGATATCAACATGTTAGTACCTGGTATCACCCTAGCTAAACTTGATATCAACATTTATGCAACTGGTATCACCCTAGCTGAACTTGATATCAACATGTTAGTAACTGGTAGCACCCTAGCTAAACTTGATATTAACATGTTAGAACCTGGAATCACACTAGCTAAACTTGATATCAACATGTATGCAACTGGTATCACCCAAGAGGAACTTGATATCAACATGATAGTAACTGGTAGCAACCTAGCTAAACTTGATATCAACATGTACGCAACTGGTATCACCCAAGATGAACTTGATATCAACATGATAGTAACTGGTATCACCCTAGCTAAACTTGATATCAACATGTTGGTACATGGTATCACCCTAGCTAAACTTGATATGAACATGTTAGCACCTGATATCACCCTAGCTAAACTTGATATCAACATGTTTGCACCTAGTATCACCCTAGCTAAACTTAATATCAACATGTATGCAACTGGTATCACCCTAACTAAACTTGGTATCAACATGTATGCAACCGGTATCACCCTAACTAAACTTGATATCAACATGTTAGTAACTGGTAGCACCCTAGCTAAATTTGATATTAAAGTACCTGGTATCACCCTAGCTAAACTTAATATCAACATGCATGCAACTGGTATCACCCTAACTAAACTTGATATCAACATGTTAGCACATGGTATCACCCTAGCTAAACTAGATATCAACATGTTAGCACCTGGTATCACCCTAGCTAAACTTGATATCAACATGTTAGTACATGGTATCAGTCTAGCTAGACTTGATATCAACATGTTAGTACATGGTATCATTCTAGCTAAACTTGATATCAACATGTTAGTACATGGTATCAGTCTAGCTAAACTTGATATCAACATATTAGTAACTGGTAGCACCCTAGCTAAATTTGATATTAACTTGTATGCAACTGGTATCACCCTAACTAAACTTGACATCAACATGCATGCAACTGGTATCACCCTAACTAAACTTGATATCAACATGTTTGCACATGGTATCACCCTAGCTAAACTAGATATCAACATGTTAGCACCTGGTATCACCCTAGCTAAACTTGATATCAACATGTTAGTACATGGTATCATTCTAGCTAAACTTGATATTAACATGCTAGAACCTGGTATCACTCTAGCTAAACTTGATATTAACATGTTAGTACATGGTATCAGTCTAGCTAAACTTGATATCAACATGTTAGCACCTAGTATCACTCTAGCTAAACTTGATATCAACATGTTAGTACCTGGTATCACTCTAGCTAAACCTGATATTAACATGTATGCAACTGGTATCACCGTAACTAAACTTGATATCAACATGTTAGCACATGGTATCAGTCTAGCTAAACTTGATATCAACATGTTGGTACATGGTATCAGTCTAGCTAAACTTGATATTAACATGTTGATACCTGGTATCACCCTAGCTAAACTTGATATCAACATGTTAGTAACTGGTAGCAACCTAGCTAAACTTGATATCAACATGTTAGCACCTGGTATCACCCTAGCTAAACTTGATATCAACATGTTAGTAACTGGTAGCAACCTAGCTAAACTTGATATCAACATGTATGCAACTGGTATCACTCTCGCTAAACTTGATATCAACATGTTAGTACATGATATCAGTCTAGCTAAACTTGATATCAACATGTTAGTACATGCTATCAGTCCAACTAAACTTGATATCAACATGCTAGTACATGGTATCAGTCCAACTAAACTTGATATCAACATGCTAGTACATGGTATCAGTCTAGCTAAACTTGATATCAACATGTTAGCACCTGGTATCAGTCTACCTAGACTTGATATCAACATGTTAGTACATGGTATCAGTCCAGCTAAACTTGATATCAACATGTTAGCACCTGGTATCACCCTAGCTAAACTTGATATCAACATGTTAGTACATGGTATCACCCTAGCTAAACTTGATATCAACATGTCAGTACATGGTATCAGTCTAGCTAAACTTGATATCAACATGTTAGCACCTGGTATCACTCTAGCTAAACTTGATATCAACATGTTAGTACATGGTATCAGTCTAGCTAAACTTGATATCAACATGTTAGCACCTGGTATCACTCTAGCTAAACTTGATATCAACATGTTAGTACATGATATCAGTCTAGCTAAACTTGATATCAACATGTTAGTACATGCTATCAGTCCAACTAAACTTGATATCAACATGCTAGTACATGGTATCAGTCCAACTAAACTTGATATCAACATGCTAGTACATGGTATCAGTCTACCTAGACTTGATATCAACATGTTAGTACATGGTATCAGTCCAGCTAAACTTGATATCAACATGTTAGCACCTGGTATCACCCTAGCTAAACTTGATATCAACATGTTAGTACATGGTATCACCCTAGCTAAACTTGATATCAACATGTCAGTACATGGTATCAGTCTAGCTAAACTTGATATCAACATGTTAGCACCTGGTATCACTCTAGCTAAACTTGATATCAACATGTTAGTACATGGTATCAGTCTAGCTAAACTTGATATCAACATGTTAGCACCTGGTATCACTCTAGCTAGACTTGATATCACCATGTTAGTAGCTGGTATCAACTAACCACTGGAGTTATTGAGTTGTAACATGCGAGTGTCTGACGTGATGTGGTTCCTCCACCATGCAGGACCGCAGCGCCGACGGGTCTTTCCCCAGCCCCCCCGCCTCCATGCGCCGGGGACTGTCGGAGAACAACCTGGACCTGGACCTGAGCGACGGCGCGCCCTCGTCCTCCTCCGGGCCCCCGGAGTTCCAGCGGAGCCGCTCCTGCGTGGACAGCCTCCAGCAGAAGATCCTGAAGGTGACGGAGCAGCTGAAGATCGAGAAGACGGCGCAGGACGAGAACCTGGTGGAGTACCTGAAGCTGATGAACAGCGCCGACAAGCTGCAGGTGGGCCGCATCAAGCAGGTGTTCGAGAAGAAGAACCAGAAGTCGGCGCAGAACATCGCCCAGATGCAGAAGAAGCTGGAGCAGTACTACCGCAAGATGAGGGACAGCGAGGTCCACCTCAACCCCTCGCCGCCCAAGCACAGCACCATACCCAGGGAGTCTCGCCGGGAGCTGCTGAGGGACATGACGGGCAGCGGGCGCCACCCCACCATGGACAAGATCAAGACCATCGGACCCGGCGTCTCTCTCTCGCCGCCGTTCTTCTTCAGCAAACCCCGGGAGTTCGCCAACCTCATCAGGAACAAGTTCGGCAGCGCCGACAACATCGCCCACCTCAAGACCTCCATGGACGCCTCCCCGCCGCTGCCCGCCGAGACGGCGGGAGGGAAGGGCCTGAGCAGCAGCACCTCGCTGGTGGGCAAGTCCAAGTACCCCAGCGACGACGAGTGCTCCCTGGTCAGCGCCTCCAACTCGGCGGACAGCAACGGGCTCTCGGCGGGGATGCGGGGCCCCGGACCTTGCCCGGGCCAGCAGGCGGTGCCGGGCGAGACCCACAACAGGCTGGTGCTGGGCCTGGAGGAGGCCAGGGAGATTAAGGAGGCGCAGAACCAGCTGGAGGAGGACATGGAGGAGGTCAAAGCCCAGTTCAAGAGGGATTATGGAGTCGTTAACCGAGCGCTGCAGGAGGAGCGATACAGGTTGGTGGTCCAGATCAGGGGTCCTCAACCTGCTCCAGGCCAGGGACCCCTACTCAAATTGCGTTTGAACTAGGGATGTCCGATAATATCGGACTGCCGATATTATCGGCCGATAAATGCTTTAAAATGTAATATCGGAAATTATCGGTATCTGTTTCAAAAAGTAAAATGTATGACTTTTTAACGGACGTAGGGAGAAGTACAGAGCGCCAATAAACCTTTGCTTGCCGGCCCAATCACATAAGATCTACGGCTTTTCACACACACAAGTGAATGCAAGGCATACTTAGTCAACAGCCATACAGGTCACACTGAGGGTGGCCGTATAAACTTTAACACTGTTACAAATAAGCGCCACACTGTGAACCCACACCAAACAAGAATGACAAAACACATTTCGGGAGAACACCCGCACCGTAACACAACATAAACACAACAGAACAAATACCCAGAATCCCATGCAGCACTAACTCTACCGGGATGCTACAATATACAACCCCCGCTACCCCCCCCCCCCCCCCCCCTCCCCAACCCCGCCCACAACAAATGCGTGAACAAATTGTCCCAACAGTTTAAGAACAACATTTCTCAACCAGCTATTGCAAGGAATTTAGGGATTTCACCATCTACCGTCCGTAATATCATCAAAAGGGTTCAGAGAATCTGGAGAAATCACTGCACGTAACATTGAATGCCCGTGACCTTCGATCCCTCAGGCGGTACAGCATCAAAAAGCGACATCAGTGTGTAAAGGATATCACCACATGGGCTGGGGAACACTTCAGAAAACCACTGTCAGTAACTTAGGGGACAGCGTGGCGCGGTTGGGAGAGTGGCTGTGCCAGCAACCTGATGGTTCCTGCTTCAATTCCCACCTACTACCAACCTCGTCACATCTGTTGTGTCCTTGAGCAAGACACTTCACCCTTGCTCCTGATGGGTCGCGGTTAGGGCCTGTTTGTGTGTGTGTGTGAGAATGTGGAAATAGTGTCAAAGCGCTTTGAGTACCTTGAAGGTAGAAAAGTGCTATACAAGTATACCCCATTTACATTTACATTTACGGTTGGTCGCTACATCTGTAAGTGCAAGTTAAAACTCTACTATGCAAAGCGGAAGTCATTTATCAACAACACCCAGAAACGCCGCCGACTTCGCTGGGCCCGAGCTCATCTAAGATGGACTGATGCAAAGTAGAAAAGTGTTCTGTGGTCTGACGAGTCCACATTTCAAATTGTTTTTGGAAACTGTGGACGTCAAGTTCTCCGGAACAAAGAGGAAAAGAACCATCCGGATTATTATAGGGGCAAAAAAAAAAGCCAGCATCTGTGATGGTATGGAGGTGTATTAGTGCCCAAGACATGGGTAACTTACACATCTGTGGAGGCACCATTAATGCTGAAAGGTACATACAGGTTTTGGAGCAACAAAAGTTGCCTTCCAAGCAACGTTATCGGGGACGCCCCTGCTTATTTCAGCAAGACGATGCCAAGACACGTGTTACAACATTCTGGCTTCCTAGTAAAAGAGTGCGAGTACTAGACTGGCCTGCCTTTAGTCCAGGTCTGTCTGGACAATTGAATATGAGTTGAAAAGTATTTGCTAATTTTTTGTATTCTGTTTTTCCAAAGACATGCACCTGGGGATAGGTTGATTGGCAACACTAAAAATGGTCCCTAGTGTGTGGATGTGAGTGTGAATGTTGTCTGTCTATCTGTGTTGGCCCTGCGATGAGGTGGCGACTTGTCCAGGGTGTACCCCGCCTTCCGCCCGATTGTAGCTGAGATAGGCTCCAGCGCCCCCCGCGACCCCGAAGGGAATAAGCGGTAGAAAATGGATGGATGGATGGATGGATGTTTTTTATTTACTATTTACACAACATGACAACTTCACTGGTTTTGGGGTTTGTAGATGTGTTGCGTGATTAAAAAGGTGGTGTTTCAGGTACGAGCGCCTGGAGGACCAACTGAACGACCTGACCGAGCTCCACCAGCACGAGATGGCCGACCTGAAGCAAGAGCTGGCCAGCATCGAGGAGAGGGTGGCCTACCAGGCCCTGGAGAGAGCCCGCGACATCCAGGTAGACCACGGAGACGTCCCACGGTCCTTTAAAAAAAAAAAAAAAAACGCGCTCCAAATCCCTCCCCGCCTGATCCGCAGGAAGCTCTGGAGTCGTGTCAGACGCGCGTGTCCAAGCTGGAGCTGCAGCAGCAGCACCAGCAGCAGACGGTGCAGCTGGAGAGCGGCGACGCCCGGGTGCTGCTGGGGCGGAGCATCAACATCATGCTGGCCTTCGTCACCGTCATCCTGGTCTGCGTCTCCACCGCCGCCAAGTTCGCCGCCCCGCTGATGAGGAGCCGGCACCACGTGGTCGCCACCGTCCTGGGGGTCTTCTTCCTGACCGTGTTCTGGAAGAACTGGGACCGTTTACAGTACGCCATAGACAAGGTGCTGGTGCCCGGCTGAGGCCTGGAGGTGGACGCTGTGAGGTGATTGGTTGTACAATTGTCTTACATCCTTCTTCTTCTTCTTCCTAAACCGTGATTCTACTTTCCTGTCCTTAACTTCCACCGTTACTTTCATACATTACATCATGGACGCCCCTGCTTATTTCTACCAGCTCAAGAAGGTCGAGTTCCACCCAAAAATTGGCAAGAGCTCTGAAGGAAATGTTTCACGTGAAATACACGAAACGGGAAGTCGCCGGCTGAAACGTACCTTCAAGACTTGAAACGGCGAGCTCGTTTGCGGTTCTTGCAGCTGAAGTAACACTGTTTTGCACGCCGTTGCGACGCTTTGCGAGGCACACGCGAACAATCGACTGCCGCACCCGCCGGAAAGTGCTGCTTTTTAAAAATAATGTCGGCTAAAACTCGGAAGACGCTAAGAAACGCCCGTTTGCTTGTGTATTATTTGTAGTTTATTTTAGATACACTTCACCAGGTAGACGTGAACAATCGAACACAACACCCCCCTAAAAGGTATTTTAAAGACTTGAAACGGAAATATTAAGTTGTTTCTTATTTAAAGTTCACTATTTTACTTACACACCTGTTTCTTCACTAGGTAGACGTGAACAATCAAACACAACACCCCCCTAAAAGGTATTTTAAAGACTTGAAACGGAAATATTAAGTTGTTTCTTACTTAAAGTTCACTATTTTACTTACACACCTGTTTCTTCACTAGGTAGACGTGAACAATCAAACACAACACCCCCCTAAAAGGTATTTTAAAGACTTGAAACGGAAATATTAAGTTGTTTCTTATTTAAAGTTCACTATTTTACATGCACACCTGTTTTTTTTACTAGGTAGACGTGAACAGTCAAATGCTGTACCCCCCCAAAAGTGCTGCTTTTCAAAGAAAGGTCAGCTAAAATGTATTTTAAAGATTTTAAACGGGGAGTTTCAGTTTTTTCTTATTTAAAGTTCACTATTTTACATGCACATCTGTTTCTTTACTAGGTAGACGTGAACAGTCGAATGCTGCACCCCCCAAAAGTGCTGCTTTTCAAAGAAAGGGCGGCTAAAATTATTTTAAAGATTTGAAACGGGGAGATTAAATTTTTCTTACTTAAAGTTAACTATTTTACTTACACACCTGTTACTTCACTAGGTAGACGTGAACAATCGAACACAACAACCCCCTAAAAGGTATTTTAAAGACTTTAAACGGAAATATTACGTTTTTTCTTATTTAAAGTTCACTATTTTACATGCACACCTGTTTCTTTACTAGGTAGACGTGAACAGTCAAATGCTGTACCCCCCCCAAAAGTGCTGCTTTTCAAAAAGAAGGTCGGCTAAAATGTATTTTAAAGACGTGAAACAGGGAGATTCAGTTTTTCTTACTTAAAGTTCACTATTTTACATCCACACCTGTTTCTTCACTAGGTAGACGTGAACAGTCAAATGCTGTACCCCCCCCCCCCAAAAGTGCTGCTTTTCAAAGAAAGGTCGGCTAAAATGTATTTTAAAGATTTTAAACGGGGAGTTTCAGTTTCTTCTTATTTAAAGTTCACTATTTTACTTACACACCTGTTTCTACTTACACACCTGTTACTTCACTAGGTACACGTGAACAATCGAACACAACAACCCCCTAAAAGGTATTTTAAAGACTTGAAACGGAAATATTACGTTTTTTCTTATTTAAAGTTCACTATTTTACATGCACACCTGTTTCTTTACTAGGTAGACGTGAACAGTCAAATGCTGTACACCCCAAAAGTGCTGCTTTTCAAAAAAAAGGTCGGCTAAAATGTATTTTAAAGACGTGAAACAGGGAGATTCAGTTTTTCTTACTTAAAGTTCACTATTTTACATCCACACCTGTTTCTTCACTAGGTAGACGTGAACAATCGAATGTTGCACCTCTCCAAAAGTGCTGCTTTTCAAAGAAAGGTCGGCTAAAATTATTTTAAAGATTTTAAATGGGGAGTTTCAGTTTTTTCTTATTTAAAGTTCACTATTTTACTTACACACCTGTTACTTCACTAGGTAGACGTGAACAGTCAAATGCTGTACCCCCCCAAAAGTGCTGCTTTTCAAAGAAAGGTCGACTAAAATGTATTTTAAAGATTTTAAACGGGGAGTTTCAGTTTTTTCTTATTTAAAGTTCACTATTTTACTTACACACCTGTTTCTTCACTATGCACACGTGAACAATTGAACACAACACCCCCCTAAAAGGGCTAAAATGTATTTTAAAGACTTTGAACAGAAAGATTCAGTTTTTTCTTAGTTAAAGTTCACTATTTTACTTACACACCTGTTTCTTCACTAGGTAGACGTGAACAGTCGAATGCTGTACCCCCCAAAAGTGCTGCTTTTCAAAGAAAGGGCGGCTAAAATTATTTTAAAGATTTGAAACGGGGAGATTCAGTTTTTCTTACTTAAAGTTCACTATTTTACTTACACACCTGTTACTTCACTAGGCACACGTGAACAATTGAACACAACACCCCCTAAAAGGGCTAAAATGTATTTTAAAGACTTTGA